>NC_140663.1:8601960-8906960 GCF_054131305.1 Coturnix japonica
GCTGAAACCTTTGCTGAACAAGATAAGAGATGATAGTAAAGACCATAAGCCTTTCATGCTTTTGAGAACCTAGAAATCAGGCAGAACCTTTTATCATTTTAACTCTAAGTGCTTTGAAGCATTTGTATAAGTTACACAGCTTCATTTCCAAAGTAAATTCTGCCCACTCTGCCCGTGGTGGGGGAAGGCAATTACTGTCCTGCTGCAGGTGCTTCATGTAGGATTTTGTCATAAGAAAAGATTGGCTTTTCTTTTTCATTTGCTTTTATTTTGTTGATTAGTTTGCAGTGCTGAAGTATTAAGATGCTTTTCTCTTTAATCTTTGTATAAATGATCTCAGGAGTAGAATTCAGATTTACTGTATGTGCAATTGATTGAAACAAACAAACAAACAAACAAACAAACATGCAAAACCTGAGGTTAAAGCTTGTTGCAGCAAAGTTCAAATACTTGATGAAATTGGTCAAGGTCTCAACAGTGAGTCCAGACTTTAGCAGTGCAACTTACTCCAGTATGATCCAGAGTGATCATACTTTTCCTCAGCTAGACAATAACTTTCTCAGTAAGCTTATAAGATGATAAACAGCACTGGTTGACAATATTGAGTGGAAGGACTGGAATTTGTATGTCTCTTTTATATAAATGCCTCTTTTATATAAATTGCCTTTTGTATCCTCGAAGTATACAAGCAATCACTGTGCCATGGCAAGATAGATTTGTATATGCTAACAATTATGGACACAAAGCATTCTTATTTTGATACAGTAGATAAAGCGAAGTCCCCAGGGGTTGATCCCAAGCAGCTGGCTGCAGAGCTCCAAAAGGTTTCCCTACAGCAGGCACCTCTGATTGCCTCTGCGGGAGTAGAAAAGTCATCACATGTCCATTCCGGAACCACTTCTGCCACTTCCAGCGCTGTTCCCAGCCCTGGCCAACCTGGTTCTCCCTCAGTCAGCAAAAAGCGACATAGCGGCAAGGTAAGAAACTCGACAGTCATGCAGCAGTAAAATTTTGATAACAGTAAGACCTACTTATCTTATAACAAGAGGTCATGGTGCGTACTGATGAATCCATTTGCAATGACAGTGATGGTTATGACTTCTAATTACAGAATCTAGAGACAAAAAAAGATTAAGTGATCTATCCAAGGTCGTACAAGACTGATCCCTGTATGAAAATAGCTTCTTCAAATATAATGCTATTATTTTAAAACAAATCAAACAAACAAAAAATGTCTCTTTTCATTCTCTGTTGTTGTTTCTTCTTAACTGCATCTTGTGGTATTACTTAGACAATACTTTCACCACTCAGTACTAAGTTATGGTTGTAGTTTCACTGTATGGTTGTAGTAAGCATTCCTCTGAAAATAGCAGAAATGAATTCACTGCCAATATATGTTTTGTCACCAACTAATTCCTGTGAACTTACTAAGCATAATTTCACATTTTCTTTGCCACATCAGCTGGGCTATTTTCTCCTTGTTCACCCTCCTGCACACCTGTAGAGTTCAGAGTTCAGGGTGGGAATCTAGTAGCCTTTTTTCACACTCAAAACCAAAAACTAAATCATAAAGTCATCTATTGTGCTTTTTTTTGTTGTTGTTGTTGTTGTCAAAAAATCAAAATTCTTCAATAAAGAAGCACAACCAAAAGGCAAAATAAAGCATGTAAAATGAATAAAATTAAGGCACCACAAGATGGTACATAAAATTATAGGCAGGGAGCATGAGGTTCACCTCATCTAACAGTAGACCTTTTGTTGTGTAACTCAAACTGGCGGACCATGATAAGACAATATGACTTCAGTGACTTCCAGATGAAAAACAGACACTTTTGATTTGCTCTCTCTTGTATTATTGTGTGGCTAGAATTTTGTGGTTATAACTGGTCCTTATATCTGAGTGACTGAAAGGACGTCTCTTCATAGTAAATCCGAAGAGGTTAGTGTACCATCTTAACTTTAGTGTGCTCTTTTACAGGAAATGTAGTCTCTATGTTGCCCTTATTCAAAACAATTCATATTCAGCACCCTAAGAAAATCTGCAAGGATTTTTGGGATTTAGGGATTTACAAAAGAGGCAGATATGCTTTCCATTTCTTAGAAACTGAAAGAAGTTCAAATGGCACTGAAAATTATATCAGACTGATGGTCACAATCTGGAAAACAGGAAAACTTGAGTTCTACACTGGTCTTCTGAGAGCAGTAAGTTTGTCCTAGCTTGCCTCTATTTTTTGTTGCTTCAACTCTAGAAGCAAATGTGGAGAGAATGCAAAAGTGTCCAAATCCTGCTGCTGACCCAGAACTTTTTTTCTTGACTGATGAATTTACTTGAAGATTAGAGATAGGTCCAGGATGGCTCAGGGACATCAGCCTTTATAGAGTCATAGAATATCTTAATTTGGAAGGGACGCATAAAAATGATTGAATCCAACTCCAGGCTGACAGAAAAACAGCACCCAAGGTCCCATCTGCAAGTGAAAAACCAACAGCATGGCACTTGATGCTAAGCTGCAGTGGATGTCCCAGAGAAAAAACCCTAAAATAGTGTGAAATCCTCCAAAATGACAAATCCTTCTAAGGAGAATTATCAAAATTCAGCAAGGCTTTAACTCTCTCTGCAGAAGTTTGTGGAGATGAGTGAATGCTTGGCACATCCCAATAAATGCACTCAGCATCTTGCTTGATGTTTCTCCTTGACTGACTACTATTTAAGAGGATAGCTTTTTTTTTTTTTTTTTTTTTTTTTTTAGAGAGAGAGAGAAAGATTCCATATTTGGAAGGAAATGATAGTATTATTTCCCAACTACAGACAAACAAGAGGGAAGAAAAAATAAGAAAAAAAAGAAAACAAAATATTTTCTGTGCATATTGTTGTTTTATCAGCTACCTAGAAAAGCTCAGTAATAGAAAACAGTCAAGAAAGTTTATATACCACCATGAGAAGGAGGGCAATCAGAGAACACAGAGTAAAGCAAATATATATATATATTATATTAATTGGACTGGAATTATGAAATCCACCTGTGCTACTTTATGTTACATTTGGTTACTCTATTGAATCAAAGAATCATTAAGGTTGGACAAGACCTCCAACCATCTGTCCACCACCAATATTTCCCCACTAAACCAAGTTCCCTAGTACAACATCTAAATGTTCCTTGAACATCTCCAGGGGGTGGTGATTCCACCACCTCCTTGGGCAGCCCATTCTAGCACCTTACCACTCTATTAGAAAAGATTATTCCTAATATCCAACCTGAGCCCCCACCCAGAGCAACTTAGACTATTCCTTTTTGTCCTATCACTAGCTATGATGGAGAAGAGGCTAACTCCCACCTTACCACAACCTCTTTCAGGTATTTATAAGAGCAGTTATGTTTTCCTTGAGCCTTCTCTCTTCCAGACTCAACAATCCCTTTTCCCTCAGGCTTTTCTCATAAGGCTCGTGCTCCAGGTCCATCACAGTTCTGTTGCCCATCTCTGGACATGCTTCAGTGCTTTAATATCTTCTTTGTAATGAGAAACTCAAAACTGAACACAGCATTTGAGTTTTGGCCTTACCATAACTGAGTACAGGGGGATGATCATTTCCCTTGTCCTTCTGGCCACACAGTTGCTGATACAAGCCAGGATGGCTTTGGCCACCAGAGCACATTGCTGGTTCATGTTTAGCTGAGTGTCAACCAACATCCCCAGATCCTTTTCCTTCACTTTCTAGCTGCTCTGACCCAAGCCTCATAGTACTGCATGAGGTTAATAATATCCTCCTTGGTATTTAGATGGTGTGGTCACATTGAACATCACACATTTACTATGTCACATAGCAAAAACCATAACCTACCTACTTTCAACATTCAGTTTTGTTAAACAGAGTTAGTATCATGTCTCTCCCAAGGCTTTTTTTGTGACCGGTTTAGACTGTAAAGAATCTGGTGTTCAAATTGTCTGATTTGGTGCATATACAAAGGCTGATCAAAATGTCAGGTCTGGACTCTTTAAGTGGTGTTGCAATACTGTAACTGTCAAATATTGAGAGTACAGATTGGAGACAATGAAAAGGTTTTGCAAAATATGTGTCAAAACTGCAAGACAGACAACGGTTATTAAAAGGTTGATACTGAGAATCTTATTTCCAATAAGCATATGTGTATGCATATAATTACATGCTACTGTGTTTTGTTATGTATTTTAATCCTGCAGCCCACTGAAGCTACAAAGTCTGCTTCTCATCCCATCACTGGAGAAATTCAGGTAAATATATAATTCTTTAAGTCCAAACTGTTGTTTAAACTGACTACTTTTCTCTGTTGAAAAAGTATATTGAAAACCATGTTTGTTAAGTGATTTCTCATTTGTAGAATCATAGAATCATAGAATATGTTCAGCTGGAAGGGACCTACAAGGATCACAAAATTCAACTGCAGACTCCACACAGGACCACCCAAAATTCAAACCCTATGTCTGAGGGCACTGTCCAAATGTTTCCTGAACTCTGGCAACTTTGGGCTGTGACCATTGCCATACGCAATCTGTTGCAGTGCCCAGGCACTACTGCCTTGGTTAAGATTCTTTTCTTAATCTCCAGCTTGTCCTTCTCCTGACTCATCTTCATGCTATTCAACCCATTTAAACGTTACCAAATGAAATAAGATAAGGTCTAAAAGATCTAAAGCAGTGCTGTTTTTTTGTTTGTTTGTTTTGTTTTGTTTTGTTTTGTGTGTTTTTCTTTTTCTTTTAAGTTTGCTTGGGAAATACAAATAAAAGTACAAAAAAGAAAAAAAGTTTCAGTTCATGAAAGTGCTGAAAATGTAATGAAATATGTTCTGATCTTTAACCCTCAGACAGTTACTGTGCTTCAGTTCAGAAATTCCCTGACTCCACTGGAACTCAGCTGCAGTCCCACTGGACTTTACTTCCAACATGGGCTGTAAACTCTTTCTCATAGTGTAGTGCTTTCGTTTCCAAGCAATGCCCAGTATGTGATTATCCTTTATGTAAACTGGCTTCAGTTTTTTTTTAAACAGTGGAACTGGGAGCAGCAGAACGAATTTTCTATAGATTTCTGTCTTTTGTTTCTTTTATTCATCCCTGCCTTTTATGTTGAAATAGTTTTTTCATAGTATTAAGACATCCATAATACCGTAGCATAACACTAAGGTAGTAAATGTTAGCTACCATAAGGCCGTGTTCAAATTTTATGTGCTTTTTTACTGATTGGAATAGATCAATGTCTGTGTTGTTTAAAACAAACAAACAAACAAACAATACTGACAGAGTGTGAAAGAAACATTTATTTCAAAATTCAAAGTATTCATCCAGCATCTCATTAGATCTTGGTAGAAAGAGAAAGAATCTTCCAATATGGGAAAAGCAAAAGACCTAAAGCTCACATAATGCAAAGGATTTTTGGAGACTTAGAATCATTTAGAAAGTTCAATTAAGACTAATCTTACTGTGTTTAAACCTGTTTTCTAGCTTCAGATCAATTACGACAAACACCTTGGCAACCTTATCATTCATATTCTTCAGGCAAGAAACCTTGCTCCCAGAGACAATAATGGCTATTCTGACCCCTTTGTTAAAGTTTATCTTCTTCCAGGGAGAGGGTAAGTGCAGGATAAATTTTAACCTAAATATTCTTTCTTTAAATTTCAGTTTCTTGCTTGTCACTAATAAACCAAACTGAGAGCTTATTACTATAGAAAGTGAAGGTACAACTGTGGAAAAATCACTGATATTTAATGGGAAGCCAGATGCTAATCCCAGGGAGATGTGCAATATGTTGCTAATGACTTCAGAAAGTTTTTGATATTTTTTTTTATTTCATCCATTTTTTTTCCGTCTTTCCATTTAAAAAATGTTATACAATGAAGAATGTGTATTGAAAGAACAGTCTGCTGAAGGGTATTATGTATACAGATTTCAAAGTCCTTGTTAGAAATCTCTAAGATGTAGTGAAATGTATGGATTTGGGAATAGTAATTCGGCCTTTGATTCTGTAATACAATGAAAACTAAATGATAAGGTTAAAACTGGATTGCTGTTTTTGCTTAAGACACTGTGAATTTGGAGCAGATTTGCAAACACATGCAATCACAGTAGCTCATACTGGTTTAAGACCGCAGTATGATATTAAAAGTGAAACATAATAGACAAGAAGCTATCTAACCACATTTCATGGGATTTTATTTATTCATTCATTTATGATAGTAAAGATATGGTTTTATAAATGCTGCCAATCTTGTATTAAAGTGGCTTATATATAGCTACTTTTTTTTTTTTTTCACTGAGCATTGCTTTTTAAAAATCTGACTGTTATTATAAATAGCTCATTAATTTTCCTTTAAAAGATGTTTTTCTATATCAGCAATATTATAACTCTTTTTTGTGCCTCAAATTTGCAGAATGTCATATTTATGTGTAAGTATATACAGCTATAATAATCCTGCTGACTTAAATGTTGCTACAGATATATCTAAAGTTAAGCTGAAGGATCAAATTTTAGTTTGCAAAGATGAATTCCTGTAAACATTTCAATTTGTGTAGTCACACTCATCCCAAAACACTCTTAAGCTGAGATCATTTAACTAAAAATATGCATTTTCAACTTATGCAAAGTAAAAGGAAAGTGCATATTCAGGTCACATTTGGCATATGGTGAAGCACAGCTAAAAGCAAACAAATGGTACAGCTAAAAAAAAAAAAAAAAAGCATATTTAATAGCATGTTGATTCAATCTGTACAGCATTCAATATTGTTTAGTAGCACTGGGCCTACACATGTTACTGGATATAATAGGAACAGGTCCTACATTTTGAGAGTATTTTAATGCACTTAAGAATCTTGCCAAATAGCTGTCTAATCATTTTTTTTCTGGGAATGTTGAATATTCATTCACTGTTATAGAAGTTAAGTTTTGAACTACAAAGATGTTCAGCCTGTAGAATTCTAGTTCATATCCAAGTATTAGGTTCAAACTTTGGGCTATGTTATGAGGAGTTTGAATGTTATTTGGGTTTATTACTGTAAAATATGGCAATGTTGCAGTTTTGCATGTGTCTTGGGACTTTAGGGCATAATGGAAATGACGAGCTTCTCAAAAGTGCAAAACTTGCATATGAAAGCAGAAATGTAAACTGCTACTAAATAAATTTTATCAGTAGTTAAATCCTTACACATCTGCTTACTCTTCATAATGCCTGTTTCCTTTGATTCTGATACTAGAAATTACCCCTCATTCACATTTTCTTTCATCTTTGTCTCTCACTATTTTCTCTTACACTGCTTCATCTGTGTTCCTAACTATTTAATGCTGGATATGCAGACAAGTCATGGTTGTCCAAAATGCAAGGTAGAGTGTACTGTCTCAATATTCTTTTCATTTTAATATGCAAGCATGATGTTTTGATGTGCCCGTGCATGGAAAAATAGATTTCTCTTGAGTTTTTACAATTCATGATTGCTGCTATTTATTCATTCTCTAGTGAATTTCATTTCCAGGTCAGAAGAAACTGGAAACAACTAATTAATATTCCTTGATACAAACTTTGAGGATGAATAAAATTTGCTTTGAAGTCTGGAAGAATTTAGTTTAGTCATAGACATCTAATAATACATTTTCACTCACTGAAAGTTGTTGAACAATTAAGAGTGAACTTGTCTCAAGCTTTTGAGTAGTGGAGTGGCATTATGCCAAGAGGAAGAACATTGTTTGGAAATGAGATGAAATATTTTTCTCTATATATCTTGTACGGTGCATATACATTAATACTAAGCATCAGTCTAGATATTCATCCAGATTAATGTTATTTGAGAACATAAATGGTTAGTCAGTGTATTTGAATTTTAGTAATTAGACCTTCTAATTTGTCCTGGATTGGGAAATATAAAGCAACATTCTGCTCTTAAGGTACACTAGTATCAACAAAGGCTAAATACATAACAGTAGTAATTCAACATTCATTCTGCATTTCTTTAAAAGTAGAAAGCTGGCCCAACAAATCAGCAGATGTCTTTTTGACGTGTATATATATGTCAATGAAACATGTGCATGTTTTGCATAATTGATTCAGACCCACACCATTCTGGTACCATGCACAGTACATATTCATGGTTGGTCAATTTAAATGAGTCTTTGTTGTGCTTCTTCTGAATTAATCATACTTGAAAGGAATCTAGTTCATTAATTGAGACTATACCACAGAGTGAACCAAAACATAGTTCAATCACAAGTCAGAAGTGGAAAAATAAAGAGAAAAGCTCGCTACTAAATATGAATGTAAAGATACCATAAGAGTTTAATAGAACAGATACAGGTCATTGTGTTCTGTTTGGCTTTACAACTGGAAAAGAGTCCCCTACACATTTGTTCAAGTAGCAGATGTATGACATTATGGTATAGGAAGTTTGAACAGAAGTCAGTGAGAAGTTAACTTGCAGAGTGGCAAAATAAGTTCACTTCCTTTTATCTTCTTGAGTTTTCAAAATATTGAAAGCTTTTCATGTTTTCTTACCCAGCTCTTTTGAGATCTCCATTAAAATTTATATTAAATTAAAATTGGAATGGAAGCAGATCAGAGATCAAAGCTCACAGCATTAGATGAATCCATATTCTATTAGAGGTTTGTGTATTCCTTTCTGCATCCTCAGGAAATGTAAAGTACAATAGAAAGCACTATTAATTCTTTTTTAGAAACAGATTATGCAGGCAATATTTTAATTTTTTCATTTTTTTCCTGGCTATTGACAAAAACAATCATGAGGTTGTACTTTTATGTTTGTTTCCAGGATGGTTAAAGGCAGATGCAGAGAACAAGATCAATAAGAAATTAGTGTTTCTATCATTAACAGGATATTATATACCCCATGGCCTTCATTAAATGTTCTAGTGAGATAGATGTCCTGTAATTAGAGACTATAACCTATAAATATAATTGATTCCTGCTACTTTAAAGTGCTAATAAGAGGATGGTCTTGGAAGAAAATCAGTGGATTATCACTGTCATTTCTAATCAGAGTAAAACATCTATAATGAGAGATGTTTTTAAAAAAAAAGCATATGTGCATTTGCTGACTGATGCTTTACACTGAAACAGTTACAGGTAGGGAGATCTCAATGAGGAGTTAGGAGATATTTTAAAAACCATGTCAGGAAAAAAAATACTAGGTGTGGCAGAAAAAAAAAATAAAAAAATTCTGAGATATCTTTTCTTTGTGTGTGTGTGTGTATTTGGATTGGATTGGTTTTGTTTTGTGTTAGAACTGAAAGAAGCAAAAGGTCATTAATGTAATATTTCCTTCCTTTTTTCAAATTCAGTGCTGAGTACAAGCGGAGAACTAAGTACGTACAGAAAAGCCTGAATCCTGAGTGGAATCAGACAGTCATTTATAAAAATATCTCCACGGAGCAGGTGTGTGACTGTTCAGTGCAATTTGCTGTTTTCTTTGTGCAGGCTGCAGTTCTCAGTGTAAAGGAAGTGGCATTACTGGCAGTTTTGTGAAGCCGTGTGAAATCTTACAAAGTTTGGGTGAAATTTGCTGGTAGAGTTCATAGTATCTATCTATCTATCTATCTATCTATCTATCTATCTATCTATCTATATTCAGAAAACAATGATCATTTTTGTGCATTACACTCAGAAGCATATCAAAAGTACAGATGAATTCTGAAAATGATAATGGAATACAAGGAATAAATAAAAAGACAAAAACTGCTGAAGTAGATGCAGAAATCAGCATAAGTCTTGGTTTCAAAAGCCATGCCAGTTAATATTTTTAGCATCTAGACCATACTCTTTAAGAAGTTAAACATATTACTTGGTAGCTAAGATTAAATAAAAGTAATAATAGAGAGTGATTTCTTAATCTTTCTCTTTTAAATCCTATCTAATTAGGGAACTTTTAACACAGTCTTCTTAAGAATACTTGCCAAAATTAAGCAAAAAAGTTGAACAAGGGAAAGATTCCCTCTTGAACAACTCATGCAGAATAGATGTAACAGTGATTTCCTTGACCAAATAAAATTTCTTTTCTTAATTGTTCCAAGACCTCATCAATGTGAAAATAACCTAAAAATAAGTTAACAAATTATTGTTCCATGCTACTTTTAGTTTCTTGGGTTACACAGTTTCCAACTAGATACTATATTGAGTATATATATTTTTGTCCTTGAAAACAGGAATTCCTTAAATACTTTCCAGAAATGCATTGTCTCAACTTTTGCTATTCTGGGAGGACATGTTCATTTCTTGTTACAAGTGATGACTGTGCAAGAACAGAGAGAAAAGTGTAGAGATCCTTGAAAAGAAAGAAAGAAAAAAAAAAGATGTTGAAAAGGTGGAAACAAAAAAATAGAAAAGATTTTCGAGTAACCACAACGCTACTTCATTAGCACTTTTAACATTAGTATGATAATAAAACTGTGCAGAAAACTTGCAGTATTCTACATTTCTTTCAGATATCTATTCTAAGCCTTAGTTCAGTAAGGGTCCTATTAAATATTATGACAATGAAAAATCATCTAAAGACCTTTATTAAGCAGTGTATGAAATGAGTTTCAAAGAGGAGAGAAATTTGATTTTCTAAAGTTATATTTATGTACTAAAAGCAAAGAACACTCGCTGGTGATTTTAAGAGAAGTAATTACACAATCACAGCAAAGTAAGGTTTTGTCTTACATCATCAAGTTTTTTTTTTAGTTAATGAAACCAAAACTTGAGATCTCCATCATGAGTTTAACTGGTAGCATTACGGAAAATGATTTTTTATGAAATAGTTTCCATATGACAGTAGGTTTCTGCAAGTAGGCAATGCACTCATAAGAAAATGAGAAAGTACCCCTACTAGACAGTGAGTAATTTGATCCTACTAGCTTTAAGCTTGTGGTAAATCTCATTTGAGTTCAGAACATGATGTGAAAATTCTTTTTCTAAGCCAAAATTAATTTTGGGCTTTGTTATGTGGAAAAGAGAAGAAAGAAAAAGGAAAATAAGGAAAAAAAAATTAAGAAAGAAGAGAGAAAGAAAAAGAATTTCATTTCATCTTTTTCAATAAATAAAAAGAAGATATATAGAAAAAGAAGAATGAAGTGCTACATACAGACTCAGTTAAACCCTTAAATGAGTTAGGGTTATGAAGCCAACAAGAAACAGATTTCCACAGACCTTCTTCCCATATGTGATTTAAATTTTTCTAACTAAAGAAGTGAGGAAATGTTAGTCTTCTTCGCTTCTAAATTCAGTCTGATTTCATAGATATCCCATTCCCCAGGATTATGACTTTATGTCTGTTAAGATAAATTAACACATCAAAAACTTTCTAGACTTTTGCCTCATTATACAACACCAATAATAATTCTTCTTCATATTCCCATCAATCTTCTTCTTCCCATTTGTCCCCAACGACCCCTGGAATGACACTCAGGTCAGTCTTTCCAGTAAGGCCAACAACTTTGGTTGACAGCTTTTCTGTTGTGAGCTATCTTTTCATACAGAGTCCTTTACTGAAATATTTAGAGGGGAAGACAGAATGTGAACAATGGCTGAAGTCACTTGTTTAGCCATTGAGGAGGCAGTCATGAATGAGAGGCTGGAAAGTAGCCTTGTGGAAGGGAGTATGGGGGCTCTGTTTGACAGCCAGTTGAATATGAATCAATAGTGTGCCCTGGCAGGCCAATCATACCCTTGGTTGCACCAGGCACAGCGCTGAGAGCCAGTCAAAGAAAGGAATTATCCCTCTCTGCCATGCTCTGGTGTAGCCTCACTTTGAGTATTACACAGTTTGAGGCATCACAATATAAAAAGGACGTAAATCTTTTAGTGAGCACCCATGGATGGCTATGAATATGTTGAAGCACCTGGAAGGCAAGTTGTTTGAGGAGTGGCTGAGGTCACTTAGCTTGTTCTGCCTAGAGAAGAAGAAATTGAGGGAAGGCCTCATGGCAGCCTACAGATTCTTCACAAGGAGAGCACAAAGAGACAAGTGCTGATCTATTCCCTCTGGCAACAGTGATATGACCCCCAAAAATGTCATTAAGTTGTGTTAAGGAGGTTGGGTTTTAGGAAAAAGTTCTAGGTTCCTCACTGAGAGTAGTCAGACACTGAAACAGGCTTCTGTGGGCAATAGTCACAGCCCCAAGCTCCTGGAGTTCAAAAATCATTTGAACAATGCTCTTCAGACGTGGGCTTTGGATTTTGGTTGGTCCTGTGTGGAGCCAGGAGTTGGACTTGATGATATTCAGTGATTAAAAAAAAATAATAGTAATAATAAAAAATAAAGACTTGTTTCTAGTTTTAGCCTGCAATAAGAGTGTCATACATGACACAGCTGTCATGTATAACAAGGTCTTCAAATGGTATGTTTTGATAGCTATCATTAATGCCTAGCAGTACAACTTGTCCTGCATATCTGGACTGCTTGCAGATTTTCACTGATGACACTGAACTTTCAGAATTATAAAAGCCACATCTTCTTTTATGAAATTGTTTCAATTTTATGTATATAAATAATACATAATAAATCCACATTCTAATGCATTTTAGCTGAATGTCCAAGAACTTAACCCCGATGATGAGAAAAACTACAAAAATACAGGAATGGAGCTTTGAAAATCACGTCGGCTCTTGTAGTGGGCACACATGCTGTCACAAATAACTTGTGGAAACCCCTAAAGTAGAGCAAAGCACAGGCCTATTTGTATTGATAACAAATATCCCCAAATTATTTTCCTGGTTTCAGAGTTGATGGGAAGACAAAACAAGACAAAACTGCCTAGATGACAACTGTGAAAAAAGGGTTCAAGAAGGAGATAGTGAAATGAAACCACCATTCACTTGATCTGAAGTTTATGGCAATGTGTTTACTTATTTTTTTTTACTTGAATTGCAGCTGAAAAAGAAAACACTAGAAGTAACTGTCTGGGATTATGATAGATTCTCCTCAAATGACTTCCTTGGTGAAGTAAGTAACTTCTATCAGTTCTGACTAGCTAGAAAGCTGATGTTAGTATCAGTCATTTAATTATGCTATCAAGACATGTTTTAGCACATGTGCAATTAACTGCAAGGTGAGTTATTTGGTCTTGCTGATTCAGGCTCTCCTTTATAACAGTGAAAATGGTAACATCACTGCTGATGTATAAGTGAAGGCAAAGTCTTGTAAGACTTATTCTGATTACACTAGTAATTAATAATAAATAAGATAAGGGATTATTGGAAGCACTCTGTCTTTTAAAAGCAAATGAAGAAACATGGATGTACAATAGAGAATTATAAACAATAAGTAGGATGTCAAAGAAGTAATTTTAAAATGTTATATTCAGAAAGGATTGTAATTGGAAGCTCAGAAAAAATCAATTGCTCAAATTACTGTTCTTATAAAGAGTAACTCAGTTTAGTCTGCATTTGAATTTAGCAAAAGCACAC
Organism: Coturnix japonica; assembly: GCF_054131305.1. Classification (NCBI taxonomy): domain Eukaryota; kingdom Metazoa; phylum Chordata; class Aves; order Galliformes; family Phasianidae; genus Coturnix; species Coturnix japonica. Next base: position 8,615,382 of record NC_140663.1, read on the forward strand.
TCAGCTCAGCTCCAGTTTCCAATTGCATAACTATAAAACTGAGCAATCAGTGTTATTATTTGAACAACTACTAAAATAAACGTATGGGAAGGAGCTACATAATTACCTATTTCCTGTACGCTGCATCAGTTTTCCTGTTAAATTCAGCATTTCACTTGATAGCAGAGCTTTACTAAATATTTATGTCATTGTTATTTATGACATTTAGAAAACAGATGCTCCGGCAGCTACTTCTAGAGGAAGATTTAAATTTCAGCCTTCAAATATTTTAAACCTCTATAATTATTTATTAAATCATTCAAACTTATATATGAAAGCAATATTTTATGGAAAAATGGAGAAGGCTATCCAGTGTATTTCAGGAGTATTTTGAAGTCCAGAGGAATAGTGCATGGTAACATCAAAGAAGGGATTTCCAAATTGTTCCCTAAGGAATTTTTAAAGTCTTGCACAAAACCACAAGCACAGATAGCAGTGAGCATCACAGACTGCTAGAAAATTGAATAGAGCCATAACTGCTTTCATGCCACCAAAGTCAAATGGCATATCTTGGTTTACATCTGTGAGAACAAACCCTTTTCTCTTTAAAACAGAGCAACTAACCTATACTGTCTTGTTGGAACAATTTGTAACCATGTTAACCAAGTAATTCCTCAAACCATTACGAAAAATACTAGAGAGAAGGCTAAGTAGTTAATTTGTTCAGAATATTTTTTTAACCAGATAGACCAAGACAGGTCATAAACAGCCTATGACACTGAAAGAAAAAATGCAAACAAAACCCCACAAATCTTCAATCTTTATATAATAATAATGAATAAAAATCAGATATGAAGAAACTTGTCTATCTGTAAGCTTGAAGAGGCTTCCTTTTATTCAGAGCCTTGCAATAAACTACCAAAGAAACCTTGCCTTGCCTAACCTAAAAACTCTGACATTAGTTTTAACTCTTTCACCTTGGTGACAAATACAAGGCTAGTTTTGTCCTCTCTTTCATTCAAGATTGTGGTGACCTGTTATTGGATTATATATCCTTGCTTTCTGTACCACAAGTCCATTAAAGGTCTTTATTAGTAATAATGTTCTCTCTCTCTCTGTTTTTTTTTTGTTTTTTTTTTTTGTTTTTTTTGTTGTTTGTTTTTTGTTTGTTTTTTAAGACTTTTTTAAAAAGAAATTTTCCAAACTCCAGCTAGCAATGCAAATGGCCTACGGCAGATTTTTGACTACTGTGGGTTTTGTTTTGTTTTGTTTTGTTTTGTTTTGTTTTGTTTTTTCCCTCTAAGTTGTGCTTCTCATTGCCATTTTTTTCCTTCCAGTGAAGTTTTCAGGATTTGCCTATTGATTATATTACTGAAATGCAAAGGTTTCCCTCTTCTTTTCTTTTCCTGTTGCAAATTCTGTAAATTTATTCAATTTTGAAAGGAACAAGACCCAGTCTTATAGTACAAACATCATTTACTCTTTTTATTTTTACATTGACAAAAAGGAAAAAAAAAAATGCACAATTCTTCTGTTAGGATGTGTCTATACAGAGGCAGAACGATGAGTACTCTCTTTAGTCTTGCCATCAAGCTAGTGCTCAAACTGCTCCTCAGCCTAGTCATCTTGATATGGAGCTTTGTTTAAGCTCATATTCCGTACCAAGATTCTGCTGAGATGTTTTATTGTATACACAATGATGGTATATAATGATAAAGGTGGATTTCCAACCACAGCTGGTTTACATCAGGCTAGTTTAGACTCTGAGCAGAGAGTCCTGAATCTGTCAACACCCAACCTTTAATACTCTGAAATGCTTATATTTGATTGTGGCTTCTGCTAACACAATTCTAGATGCCTCTGCTCTACACCATCGTTAATAGATAATATATAGGCTGTATGTTGTGTTTTGGTTCACTTATAGGTATTGATCGACTTGTCCAGTGTCTCTCAGCTTGACAACACTCCTCGGTGGTACCCCTTGAAAGAACAGAGTGAGAACATTGATCATGGGAAATCTCATTCCGGACAGAATAGCCAGCAATCTCCAAAACCATCTGTAATCAAGAGCAGGAGTCATGGAATCTTCCCAGACCCTTCCAAGGGTAGGAGTAACTCAGTGCACTTGATTTTTCCAGATGACAGGAAAACACTTCCTGAGTTCTAATGGAAAAATAAATATACTGTTATGAAGTTTGTATACACTTTTATTAAAAACTTATTTCTCTCTGTGGTTAATTCATTGGAGACCTATACAAATGTTTAACTTGGACCAATCAGTGCTAACAAACTCATTGAGTATTTGTGTCATTAAAACAGCAACCTTTAAGCTAAAGATCTTTTTACATCTGCTATAGATTCTGTGATTTTAATTTATTTATTTTTTTTTTTTTCTGGTAACTTTGTCTAAATTTAATGTCTTTAACTTTCAATTTTTCATATTCTTTAATATTTTATAGAATAACTATTATACTACAGTAATGCATATGCATTTCTAGTCAGTCATAATGGGCTGTAGTATATCTAAGTTATAATGGAAATCAGTGGAGCTGATGTAGTAGAATTTTACTAATGCTTACAAAAGGAGAATTAATCTCAGTGTCTCCTGCTCCAAGAAATTTATTTATTTATTCATTTTTAATACTAAGTACTCACTGGCCAGTTGCCCTCCTAAAGAAACATCTACAATATCAACACAAATGCATTACCTAATACAATCCAGATGTGAACCTCTGAGTGATAAGGCTCTGCTCCATCTCCTTTCTACTTTAATGTCATGTTTTGGTAGCAATTGGCGTCTATGTAAGATCTACATTCAAATCAAAAGTTAGTACAGAAGATATTTGACCAATCATTCTGCAGGAGAGAGAGTAAATTTTCTTGCATTGCCTAAAATTTGATTACCAGCATAAGGGATACTGGTTATTCTGCACATGCTAGTGAAGTAGAAAGCAAGAAACAAATCAGACTTTAGTCTACCTCTAATCGACCAGTGTGGACCAGTTCAGGAATCATAATTAACAGATGTTAGAAATCCAGTAATAAAGGAATTATTCCCTTGGAAATTGTGAGAAAATAGAAACTGGTTCTTATTAAGAGTTCCCTAATCACAGTATCTCCTGATAACACTGAATGGTGTTGCACAGCTTAATCCTTATTCCTTGTTCTACAATGTAGCTAGAAAGGCAAAGTGAGAGAAAGAAAATGAGTTTTTCTTTAATAAATGCAACAGTTGTGCTTCTCCATTTCCTTGGTAGACATGCAGGTGCCCACCATTGAGAAATCCCACAGCAGTCCAGGGAGCTCCAAATCTTCTTCTGAAGGACATCTACGTTCTCATGGGCCATCCCGCAGCCAAAGCAAAACCAGCGTCACTCAAACCCACCTTGAAGACGCTGGGGCAGCCATCGCTGCTGCTGAAGCAGCTGTCCAACAGCTTCGCCTTCAACCAAGTAAAAGACGCAAATAAATTCCTCAGCATGGCAGCTTAATGTTCATCTGTTGCCTTTTTCCCTGCTGTCTTTCCCTCTTGGCTATTTTTTTTCTTTCTGTTCTTGGCACACTGTGCTCACTGTTTCAATGTCTTTCTTTGTGTGCCCGTGTGTGAATACATATAATTACAATATACTCTTGTATTTAGATGTCTTTTATTTATTTATTTTAATTTATATAGACTGCAGTGAAACTGGCTGTTTCTCCATCACTTCCTTCACTCATGGTCCATGATATTTCATAGTTGTGCATGACTCAGAGAGTTCCATTGTGTGATGATATTTTGATGTCACTAAATAACTACCAGTTAAGAAACAAAAACCTGCAGAGATGCAGTTGCCAGATTTGCAAGTTGCACACAGGTACTGAGAATGCACTAACAATTAGCTATACCTATGAATAGTAATCAAACAGGGCTATGCCATATACAAAAGTTTTAAAGTAGGAAGAAAAGTTTTTTAACAGCATAACTAAGATACTGATTTTTAAAAGATGATTGTATCTAACAGCTTTTAGAAAGAAATGTAAGGCAACCCTCTTTATCTCTCACATAAAAATGTGTTAGTGATGAGAATAACAGCAATACAGAAAACTGCTAAGCACACAAAACAAATAACAAGTGGTTTTTGACAGTGTTAACATGTTAACAGAGTTGGAATTCAGAGCTAAATCTGTTGTCATTCAGGTTTTCTAGGAATTTTTCTGCCATATTGATCAATGGGTCAGTATGGGTTTTATCTGATATCTTTAAATAGATTAATAAATTAGAACCTTCTCATTTAAGAGGATAGCTCTCCATAGCTATCATACCAGCATCTGTTTGTTAGCTGAGGATTAAATTAATGGCAAATCAAACTCTCTGACTGTGGATTCATTGTGTTTGTCTTCAGGATTTGTTGATATGCCATATACTTATCATGGTGTAATGCAAAAACTAGGGGGAAATGTTTTCCCTTGACTTCACCATCATTAATAAAAGAAACAGCCAGTTTTAGTACTCTTTAATGCTGTGCATGTGGTGTCTCTTTGGTGTTTGAAAACACTACTTATTTAAATACAGAAAAAACAAACAAACAAAAAAAACCCTTCTGTTTGCATGAATAACATTTAAGCTGGTTCCATCTGAGGATACATACTCTGGGTTTCCATTTCACCCACACTGCCACAGCAGCACATAAAAGCGGTCAATCTAATCATGCCAGGAAGCAGCACAGACACAGCATAGCAGGAGTCCTCCCTATTCAAAGAACTCAGTCTGACAATCTGCCTCCACCAGCCAATGACAACAAAGACCAAAGTCAACTAGCCCTCAGGAAAGTGATGTCTGATGGACCAGTCAAGCCTGAAGGAGGTGAGCAGAAGGGCATGGTTAAGAAACAAAACACATTCCAAAGCCTTCTTGCCATGTCTACTAATTTGTTGCAGTTTTTTTATTTTTTATTTTTATCCTTCTGTTAAGTGCTGTAAATGTTAACATGAATCAAGAACTCTTCTTGATTTTTCCACATCAGCACATCGTGACATAACAAAAAAAACTATGTTAAGAAATGTTACAAAACAAAACAAAAAAAAATGCTTCCACTCAACTGGTGGAGTTTTCTTGAAAATTTGTGTAGTTTTCCTCATGTTGTCAGCTAACGAGAGCACACAACGAAGTTAGTTTGCTTAAGCATGATTAAATCTACCTTGTAACAAAAAAACTAATTGCATATTTTGTTTCTGGAATTCTTTTTGGGACATTAACAATTTCTTTTTTCTCTCCCAGCATTGTTATACCACAGGCATAGATAATATTTTTGACCCAGCAGTGGAAGGGAAAGTTTTGATCTATGTACAGGCCAGTCTCTTGACAACTCTCCAATCACTCTCTTACTTACTGCCTGTAGGCATCTGTTCATCAAATCTAAATGCTATATATCATTAACTTAATCATTCAACACAAATAAAGAGCCAGAATCTCAGCTGATTCAAACTGACACTGTTCTATTGACTTCTGGAGCATTTTGGCTATTTCCAAAGAATCAGAGGGATTATTCAAATAAACTTAGAGATTGGACTCCCAGATCTTCTCTTGTGTGTATTCCCTTTCCAACCTCACATGAATCACTGCAGATTTTTTCAGTTAATGCTGTTATATAACATGGGCAATAAAGTATAGTTGAGAATGTAATAGAGAAAGAGGGCATGATATTTTAAATGATATACATTATACACAGTGAGTCATTAAATAGTGTGAGGGAGAAATCTCAAATTATCAAGGGTAAATATAATTAATAATTTAAAATATTGCATTTAGAAACAATTAGTCGTATCATCTCTAAAAGCTGAAAGCTTTTTGAAAACTTCTTTAAAAATGTATTCCTACACTCATGCATGCTGCCAGACTCTACAGCTCAGCTTCTGACACTCAGTTCAGGCAAAGGCTGGAGTAGATCATGAAGCTAGTTCAGGTACTATAACTGAAAGATCCATCCTATTCCTTGAATGTATACCATAGAAACCTACAAAACTCATGATTTTTTATGGTGTCTTGTTCATAGAGATTTGTCATAAAGACTTGTAGTCAAAAATGTATTTTGTCTGAGAGAAACAATGCTAAACACTTTTCCTTATGATATGAGGTTGAAGCAAGGTTCACAAACATTTTTAGGATAAAGAAAGATCCAGGCTATTGGCTTTAATTGCTACTGTTATGCTAGCATTTTGACATCCAAAACTCAGAAAAGAATATATATCAATATACTTTTGGCTGAGAGCAATTTTAGAAGAATGTTACAGAGTCCTAAGAATAAGAGGCATCATTTATATCAGTGATATATTAATGAGGTTGGAGTTACTATAAGTATACATGGCACTTTTGTCATCTTTGGACAAATACAGGTAGTACACAATGGCCTTCACCGTGCTGCCAAGTTTGTTTTCATACCTGTGAGAAGTTTGGGCTTCCTTCTATTCATAAACTAGTTTGTTCTAATTAATTCATGTAAGATAGGATAATAATTATAATTTTGAGGGTAATTGATCAGTTATCTTCAGTTTTGAGGAGTATTTAAATTAAACCAGGAAAGATTATGAGCTTAAATGGAAAAGGCTCCAAGTTTTCAAAGTTCTTTGAGGGGAGGGAAGGAAAGAGATGTCTCCTCTAATTCAACAATTCTAGAAGTTGAGACAATTGTAAATGATGAATATTAGGGCATCTTCACTTTGCAAGTCCATTCCTGCAGGGGTGATGCATAGTTATGTTACCCACCCCCATCATGATCTACTTTATTGGCATCTAGTTTTATGAAATGGAACAGATGACTTAGCAAGTTAGTAAGGACTGATTTTGCATTTTTTGTCACTAAAGGCAAAAGACCTCTCTTTATGAAGCCATTACAGATAACATAAAACAGTATTATTATTATTATTATCACATCAATTTATCTGAATTTGTTGGAGAGTAACAGCTTTTAAGACAGCTGTTTGTTTTTTTGAGGCCAAGAACTCAATGTAGTAGCAATGTAGTGATATTTCCACAATGATGATAGGAAAAAAAAAAAATTTACTCTGTTGCATATTTATCAGTCCTTCCACACATAGCTTAAGAAAACCCTTAGAAAGAGTTTCTTCCTTTAACTTAAAAATTTGTGTGTGTGTGTGTTGTTGTTATTTTTTGTTTTTTGTTTTTAATTTCTTTTTTGTTTTTCTCCTTGCATTGTTGCTTAAACAAAACAAAACAAAACAGAAAGAATCCTCAGAATGTCCCAGAGAAATTGTTATCTTATTTCTGGACATATGACATTTCCCTTCAAATACATTTTGTTAGTCATGAAGTTAATTGCATGACTGATGAGAAGTAAAAAGGAAATCATAAACAAAAACATCACTCACAATCCTGTGAATGAGGAAGATCTACATCACCTTAAGTTTTTTTAGATTGAACTGATTCTTCATATTAAACAGAAAAAAAAAAGAAAAAAAGAAAAAAAAAAAGATTTAATTGGTCTGTTTTTTAAATTAAGGTGAAGCTACAGCAGAAGACTTTGTTCAGTACATTTGTACAATTGACAAGCCAATATTCAACTACAGCACTTAATTAAAAATATACTCTGAAGTATAGCGCCCTTGTTGCCTGTGAGAGATAAGAGTCCAATCTGCAACTAAACAAATTGCACAATATGCATTCCACTCACACCCTTCAGGAGGGAACAATAACATTTCAGAGGAAAGTCTTTGAAGGCAGAAGCTGCAAGGCTTGCAAGCCAGAGGGAGACAGAAGTTAATTTGAATTCACTTCTGTGAAACATTTGAATCACAGCCAATTATACATTCACATAAAATTAAGCACATTCCTTTCAACATAAACTGTGTATTAGGGTATATCCACCAGATTAGTCAGTTTTGAGATAGTATAAATCAGCTCATCATCTGCTTTTATGTCAGTTATTTATCCCACAGAAGGATCTTGCCTGTTACATGAAAATTTATTGGTAGGTCACTTATGTTTAAAATATAATAAATGATTTTAGAGTTCTCCAGATAATAAAACAATTTCAAATACTATGATTATAATTAATGGTTATCTGTATATATGCATATAAAAATGCAGGTGCATCTGCAATAGTAATTTCCTGATTGTATCCACACGGATGTTTTATATATCTGCCTAATGGGTATAATTCAATGGGGTGTCTGTCTTTATTTGCAGAGGAAGTGTGTTAGTTTTATCCCAAACTATACTATTTGCAGTCTTTAAATGTATTACTTTAAAATATCAAATAGTTAATGGAAGAACATATTTTTAAACCAAATAAGAGAATTTCTAGAAGACTACTCTGATTCTTCCTAGGTTTCTCTGAGCACAATATATGAGTATTTGAACAGCTAAGTGGATCATCCAAACCTGAATATCATTGTACTTTAATGATTTTTTTTTCTACTCTTCCAAACTGGCACTCATGAGAGGTATGCTGAGTCACTACCCTTTTTCTTGAGCATGCAGATCGTGGTAGATGCCAAAAGAGATCAGAGCTTTTAGCTGCTTTAGTGTGTACCTCTTTATGTTGTTTGGCAAATGTAAAACAAGCAGCAGGAGAAAACTACTGCTCTGCTCCTGGCCTGAATTAGCTGATGTTCAAGAAAAAAAAAACAAAAAACTTTGTATTTCAATTAAAGATCCCAACATATCTACTGATATAACAGAAAGATATCACAAGGAGGCTGTGGCAGCAATTTCCATCATTTTTCCTGTACTGTAATCAATAGATATGTTTACCTAATATGACAAGGTTTCTCCAACTCAAAACTTCTTCTGCCTCGAAGCTCGTGTGAAAGAGAGGTTTTCTCTATGATTCGACAATTTCAAAAGTTGAGACAATAGTGAACAATGAATATGAAGATACCATATGTTTGCAAGTCCATTCCTGAATACATTCTGTGTGGTGGTTGTTTTACCCTTACCCATCACAGCCTACTTTATTGGCATCGCTTTATGGATTGGAATAGTCAACACAGCAAGTTAGTAATACGCTGTGTATAAACATTTTAATAACTGTATTCAGATCACACAGACTGTTATATTGCACCTCTTGAAGATCCCCAGTTCAAAAAACCTTAGCTCAAAAGGCAATATCCCTGTTTTTGGCTCCTGCATACACCAACTTTGACAAGAGTTCACTTAAGTGTCAGTATAGCAACAGATTAAAGCCATTCAAAAATGTGGTCTGATGTACTTACCAATAGGATGTTCTTAGAAGCATAAAATCCATGATACAGGTCTGAGCCAGCACTGTGTAATTTCTAAGTGTTTGACAAAATAAAATAAAGTAAAGTAAAATAAAATATTTAAATCAGCAGGAATGGTCTTTATCACAAATTGGTATTCACAACAATGTATGTGAATGGAAACTGATTCCTAGGTTCTGTAGATCTTTTGTATTGGATTGAGTGTGGATTTCAATATCTCCTTATCCGGGCTCCCGTTTTCAAACATTTGATAGGCAATGACATGTTTTCAGTTCCTACAATCATTTAAGATACTACTTTCACACTTACTTAATTTACTGCCCAAAGCTATTTTTTTATAAACTCTTCCACTAGCTTCTTAATTTCCAAGATAAAAGGCTTTCATGTTGCTACAAATAACCCATTTCCAAGAATCATTATCAAAACAAGAACAGTATGTCCTCACTCTCTGCAGACAACAATAATCTGAGGCTGTCTTTTGAGTCCTGCTTTAGTCTAAAAGTTGGCACATTTTGCTTTGACCGTTTCTGCTATTTACTCTTCCACCATTTTAAGCTGACATATAATTACAGGAAATTGCTCAGATTCTTCATTTGACAACTCCTATTTCCAAAGTCTATTAGATGGCAGCTGAAGCCGATGGAGCACATAAAAATAAATAAATAAAAATAATTTCATCAGAATTGCTCTTCTGAGTAAAGAAATACCATCACCACATTTTCAGATTAGTGCTATTCTGCCACCACTACTCACCTCAAGTAATCAACTTCTCTGCAAAAAGTAGAGTGTAAAACTCACAAAATATTGCTTCTTGGTGTGCGGTCAAAGCTATACCCGATTTACAAATGCAGCTGAAAAAGGTGAGATCATGATCTAAAACATTGTTCAGACTAATGAAGAGTGAAGGGAGAAGAATATCAGAACTGACCTGGGAAATTGCTCACTGGTTATTTATTCTGTATTTTGACTCTGTTATCAGTTCGCAAAACATGCAGCTGACAGCCCTATCAACGGAATTTAGTTAGCTCTATAGAACTTAATCAATCAAGTTGGAACAGTAATTATTTTTATTCCTAGCAAAATCTTCTTAAAAGTATGTAAACAGCAATTTTGGGGCAGTGAGAGTATCATACATTTAAACAGAAGACAATAGAAAGTAAATAATAGACAAGCTTCTGCCTGAAGACATCATGTGTGAGTGTGTGACGTGAATAGTCCAGGCTGATAAGTATCCAAAGCAGATCTGTGAATTCACCTGCTTCTGTGGACTTGCATTGCTGTGCAGGATGGTGTCAGTCCTCTTTGCTGCTCAGGGCTTGTCACAAGACTGCCAGCTCATGATAACTCTTTTTAAGAAAATTAAAGGCAAAATCTCAAAGCTTAATGTTGAACACTGGCTAAAAAAATTTTTTTCTGTTTGGATTACAAACCAGACTGTCAATCTCAGTGTTACTTGAGTTGTCACTTCTGAAAACATGTTTGAGAAGTGGAACATATATTTGAAAGGAAGAAAACAAAGTTTCGGCAATGTAATGATATTATACAGCAATTATACAACAACAGGACTTACCTGTTTTCCCTGTTGTGTTCATAAGCCAAATTTTCTTAAATCATGAATCTTTTTCCAAGAAGGAATTAGAGAATATGTGGATGAATGTTATTCTGTCAAAGGAATATTATTTTATTTTAATTTTATTTATTTATTTATTTATTTATTTCCTTTGTAATCAGTGCTGAATAAAAAGTGTATCAGTTCATCATGATCACTCTTTTCTTGAATAAAAAGTCTTACATCAGGGACAAGATTATTTTTTGCTTCCTTAGAATCTGATTCCTTTATGGAGTCAATAACTTTTCCAACCATTTTTGTATTATTCAGGAGATTGGTTGAACTGAAACCTTTGCTTATGCCACCCTATTGAAAAGATAGTAGAAAATTATTATGAAGTTAATATTAACACTGCTGGCTTCTAAGTATCAAATTTCTGTCCATAAACAGAACTTTAAAGTAGAGAATGTTTCCTCTCAGTAAGGGAACTCACAGATTAAGTAAAATTGACAAAAGAAAGTGAAATCAACAGCACACCAATTCAGCAACAATAGCAGAAGTTCTTTTCAGTCCTTCAGAGGAAGCAACCCATGTTAGAGCATTAATCTTTCATTTCTGATTACTGCTCACCACAGCCCAGTGGCTTAACAGCACAGATATCACTGAAGTTACAATACTTGGAAAGCATGGAATATCTTTTAAAAGGAATAAACAGAGAACAAAGAAGGGAATGGAGAGAATATATCTTCTCTCCAAGTAAGAGCCAATTTATTATGTTTGATAATAATTTTCAGATAAAATTAGTCTTTTCCATCTGCTGAAGCTTTCAGAATCTTTTCATCAATATCAGATGTAATTGGTAACAACACCTTGATCATGGGAAGCTGAACTATTTTTGGAAGGACTGGGAAGTAATTTGAAAAAGCAAAGGGCAAGGAAAGAATAAGACCTAGCTCCTCTATGCTGTGACAATAGACAAAAGATGGCAGTTGCCTTTGAACGGGTTCTTATTTCCATAAATGCCACATATTTAGGCAAAACAAGACTATGTCTTGCATTATTAGGCACTTCTGCAGTTCCAGAAAGGAGTATCTAAACTCTGTACTCCAAAAGACTAGAGTGAATCAATAGTAAATTATTTAACTCTCTGAAGTCCGATAAGCACCATTCTACAGAATTTTGAATTGGGCATTTTCTAGCATAAGCAGCTGACAGCAGAATCTCTAATTCAGAAGTAAAACTGCCTTAATTTCACTTTAGTTCTGTGTCCTTTATGTATGTCCTGTATGTAGCCAACTGGCCAGTTAAGGTGTTGATTACTCTGAGGGCTTCAAAGACCATACTTAGTAAGACTAGAAGAGCATCATAATGAATTCAGCCTTTCCTCTGATGTTCCTAAGACAACATTTGTATTTGGTTGAAAACAAGGTGTGGAACTGGAAATGAATATATAAACTTGGCAGAGAATGAAGCTAACCACAGTTATTCTAACTCATACAAAATATTGCAGGCAACACCTTCATCACACATATATCCAACAGCAGCAGCATCTCATATTAAAAATTATCATATATCCAGCAGCATCAGTTTACAGGTTTCCATTTGCCTGTAAGAACTACAGATATATAGAAAATGTGATGTTTCATGAGTTATGGAGGAGTTCTCTGTACCCAGATTATTATTTTTTTCCACAAAAAACATCTGTAAATCTATTTTTGAGTTTCATCTCCTCTTTATACTGATGTAGTTCATTGCTCACTTAAAGAAGACAGGGAAAAAAAAAAAAAAAAAAAAAAAAGGAAGAAAAAGGAAACTTTGATCTTCAGAATTTTCAAAATCCAGTAATGAATCTAAATTTAGGCGCATTATCTGCATTCAGGAAGAGAAATTTCTGAAAATGATCAATAAAGAAAATTACATAAATTAGACAAAATAGTAGAGAAACTTAAAAAAATAGCACAGAATGTATCACTAGAATATAGCTCTGTTAGAGGAGACGATTACATTTTGATTAATAATGAATACAAAAAACTTCTAAATAAGTTATAAAGGCCAGATTCAAGGCTTCTGGACATGTTAAACTAGTTTTTAGTTCTCTCTGGTTTAGAAATTCACCAGGTGTACTGAGTTCAGGCACTACATTTTACAGTAAAGTCAATATAAATATCAGCCCAGAAATGAACCACCCTTTGAACTACAAATGTTCTGGTGAAGATCTATATCATTCTAAGCAAACTTTTAACAGAAGGACTAGATAGACTTTCTGTGCTAACATTATACTGCCTTGCTTCCATGACTTTTGCAGATGTGTAGCTATCCAGATTGTTCTCATCTATGAGTCATTTGTCATGTCATGACTAAAAACAAACCAACCAATCAACAAACAATAACAACAACAAATAAGAACTGCAAAAAAACCAATCTCAAAACCCTGAACAAACATCAGAAATCAGACAAGGGACTCACTCAACCATCATGAGAACTGAGGTGATGGATTAGTTCAGGCAAGCATGATAAAGCCTGAACACAGGCTGTTTAGTATATGGAAGCTGACACTGTGCCTTGCAAAAGGGAGCTTGACCTCTCTTCTCCAGAATCTCTCTTGCCCAGCATTTCCCAACACCAGTTTCCTGACATGTCAACTTAATCATAAGACTTCACTCACAGCACCACAGAACGAACATGATGGAGTAACTAATGCTCATAGCTACCTGAAGAGAAAATACTGCAGTGGTCTGGCTGCCTGTGCAGCAAAAACAAGGATTTCTTTTCCTCCAGAAGAGATACTGGAAGTATCTGTTAATAATGTTATGATTTTACAGTTGATTAATTTGTATTGTTATCCAAAAAAAGATAGCCTTTCATTAGCATACATAGTCAAGAATTTAAGCTAAAGAATATTTTTTGTCTAAAAATAATTTAGATTGACAGATTCCTTCTGTGGCTATAAGCATTAGTGAAATAGATGAAGTTAATAGAGTTTAAAAAAGTAATTTATGAGACTGTTTGTCTCAAGGATTGATGGCATATGAAATTCTTCGTTCTTTTCATCCAGTATAAATTATTGATCTGTTTTTACAACACATTAGAAGAGTCACATTCAGCTTCCTGGTCCCACATTAGGAAGCATTCAGCAGTCTTCATAAAAAATGTTATTCATCCAGTCACGCAAAAATGATCTTGGTTGCCAGCTTAAATCAGGACAACACTGGGGCTCTGGCTCTTATTTGAAGTAATTTCCATTTAGATATTTGATTAAATTCTTACTTACAGAAGGATCTCTTTTAACTGCTTGTATTAACAGTTGACCAAAGGAAGAGAAAACCTTACTAAGACTTCACAGAGTAATAAATTTACAGAAAAGTGTTTTATCTTAGGTATATATGCTCAGTCAGTTGGAAAAGATTAAGCATGACAATAGTAGATGTACTATGTAAAACTTAAAAATTAAATCAAAATATTTCTATTAATATTTCCCTAATAATTTCATTAATTTATATGAGAATGGTCTTCCTACTGTTTGTGTAAACTGATTATTATGTGTAATGTCACTGCGAACTTTTTCTTGTGTATATTTCTCAACTTGCTAAAAAACTGAATATTGGAAAATTTGTTCATGTTATACAACAGTACCAAAATACAAAATAATACATCTGACATACAGCAAAGTGTTTTAAGCATGAGTAGTACAATCCCATCAAAATACATGCACTGAAGTTCCAGGCAGAGAGTAGGAGGTATCCAGATATGTAGAAGCAGTTGAGAAATGTAGTACGGTTGCAGTGTTACATCTGAAGGGGGTGGAGGTCTTTATACAGCTTCTGAGACTATAGATTCTGTACACATATTTCAGTTTCCTCAGAATCACAAAATGTAATGAATGCTTTATGACGTTCAAGAGCAAGGCCCAGCACATTTAAAGGGTTACCCTACAAAATGTTTTGGATGAATTACCAGTTTACTGTAACTTTAATCAGAAAAGCAGTGTTAATCAATCTAATCCATTCTTCTTTTCCTTCAGGCTGTTGATTTGAACTATTATCATGAATGAAGAAAAATATTCTGGTGATGCTCTGTTTGGTTTAGACCACATTCAATGTGAAAATAAACATTATCTGCAAAAGATGATACAACAACACTGGAATATAAAGTAAAAAAGACTTTACAGCATAGTGTTTTGACAAATTCCATTTTTTCTTAATGTGAATGGCACTGATTTTTTAGAAGGCATTTGGTAACCCATTGTTCCTGTCTGTACAGCAAGGTCTACTAACCACCGACCTGCAGAAAGTTCTGTCTCCACTGGCTCTTCAGTCAGTAGCTTTGGCAGTGGATACAGCATGGATAGTGAAGGCAGCAGCAGTGCCACAGGAGAGAATAATCTGTTTCCCATCCCAAGAATGTAAGGCTTTTACTTTAATATTCTGAATCCTCTGTGCACTGATGATATGTAGTGCTTTCACTTGCTGGTCATCTTCGTATGTAGTTTTCTCTGCAGACTTGAGTTACACAATGGAAAACAGTTAATTGTGTAGAATTTCTCAGAGCTCACACATTCCTTCGGCTCTGTTGAACTGTTAATAACTGTCAAAACCTCTCCCTAAACCTCATGAATTTATTGCTTCACACAAGAGAAACCCCAGTCTTTGATGCAAGTATTTTGAGATGGGCTTGGGTTATGGTTTAGAAGTGCAGTTTTCCCATGCTTGAGGCTGATTCATTTAGATTTTCAGACTGATCTCCCCCTGAACTTCCCTTACAGAAAAAAAAGTAATTTCTCTTCATCAGATTAATTATTTGTTTCCTGAATTTTTTGTCTGTACTTAAAATATTAGTCAGTGGTTGTTGTTCATTCAGTATCTGCATTAGCTGTTACATGTTTTCCCTTTCAGTCCAGAAATAGCACTCACAAGAATGTGATGTAAAAAGCTTGAATTTAAAAAATAAAAGAAGGATTACAAGAAAAGGCTCAATTCATTCTCTAGAGCAGTGATATTTCTAAATATTCAACATTCTTTTTAGTAAGATCACAACATACAAAGGACTGAAAAAAAAAACACAAAACCAACAGCCACTAATCTAGGATTTCTTTCTCATCAACAGAATCCAGGAAAGCAATGCCAGCCTAGGCAGTGGAAAGCCAATTGCTTAATCTTTACTGAAATTTTCACTCAACATATTGTGATGTACTGATTTTGAACCTCTAAAATTTATATCAAACATTTACAAAGACACCAAATGTGTTTGGTTTGTTTTTTTTTTTTGCTTGTTTGTTTTTGTTTTTTTGGGTTTTTTTTTTTAATAATATTAAGGGCTTTATATGATGAAAATGAGTGACAAAATTACTGGTTACCATCAGAGATCTTCAGAATCACATTCAGAGAAAATGTTTTAAAACACTTGTGTTCACATTTTCAGGTTTGGATAAAATAATTATATGTCTGATTATATACTCGACTGAAATTCTAATCAGTATTATGTTCACATAGGCTTGATAATTACTTCAGGGACTCTGATCCTGTACATGGATGTTCAGTATGCCCATGAGACCACTGATCACAATTTGAATTACTAAGTGATCAAATTGATTTTAAAAGTCTTGGCATATAAAAACATATTCGGCAATACACTGCTTAGAATGAATGTCTGATCTACCAGTAGAAAAGTGTTGACAGCTGAGTTTTATACTCTTTATTTTAGTCTGAATGATCAGTCATGAAATTCAACAGGAAATAAATAAATAGAATTTAAGTAGTAACACCATGGGAATTGCTTGATTAATTAACTTCACAGAATCACAGAATTGTAGGGGTTGGAAGGGACCTGCAGAGATCATCAAGTCCAACCCTCCTGCCAAAGCAGATTCCCTACACCAGGTCACACAGGTAGGCGTCCAGGTGGGTCTTGAATATCTCCAGAGAAGGAGACTCCACAACCCCCCTGGGCAGCCTGTTCCAGTGCTCCGTCACCCTCACCGTAATGAAGTTCCTGTGCACATTTGTGCGGAAATTCCTATCCTCCAGTTTCTGTTCATTTCCCCTTGTTCTGTCTCCACACACTGCTGAAAAGAGTCTGTCCTTGCCACTTTGCTCCCCCCCCACCTTAGATATTTTACTTATTTTATATTAAAATTTATGTTATACTTATTTTAATACATGCCAGTAGGAAACACTGTTTCAAATATCAAGAGAAAATAATCATTTTATACAGCTATACACAGATTAGTAAATTTTGTAGTCTTTCTACTTAGGAAATAATTTTTTAAAAATCTCTTATTGTTCATTTTTAATGTCCTTGAAAAATACACTTCCATCTATGACAAGAACTATGCCTTTGTATAGCCTTTGCCTATTGCAGGCTGGGAGAATTCAGTGAGAACAGTCCTGTGAAGATGGAGTTAGGGATCTGGGGGTGACAAAAAGCTGGACATAAGCCAGCAGTGTGCTCTTGCAGCCTGAAATGCACAGGAACAGATTGCTCAGAGAAGCAGCGGATGTCCCATCCCTGTGTTCAAGACCAGGTTGGAGGGATCTTCAGCAGCCTGATCGACTGGTTATCAGCCAGCCCATGGCAAGGGGTTGGAACTAGGTGATCTTTGAGGTCCTTTCTAAACCAAGCCATTCTATGATTCTGTGAATGTCCATAAAATAATATTAATTTAAGATGCAAATGCAGATGTAAAAAGCAACTGAACGATATGTAGGGTCTAATAATTCTTTTATCATGCCCATAATATGCTTTGTAAATAGTAACATAACTCACAGTTGCAGATGTGCTTTTGATGGTGTCTAATGTCATGCCTTAGAGCTTACAACATGCTTAAACATTAAAGAAAGGAAATAAAAGCTTTTTAACTAATGTTCATGAACTCAAAATAGACAACTAGGCTCTCCTCCATGTTAGATTCTTTCTATATCCAGGGTCCACAAACATATGCTTTATTCCACTCACCTTGCTTTAAGATAAAATCTCATATTTAGTCTCCTCTGATGAACCTAAACTGTATTATAAAATCTGTCACTGAAAGAAAATACCACATACAAACTTTGTGGTAACAGTATTGTAGAACAAATAGCAACCCCTTTCATTTCTCACTGTTGAACATAACAGGATAAAGCGAGGTAAAGAGCTATGCAGGCTGCTTGCAGAATCACAGACTGATGGGAGGCAGGTTGCAAACCGCCTCTGATTGCTTTGTTCTTCAGAAATGCACAGGTTTAGTAAGACATGATTGCAGTTGTTTCCAAAACAAAAACAAAAACAAAAGTGATGTGATTTGTATAAATAACAATAGAAAAAAAGCCCTTGTCCTCTCTATTTTCTTGAACTTACATAAATATATATATACATTTATTCCATTTCAATAAAATTATTCTTGTGCTGAGCCGAGATTCTTTGGCTTAGGTATACTAACCATTTGCTTAGATCTCATTTCATCATGGTTTGACAGCTATGATCTTTCTTCTTTTCTTCTTTTTTTTTTCTTTTTTTTTCTTTTTTTTTTTTTTTTTTTTTTTTTTTTTTTAACAGAGGGAAGATGAGCCAGAATGGACAAGAACCAATAAAGCAGACAGGAGCGGGATTAACTGATGCAGAAGGTAAAAAGAAATACAAACAACGCTACAGTGGTATTCCCTTCTATTTATAAAACTAATGTGATGATTTCTCTTAATTGTTATGTTATGAAAGATTAGTTTATGCTTTTTTTGTATTATAGATTAAGGTTCTCTCTTTCAATTATTCTAAAGGCCCTTTGCGCATTGCACCATTGTAATGAGTCTTCAGTTTAAATAAGAAGCTTGTTTTACCTGTTTATTTAAAGTAATTAAATAGATTGCAATGAATATCTGTCTTTCAATGTTCATTGCTTTTCGTAGTATTGGAATTTAAAAAAAATATGAAGTATGGAGCTGACTCAATACCGATTAAGTTGGTAGAAAACATCCAGTAGCTGTCAGGCTCTATTTTGATAGCATTTCAGAATATTTCATGAAGAAATTAATTTTCTTCACTATAGAAAACATTAACATTATATACAAATATTAGTTGAACATCAAGCTTGACCACTGCACTTACCTAAATCATAGTGAAACACTTATCTAATTGGGAAATCAGGAGTGATTTTTTTTATTTTTTTTTTTTTGGTATGAATGGGATTTTACCAAACAAGGAGCCATTGTAGTACTGGAGCTGGACAGAGCCTGACAGGATGTCTGTTAAAAGATACATATGCAGTGTGATCATTGTGTATAATAATAGACAGTTGCATGAAAATTAAGACTCGGTGTTTTGTATTGAGGAATATGTTAAGAAAATTCCGTTTCCCTTTACACGTAAGGTATTTTCTTTCAAGTATATGCTTCTGCTGACCTCAAATATAAAGCCTAATTATTGTGAGCATCATTTTATTATTAAAATAATATTTTTATCATTTGAATGAATTTCAGCACTACCTTGAATTTTAATTAATTCATAAATTGATTTTTTTTTATTCATTCATTGAATAAAATATGAATTATGAATTTGAAGTCACTTTAAGTACACACTTTAAAAAAGATTGTTATTTATCAGGTTTCTGCAATCTGTTTATAGGAGGTAATAATTGCTTTTGCTATATTTGAGGTAAAAATAATCTAGTTTTGCACGGATTTGAAGAAATTAAACTAGAATTTGGAGGGCACAACTGTAAAACTCTCTTTTTCAAAGCAAGAATCCTGTTCTGTGTATATGCATTTTGCTAAATCCTTGAATACATTACCTATTATGCAAAAATTCAAATTTGGCTGCTTATCAAACTTCAGTCTATTCAAGGGTTCTTATTAATATTTTTAAAACAAACTACTTTGAAAAGAGAGGTGGTAGGAAGAAAACGGGAAATCAGGAATTTTCCATGTTTACTTTGTTATGGTGTGTTTAATACAAAAAGATAATTGTAAACAATTAGTTTTTCATCATTTTGTTCAGCACAAATTGCTCCTTGGTTCAAGTTTTGGATCATAAACTTCAGTAAATACAAACACAAAATGTTTTAATATAGTGTTTGTATCACTCCAAAAGAAGATATAAATACCCAACTCTTAAAAGTTTCAAAAAGATGTGCATGTAACATTCAGTCACTTGAAGTTTTTTTCCAGACAAAGGCATACTTTTGCTTATCTTTAAAGTCCACAGATGGTTCAAGAGCTTCAATTCCCCAATTTTGCTTATTGTGTCACCTGGTGTCACCTGGTTCCCTTAAATTAAAGAGTCTAATTTGGTTATTTCAATTACAAATCTAAAAAAAAAAGAAAAAAAGAAAAAAAAAATTGTCATCACTAAGCATGGTTTCTCCCCATTGGGAGAAGGTAAGGGGCAGCCAAGTTTTTGGTGTCTGACTTCCAGTTGACAGTGTGGGAACAGATCAGTTTCAAATGATAAAACAAACCAAAGGCTGGCAAGCATTTCGGTTTCAGCATGTAAATACAATTATATTTTGGGGACGTCATTCAGAATTTAGATGAATTCTATATTAACTAAAAGAATTATTTCAGTCTTATAGGAATATTTTGGTATTATTTTCATAAATGAAAAAAAGTGAATGAAAAACTAGAAGTCTTAAAAGTCAGATGATATCTTTTCTCTAGCATATGGAGTCCACGCTACAGACTAGATGAGCTCCACAGTTAACTAGAAGTAAATATTTATTCCCATATTTTATTGAACAGTGGCTCTCAGAGCAATGAGAGTTGATTTATATTCTCATTGCAGATAAGAATTTAGCATTATACTTAAAAACTTATAATTCTAGTACTATTTTTATATTTTGAAATACTCTTAATAGATGACTTATTGAAAAGTGAAATATGAAAAGTAGCATATAAATTATTCTATTTAAAGTGAATTCTCTGAATTCTCTCTGTGCCGAATGAGTGTAATTCCTTAGACATGCACATCTACTGATATTCAAAATATTTTAGTCATGCAAGCAATTCACACAGGCTTGGAAATGTGCCAGGGATCATGTGCCAGATGTTTAAGACTGGCAGCAGGAGGCAAGGCAAGGTAGGACTCTCAAGTGGCAATGAAAACTACTTTTTAGGCAGCTGGATCAATACTGTGGGATCAGAGTTAATGCTCAGCTCACAGAGTGCAATGTACGCTAGTGGAAAAATCAGGGAAAAAATAAAGTTCTTTTTTTTAATTGTTTACCAATCTGAGAAATGTGCTAATGTTTTGTTGGGAATGGTTTATGAAAATGTACTAAGTAAGCAAATGTCAGTAAACAGTACTACTTCCTTTTCTGAAACAACCAAATGGTCAATTTAAATAACTGTGAGTATTGCTATGATAATCTTCGTTTCTCTATACATATTATCTGGCCATTTTCTGTATTTTCATACTAGTTAAGAATATAAAATAATTCAGTTTTGTTCTTCAATACTGTGTTAGTTATTTTTATGATATTCACTGTTGCATGCTACCTTATACTTGGCATTCTGCCTCAAGAAGATGAGAAACATCATCTTAAATTTCAGTAAATCTTATGGTACATGTTGTGATCTTCACAAATCAATTTCTTTATTCATTTTCAAAAGTGCAATATATTTTGTTTAAAGTGTGCTTATGGTATTTCTCTGTAATATTGCAGACATTACAGACAAAATAACATCTGTGTTCCATGTAAGGATTGAAAGTAACAATTAAAAGCAGATGATGAATGTATTGATTCAGTCTTAGATCATGATTGGTTTATGTACCCGACATATCAACTCAGCCAAAGGATCATACATGGTATTTTCCACCAACCAATTATTTTTCACATTAGGAAATATGTAGGGAAAATTATTTTCTTGAATTTAGAAAAGTGTTTATCTACAAGATAATTCCAGCTGCAATTATTTCTAGGAAGAAAGAGTTGTATAGATACAAATAACATTTTAACTGAAATACTTTGCTATAAGTAAATTTTGAAGCTTTTCATTTTGAAGACTCTGTGTACATGTAAGATAACATTTTGGCATTTCAGAGTTCCATATGAAATGAATGCTTTTAGAAAATACAAAATGTGTTCTAAGAAACATCAGTAAGCATGACATGCCTCCACTCATTCCACATTTGGAGTCAACAAATACTTGCAAAGCTTGTCATATGCTGTGCTTGCTTACAGACTTCCCGACATAAAACAGTAAATTTCTTATAGAAACTGAGTAACTCCTCACCTATGCCTTCCAACAGAGTTCAGTTGTTCACTTTTTCTTTAAATTTCTATCCAATATGCGTATTGAATTCCAAGCACTTCTCTGTTCATTTTTGCCATGGACCAAAGGCTTACTTTCTGACATTTTCACTGGTTCTTTGAGTGCAAACTTGCTAAGAAAATTCCAGAATGTTCTAGTAAAGCTTTTGTAGGCTTATTTCCAGGTTCAAGCATAAAGAATAGATTTGTAAAGTTTCAAAATGTTCCGAACAATAAATATTTATTTACTGAACTTCTGGAAGATAATGTTATAAGTTATATTATTATGTTGGCATTCTGAAGTATTTTTTTCCCCCATCTGTTTTTGTAATATAAACCCTTTTTTAGGTTGATGTTCAAACAGTTATCTCAGAGTGCAGATGGCTAGAGCATTTCCAGGTGCAATTATAAGGCAGGCTAAAATTAATCTTTAGTTGTTATTTATTTTAATGTGCCCCGGTGGTGCAGTGGTAGGAATGCCGCTTTGCAACACTGGGGCCCGGGTTCGAATCCCCTGTGGTGCAAGTGGTAGAAGTGCCGCTCTGCTACACAGGAGGCTCAAATCCTGGGGGTTGGACTCGATGATCTCTAAGGTCCCTTCCAACCCTCATGAGACCATGATACTATGATATAATAAACAGTTTAAACTAATTATTAGACTGTAAGTTTTGCTTCAAGATCAAAGTTTTGAAAATCAGTGTGTTATAATTAATATGGATCTTTTCTGTGATGAAACTTACTAGATACTTCTGATTCTCATGGTAAAGAATATTGTATCATAGCTATAATTACAACATTATGTTTTGTCCTTATTTCATATATAGATGTATATGCTTACCGTAATGATTCATTATTTCATCCCATGACATTAGGCTTAGACATGTATAGGTTAATTAAAAATTATCCATTTTAAAAACAGGTGAATAATGATTTTTCTATTCTGGAAGATCTCCAAGTTCATATTTCTGCTAAAGAACTCCTAACAATTTCTCCTGCATTTGAAACTCCTTCAGGATATTACAGGATACTCTTTTCTTTTGTGCATTATTTCTTCTGGTACCACTATGATTATGAGTGGAAGAGAATGAAACAAACAGAAGGCTAAGATAAATGTCGTGGTAGAAAGTGATATGCTGTGTTTCCAGAGTAGGTTGCACTATACTATTTGTTTACAAGGATTCAGGGTCTAAAGTACTCTGTGCTCTAGTAAAGTTGCTGTTTCAGAAAGTTTTACGCTTATTATCCATTTATTCAATATCATGTAATAACATTATATATACATATACATATACATACATATGTATGTATACATACGTATACATACATAAAATAAACCATATATATATATATGGTTTATTTTTTATATAATACAATGAAATATCTTTTATTATTATTATTATTTAAGTTTTCTTTATGTTTTGACTACCTCATTGGCTTTGCAATCTAACTGATTGGGATGTGATAATAACGTAGTATGACTGAATTCTCATGCCTTGAAAACCTGAAAATTTCTGCAGATCTCCTGAGTTAAACACTCAATTTTTCCATCTGCCATCATATTTTGCGTTTCACATTGGCTTAGTGCCTAGAATTTTGCATGTTTTCTGGTAACATATTGGCTGCAATAATTAGTTTGTGTGATTTACTAGAAAATATCCATATGTAACTTCCATCAATTCATACTGAGTCATACTGCAATGGATTCTGTTTCCTCCTGATGCTCATCTCATATCGGTAGCATTTATTCTTCTTGGTTGTGTCTTACTGAGTGTTTAGCTTTACAGAAACAGTACTCTGTTATGTTCTTGAAAGGTACTGGATTCTCAGTGATCTGAATATCTGAGTGGAATTACTCAAACATCCTCCCCAAATTATGCCCTTCTGACTAATAAGATAATTTTAATGGGTTTTATTTTTGATTATTTTTTTTATTTTTTTTCATGTTAGGTAAAAGAGATAAGGGAAGATTTCACCTTTGTATGGTACAGACACTTTAATTCTTTGTTTGTACATTGGTATTAAGGCTACGGGATTTTCTACCTGTTATGACATAATGCAAAGAAGCTGTTTTTATATAAAGGTACTTTTCACACAATATCATGTTTGAAAAAGTGAAGCCTACACAATCGCAGACTTAGTATCTTATTTCATACACTTTTCTTTCTCTTCAAATACTCCCACGAAGAAAAATTTCCTAACATGCTTGAGAATTATACTGCATATTATTACAATTAAGAGACTATATGTTGCCAGTAATTTTAAAACCCATTATACTTTTGTGCATCAGCGGTGGCATTTCCCAAGTTTATGAACACTTGTGCACACAGAGATCTTTCACTTCAAATTGGAGCCAGAGTTTGGGAAACAGAGTTTATGAGGCTTTCCTCATCAGTCCCTATCAACATCTCATTTAGGTGTTCCACTGACTAAAGTGGCTACTCCGTATTTACAAAATTATACTAATATACTGAGACTTGAAGACTTTTGGCTTGCCAAATGTGATAGAAGAAGAATCTCCTTCTCCTTTCTTGGATCATACAACAAAATCAGTAATTATTCTCTGGCTCATGATATAATTATGAGAAGAAAATTCTTATTAAGGAAACTATGATTATAAAGTAAGTAAAAAGTGGTCAGACTTTTTGGAGACATTTTGTGAATTTAACTGTAAAATTATTCTCACTTGAATAATCCCAGCATTTACAATAAAGGTCATTTTTATTTTTATTTTATTTTCTTCTTTGGCTTCTCAATGAGACATTAGAATGAATAACATGACTTTTATAACGTAGTGTCCATTACAAAATAAAGATTGCAGTATACTCTCTACTGCCTCAAGAATACTGATTGAACAGTCTTGTATAAATACATTTCTGATGCTTAGATGTTTAAGAGAGGAGCCTCAAAATTTTGTGCAATATTTTATAGGACAATGGGAACCAAAGAAAATGCTCATATCTGTACACTATGACCATCTTGCCTTCCATACTTTCTTCTTAACTATTACTTTTTGCCATTTCAAAATAAGTTTTTAAATCGCATTCAACTCATTTGCAATATCATAGAGCTGAAACATGTATTACATAAATGCTGTTGGCATCTATCCAAAGTGAGATTTGAAGGAGTGAATGAATATGCTGTCTTTCTGGATATTTTCTTAGAGTTACTGCGTATCTCCTCTGCTCATCTTAGAAGCACTGTAGATATCCATCTGTAGATAAATGTAAGTCTATCACAGATTCTTTATTCATCTCTGTTTCTCTTGAGACAGATGAATATCCTATCTTCAGTATCAATTCAGTATGTCTGAATTGTTGGTTGACAATCAGTCTTGTGTAGTCTGAAAAAACTACCGTTAAATTCTATGTATTGTTCAAAATCCTTAACTTTCCAGACTGTTTAGCATTGAGTTTAACCTGTTTGTAGGCATGCTAAAAGCCTTCAGAGTTTACTTAAAAGACATGGTGAAAATACAGAGTGAAAAATCTCCAAGCAAAGTTAAAGTGAAAAAAATATCAGGGATCACTGCAAACCACCAAGAAAACTGAGCATAGCCCCGCTCTGGAATATAGCCCTGACCATGATCTGAAAGCAGGAACTTCACTGCTTTACTTTATTTCCAAAAATAGCTTTTCTGACATTGTTATGTTCATGAAGGTTTCATCTGTGTGATTGTTTTGATTCAGAGCAGAGACACAGCTTTGAAATAAATTCTTCAGTTTTGCCTTATTTGACACTGAGTTGATTTTCTTTTCAGAATTGTTTTGGTAGAACCAAATAAGGTCTCTGAGATAAATTTAAGTAGGAAATCTGCTCCAGGTGAGCATAGTATGTGCTCCTGTCTTTGAGTACGTCATAATCATAACCATTGATTAGACTTTTGGACAGAACTGGACCACATGAAGAAATTGAACATTTGTATCAGGGACCAGAGTCAATCCATTTTCAATGAAGAGCTCCCAGCCATATACAATATGGTGCTGCAAAACTTGCTACTTTGGACCACTGATCTTTTCCTGTTGCACCAGTTTAGATGCTAACATATAATTAGGGAAGCACCAAAGTATAAACCTAAGGACTTACTTTGACACTTAAATCACTTGATATCCCAATTTTCTATCAGTAATAATTCTACAGATATAAAAGGCATACACACATATAAAAACACAGATACCTCTGTCATCCTGTGACCTGTATTCTGCGAAATCCTCTTCATGCCTATATAAAGGGGTCTCATGGAATAAAAGAGAGAAATGCGTCAGCTGCCACACTCTGCAAATAAAAACATGAAAAATGTGAACAGTGATGAACATTTCACATCCTTCTACCAAAACATACTGACGGAATATCTCTGATAAAGAATCTCTCAGGACTTTCTGAGAAGAAAATAAATAAACCCCATCACATAGAAGTAAGTCCAACAGCATTTTGGTAGTTCCTTCTATTTGTTCTCTATTTGTTCTCATCTTAGATTGCTGATTTTATGTGATCTGAATTAATGTATGCATATACTTCATTGCGTTATACAGCAAATATCACAACAATGCAAAGTATGGAAGATGTATATGAAGTCATGACATATGTAGGGTGACATACACACACAAATAGTGGGCTAGATTTAAATCATGTCACAGTTTATATCAGAATATACTCATAAAAGTCATTCAAGTTTTATTAGACTCATATATGCATAAGAAGGATCACGCAGTAAGAAACTTTCAAGTACTGTGGACAATACTGAAGAGTATTGAAGTGCAGAAAAATTAGGATCACTGCATGTTAGCTGACTGAGAATTGAAATGATCTCTGAATATGGGAAGATTGTCCTCTGAGAAACCCTGAGCTCAGACTCCACAGCTTTTACTGTATTATTTAGCACAGCATTTCTTTTGACCTATTCCAACCATTATATTTAACTCCTCTGGTTTTTACTAAACTTATTAACTGTACTGTATTTACTTTAATTAAGCTCTACAGCATTTCAGCATTTTGCCTATGCAGAAGGAAAGAATCCTTTGCTAAATACTCTTGTTGGTATTCAGACCACCCACCTTGCCTTAAAGAAATATCCATATCCCATAATATTTTGCCTCTCTGGTTGTTTTTAGTATCAGTATTGGTGGGTTTTGTAAAAAAAAGTGGATAGATTGAAATGAAATATCACTTTTGTTTCATGAGATTTCATAATCTGAAAAATAAACACCACTGTGATTGCAGTGAATAGGAAAAATCATCAATGAGATGAGCCCTATGAATCAATCTGAATTTCCCTTAGGAAAGCAATGGATTTTATTAATTACACTCAGCTTTGCATTGACTTTTCATGTTTTCTATTCATTTACCAGTCTTCTTACTGTACTTTAAACATTACTGATTTCATTGGTGAATGCTGGTCTGTTCCTTTAAGTAGTCTAGGAATTTCTCTGAGTAGTAAAAGTTTTATTTCAGCCTCATACTCATTCAATTTCTATACCAATTCTCTAATTAAAATCTATAGTTTGTCTGATGTACTAAACCATCTAAACTTGTATATCTCTACAGATGGGACTTCAGAGCTAGATAATGCAATGAGGAAATTTTATATGGGATTTATGGCATGATCAGCCACTTAGGTAAAGCTTTTGCAATTAGCAGAAAGAAATAACCATTTAGGAGGTACAGTTCATCTATTCTGTTTGAAAGATATATTTGCAAATAAAGCAAACCACATTTTAGAAGAGAACTTTCTTTCCCCATGCTTTAAAGGGAGCCTTGACATCTGGCTCACATACATATATCAACATTCAGACAAATGAATCTTATCAGCAGAGTCTATCTCCAACAGACATTAAATAACATTTACTGTAAAATGTTATTCTATCTTCATCAAGAAGTAAATTTGAAGCATATTTAAACTTTATTTGGAAAAAAAAAAAAAAAAAAAAAAAGAAGAAGCTAATTTTACTTGGTCTGCTGTTCTGAGATGGCTGCTGTTTTCAACAGCAAGTGTAATTATAACCTGAAGTGTTAAATCCCATAATTATCTTGAACTAACAAGAAACACGAGTTAGTTTTAATTTGCTTTTTGTTAGAAAAGGTTTTAATTAGGAAGTGAAAAGTTGTACGGGGGAGAAATTTGGGGTCAGCGTTTTGCTCAGATATATTCAAAATAACCATCTTAAAATAACAGATATTATATGATAACAATGATCAGATTTTATTTCCTTAAATATGAAAATAAAAGGAGATCACAAGTCCAAATTAAGGAACAATATTGTGCATCTTAAGAATATGTTAAAAATACTAATTCTGTTTCATTGCATTTATATAACCCAATACTTTTAGTTCTCCAAATTCTATGTTGCAAAAATGTTAGATTTCCATCCCACCCCCTTTGCCCTCTGGAAGAAAATAGGAATTCTGCCAGGATTATTGATCAATTTAGTGATAAAATACATTTCATTTTTTATTCTTCTTGTGAGAAGACCTACACTAAACTTCTCCCCAAACTTCAAATCTCATGGGGAGGAATAAAAATAGACACCATCGAGATGGCACAGACAGCTGCATAGTTCCACAGATTTAATGATTGACAAAAATCTCATTAGAAAGAAGGGAAATTACTGTCATGATTCACAGTGTACCTGGAGATACTGATTGCCTCTTAATTGGTTTTGTCTCTCAAAAGATTTTGGGCCTTGTATTTGATAAAGGAAGCTCAACCTCAAAACACACTAGCAGATAAGAGCCTCCCTGCTGACCTAAGGCAAACCTCATAAGAAGTTCTGAGTTGCCTAAAAACACCATATATGCTTTTATTCAAATTCCATACCTCACTGGAGATGGAGATTCCTACTGACCTCACTACAAAAACAACAAACACAGTTGGAAACAACAAACAAACAAACAAATAACCTAAATTAACAAATTGGAAACAGATCGATGAAATTAAAATACAAAAACTACACATATTAAGTTTGTTCTTCTTTTATCCAAGATCCCTAGTGCTTGTCACAACTAAGCAATGGTCTATATAACAAGTTAATGATCTATGTCTTCGATGTGTGCCACTGCATTTTACATAATTTTATAATTATGATTTGGTACAAACATGGAAATATCCTCAACAGTTCAAGCAAATTCCAGTCTCAAACATCCATTTAGTTAAGTGTTTATAGAAAGAACACAAGGAGTCCCACAGAGTTGGATTCAATAGTTCCTAAGGTGGAAGAGAAAGAACTCTGAAAGCTGTTAGAGAAAGTGAGACAAAAATGGGAAGGACAAAGTTGATGCAGGAACTAGTCAAATTGTATCAAATAATATGTACTGTAGGCCCGCTTAAAAGCTTGGGGAGTGAGCACCACACAAAGAACCTGAATGTCCATAAATGAAAACAAGAGTGGAGAAAAGCCTAGATTTCATTGCATAGACTTTTCTAGGTAATGGTAACAATGCCCAAGTATCCTTGAACTTTGACCTCCTCTCACTGGCCTATCAGCATACAATGACACCTCATCTTTACATAATCAAGGGATAAAGGTGCCTGCATTTCCTCTTTGATTTTGTAAAAAAAATAAATATTTTTTTATTATTATTATTATTTTTATTTTTTTTAAATGGTTGAAATAAACAGGAGCAAACCTGGTCACTTCTGTGAAGACAGAAACATTTTTTTTATATACTCTTCATATTAAGCTTACCATAAGAATATGTTCCCAGTACTAGAAGTTCTTTGAGAACCATTCCAGCATTTCAATTTTATAAAAAACAAACTTAGACATATATGTGCAATCAGAAAGATGTGTGAATCTGGTCTCTTCAACTTGTAGCAAAACTAAACAAAGCAGAAAAAAAAGATAATAATAACACTCATAAACTGAAGCAAGGGAAAATTGAGCAGAACCAAAAATTGCAAAATAAAACAGCGGAGTTTATTTAAAACACTGATTAGGGTTGCTTAGTAGTGCTGTGAATCCTCTCTTGGAAATTTTCACAACTCAACAGACAAGGTCTGAGCAAGCCGATGTAATCTTAAAGTTAACCCTATTGTAAATGAGAGGTTTGGCAGGAGACTTCAATTGTTCTGCCACTATATTTAGCACTGGTGCAACCACATCTGGAGCATTGCATGCGATTCTGGGTTCCACAGTATAAAAAACATGTTAAGGTGCTTGCATACATCTGGAGGAGGACAAGAATGCGCGTGACAGGGCTGGAAAGCATGTCCTGTAAGGAGATTCCAAGGACACTTTGGTTGTCTAGTCTGGAAAAGACAAAGAGGTGTCCTCATTGTTCTCCACAACTTCTGAGTTGGGGAATCAGAGAGTGAGGTGGTTTCTCTACTTAATGACCAGGGATAGAATGCATGGGACAGGTAAAATACTTGCCAGAGGCTGTTCAGTCTGATTATTAGGAAAAAAAATGTTTACCACAAACGTGGTCAAAAACTGGAACAGAATTCCTGGAGAGATAGATGATGTCCCAAGCATGTCAGTATTCAAGAGCTGTTTGGATAATACACTTAACAATATACTTATGTTTAGCCATGTAAAGGTCCTCTAGTTGGACTTGATAATCTTTTTAGGTCCCTTTCGGAGGAATTACTGTAGCCATTTACTCAATTATTTTATGAGTCTATTCTTGTTTCACAGAATCACAGAACATTAAAATTTCATAAAACACATTGTCATATGCCAGCAGTGTTTCCGGCATTGAAAAATCTAATTTTTTCCTTCCCTCAACCTCATTTCATACTTCATGGTGGTACAAAACATGTCCTGAATTTATTTGTGTGAGAAATCCAAATCAATATTCGTGGGACACTGGGAGTGATGCAGTTAGTAGGATAAGATTTGCTAATTAGTTCACTAGGCAACTGTACAAACATTTGTGACTAAAGAAGGAGTTAATTGTAGAGAAATTTTGTGGGAAAAAAAAAAAGTAAGCGGGACTGTGAAGAGAATTTTTTCAGCACTGGTGCCAATTTATTCAGTTTTAAGATGAGTAAGAATCAATGATTAGTTAGAGGCAAAGATATTCTTTGCGGTTATACTGGTGCCAAAGGGAGCGTTATTTTCTTTGAGATTAGATATCACCAGGAAGAGTTTAAAGCAATGATCTGCAGGAGCTTTTCATTAAACTCTCCATCACATTTTTTATAGTTACTGTGTAAGCCAAATTTGTCCAGGTAATTATACGATACTGCTTATAGTTCTCTGCTGAAACTGCAAGCAGGTAGCATACTCTTTTCTTAGCATATGTTTTTCTTTCCCTACTCTAAGTGCAGGAAAACTTAGCATACCTAATGACAGACTTTGTAAATAAGGACTTGCTTTAAAAAAGAAATCTCTTTGCTAAATAATAGAAAATTACTGACTAAATTTGCTCCACTGTTCTTCGTTTCAGAAGTAGGATGAATTTTTATGGATAAAGCA
Organism: Coturnix japonica; assembly: GCF_054131305.1. Taxonomy (NCBI): domain Eukaryota; kingdom Metazoa; phylum Chordata; class Aves; order Galliformes; family Phasianidae; genus Coturnix; species Coturnix japonica. Next base: position 8,646,757 of record NC_140663.1, read on the forward strand.
GAAAGGAAGTCTCAGAGACTAGTTCCTAGTAAAGTCTCTGCTTTTTGTCTGTAACAGTGGAGTAGTCCTTTGCTACAGATTATATGTCACATGGACAAAGGAATGAAATTCAGCATCCAGATTGAAAGCTGCTGTTATGTTGTGTCTTTTTGCTTCTTTGAGATAGGTTAGAAAAGTAATTAGTATATATTTCATAGTGACTAACAACATATATTTAGTTACAATTGCTATCTGTAGCTGTAGGTGCCTGACCCTTCTGATTATAAGACCTGCTTATAATTGCTTATAATTTTGTGCAAATAATGAATGTAAATATTCAGTACAGCGCATTCTAAGATGTAGGCGTACTAAGAATTTGGTATCCTGTCATTCTGTCCCTCATAACTCAGAATGAAAAAGTAAGAAGGGCTACATGGCTATTTATGCTGCTGGTTCAGATATTATGTTGTCTCAGTCCCTTGAAAACTGAAAAATACAATACTATGCTTGTAAAAACTTTGTTTTGTTAATAACTGCTGCTATTATTGTTACAAAGGGAAACAAATCAAGTTTTTATGAGAAACATTTTGTGCAAGCAGTTGAGAGTACGTATCACAAAGGGCCCAAGACAGGCAGTTTTGATTATTTTTTTGGAAAACGTGACGATTATGGCTGTTAGCTGAAAGCATGATGCATACCAGGAGTTTATTTCTATTTTATGAATAGGGATCTATCTGACCTATATTTCATAAGTTTGTTTTCACAACTTGATTTACTTGTCTTGTACAGAATAATAAGATGCCTTGCAAGCCATTTCAGGAGCAATTTTGCATTTTCCCATCTCTGTATGATGTCCTAAATTCCAAGTCGTGAATCTTGTTGGCTACATTCCTTCCTGTAGCCAAATAGTGTAAGGACAGAGAAATAAAAATGGTAAAGGAAAGCTTTTCCCTTTATGGGGGAGATGCCAATACAGAAAATTTGTGGATTCCATTCCATGAGGAATATAACAGCAGTCATAGACTTTGCAGTTTAGTAGTGGTTCCACAGTGCTTCGTTTGTTAAACTACATGCTCTATCCCTGAAGGCATTCAAGGCCAGGCTGGATGTGGATTTGGGCAGCCTGGTGTAGTGGTTGGCAGCCCTGCACATGGTGGGCAGGGTTGAAACTGGGTTATCATTATGGTCCTTTTCAACCCTGGCCATTCTATGCTTCTATGATTCAATGACTTATGCAAGGAGATATTTCTGGAGTATATAGTCATAATAGGAGAAAATTGTAGCCTTTCACTAAAATAAATTCAAAGACAGAACATGATCTTCAAGTTCTGCAGTCTTGTAGCTATGATAATCATTTTGCAGAAATAATTAGGGCTACCACTTCAGCCAATAAACCAATGAAAATTAGTACTCTTTTAATATGAAGGTGTATCTTCCAAATCAAATAGCAGCTGGATTTTGCTCTTTGCAAAACAAACTGAAGCCAATTTTACATGATGAATTCAGCTTAGGTAATGATTTACCTGCTTACCAGGTAAATATCAATTATATCAAGTTTGAAAAACATGCTTTAGGTAATTTATACAAAGGAAGTTCATTTTGCTTTATTTTCAGATTGTGTAGACTGTTTGTATATTTACACAAAAATTTTGAAAAAATAAAAACTTAATTTGAAGTATCACAATAATTAGATTAACTGGAAGATTTAAACCACTTGTACCCTTGGGAAAAAGATTTTCTTGCCAGATCTAGAATATATTTCATTTATATGTTGCTCTAGAAATTCATAGGCAAATTGAAGGTGTGATCAAGCCTTCATGTCCTTTGTTTAACCTTACTTATACATAACACCAAAGCCAGTCCAAGGCCAACAGTAGAAATACTAAGGTGGTCAAATTAATTTCCTCCTAAAAGCATCCTGTAAAAGAAACTACTTCTATGTATCACTGTTACTGTAGCAGCAGGGAAGTGTTGAAAAATAATGCCTCTGCTAAATCATAAATGGGTGATGGATTGCAAATACATTCTCAATCAGAAATGTAGATTAAAGAGTTGGAGACTTCCTGCAGAAGGCTAAAAATTTTTTTTTCAAACAGCAACACATGAAATCAGGAACTCTCTAGGGAAGCTGAGAAAGGTGTTGAAATGCATACTAATTTTTTGTATCCCTCCTAAGAAAGACAGACAAACTCAGTTTTAGACCAATCTGTTGCAAACTGATCTAGATTTGAAGCTCTGGGATATTCCTGTGATAATTTTCATCCATTTCTTTTTCATTATGGCTTCTGGAGGTGTTCTTTGGAGAAGTATCAGCAATGATATCTCAACTGATTATTTTAAATCACATCAGAAGTTGTACTGAATCTGACAAACTAATTTGATTAATAAATAAATAAATAAATAAATAAATAAATAAAAGAACCCAACAGACTGGGTAATACAATTATTTTGAAAAGGACAAAGAGAGGACCTAGTTTTTCACTGTGCTCTCAAAATGAGGTTTATTGCAGTGTTTCAAGTTCAAAACTAACCATAATAATTCTTACTGAAAAAAGTTGCCTCATAGGCTTCTAAAGACATGAGCTGGAATGATCTTTAGTGCCGTCATTGTTACTGTTACTATTACTGAGCTATTCTATACCTAGACCTCAGAATTCAGATACTTAAATAATATTTCTACTTCTATTGTTATTCTTTTGTTCTCAGTGACTAGTTAATTTCAATTTGAACTCATCAAACAATGATTTGAGTCAGTAAATAATTAATTAAAAAACTAATGAGTTCTACTGATACTCTTTGGCTGCTATGAATTTTTCTGTCTTTATTCATTTAATATTCAACACAAACATTGAGAATTTATTTCTTAGATTTTTACAGCAAAAAAAAAAAAAAAAAGTGCTCTTAGTAATACTTACAATGTTGTCAAGTCATAAAAATGTACAGACTTGTGTTATATAGGAAATAATGCTTTCATAGAAAAGAGGGGTGTCCAGCAGAGCAAGGGAAGTAAGGCCCGTGTAAGACCCCATCTAGAGTATTGTTTTCAGGCCTGCCCCCCCCTGCACAGAGAGGATAGAGAATGTGGAACTGTTGGAGTTGATTCACAGGAGGGCCAGTAAGGTGATCAAAAGGCTGGAGCATCTCTCTTATGGCCAAAGAATGAGGGAGCTGGGCTTGTTTAGTTGGAGAAGTCTCCAAGGAGACCTCACTGTGGACTTCCAGTACTTGAGAGGAGCATATAAGCTGGAGTGAGAGTGTCTTTTCTTACATAGTCTTATGTAATGGCTTTGAACAAAAAGAGGGGAGATTTAGGTTAGATGTGAGGAGAAAATTCTTTACTCAGATGGTGGTGAGGCACTGGAACAGGTTGCCAGAGATGCTGTGGATACCCCATCGCTGGACATGTTCAAGGCCAGGCTGGATGGGGCCCTGGCAGCCTGAGCTGGTTGGGGGCAACCTATGCCGTTCTGTGATTCTGTGATTCTGTGATTCCATTAGGGTATTCATAAAGAATGAAGTTCTGAAATAGTGCCAGGCCATGGTTAGTTACTGTGATGAATGCCACACTCAGCATCACTAGAAAAAGCCTGCTGAAGAACAGTAATATGTCATGCGAGACTTCTGACTTACTACCACATAAAAGAACAGACATCAGGTTGCAAGTTAAATGTTATTTATTAGCAACCTGATGCACAATAAATTGTTACTGTACTGAAATGGAAATCATAGAATGAGTTATATTAGAAGGGATATCAAAGATCATCTAGTTCCAACTGCCATGGAATGGACAGGATTGCCTTTCAATTCCTAAAAGTACAGCATCAATTGTGAAGTCAGATTGTAAGTGAGATTTCAGAAATCACAAGAACAGTATTAAATCTTGAAGATTCTTTATAAACTCATGACTATAGAATGCAATTAATTGAAAGGCTCTGAGTCATTTATTCACAACTACTCATTACTGTGTCAGGAGACAGAAAAAAAAAAAAAAGTAATTTCTGTTTTAGAACAGCTGACAGAAAACAAAATCTGCAGTAGTTGTAGCATCAGCTTTCTGTGAGATACTCCTTTGTATTCATTACAAAGGGGTTCAGTTAATTGTACAGTTATTACTGAATACACAATGCCCACAAGCAGAATATGATTTTTAATGAGTTAAAAAGTTGTTTTCTTTTGTTTTTTATATCCACAAATGGATGATATTTGCTTCAGTGATCTCATAAAATGTATGTGGAGTTTCTAAGCCAGATAAACATATTTAAATATAAATATGTGTGTTTTCTGATTCACCTTTTTCTGAGAATACTGAATTGCTGTCAAATTTACATGAATGATCATATTCTCAAGAACCCTTGTCCTGGATAAGCTCCCATTTCTCGTAATAAGGGATAGACCACCTCTGTTGTGTGCCACCAAAGGTGGGATCTCATCACAGATGTGGTTATGAGACTTTCTGGCCATTGAATGGAAAAATTTTATTTTATTTCATTTTTTTTTTCCCCATCAGGAGTCTATGGGTGCATTTATTTAAGTGCTGTATTGTCCCTATACTACTTATTCTGTTTGTTTGTTTGTTTGTTTTTAATTAAAATACATATCTGTGGAGTTTAAACACACACATCAGTTCAATGGTGCAATTAAATGACATCTTTGATATATGTGTATTATAACCAGCTTGAGGGAATCAGCATTGCAAAAATAACTTCTTAGTACTGAATCAGAGGCAAAATACAAACCATGTATTTCAATGAAAAGCAGGTACTTTAAAACATAAAGTTTTCAGATGGAACGTTACAAACTTTAAAAAGATTCATATACAATCAACAGATGAATCTAGAGAAGGACTGAAAAGTAAACTGATATTTCTCAAAACTGGTAACAACTTTAGAAATCATGTCCCTATTACTGCAAACACTACTTCCAGGCACCAATCCTCCAGTGACTATAGTACTCTGAATTCTTCATAACGCTGTGGAACACAGTGCATATGATTTCTATTTTTCCTTTCTGAGTAAGATCTTGATTAACACATTTTTCCAGTTTAGACTGGGCTGATTCCATGTTTGTTCTTATTAGTAGAAAAGATCATTCTTCACTGCTCCACTGGGCAGATTTTGAAAATAGCTGAGTCCCAGTTATAATTACAAGTATTAATTTTTTGTGCTAATATTTCCTAGGTTGTCTATATCCAATCACAAAATATTCTGGTGGTCCTGGAAGAAAGATTTACCTTGTTTGGTACAATAAGCTTTGCCAGAATTATCACAGCTCTTACTATCTTACCGAATATGCAGTTTTTCAGATTCTTATGCTTAGAAGTTTTATTAGCATTCATTTTTTCACAAATCATTCCTATTTAATGATAGAAAAATAGCATCTTTGCAGTCAGCTGCAGCCACTGCTTCAGGTAATGTAAACACACAACAGAAAATCTATTAATATAATAGCATTACCTGTCTTCCACACGAACAGTCAGTGTAGAAGCATCTGCTCTGGTACCCAGGCTGTGCAGTTTACATGACGGCGCACACCAGTGTGCAGCTCCAGGGAGGTATGAATAAGACTTTAAACATATTTCACTGAAGAGACCAAGAACTGCAGGATAAATCTGAGGGGGAATCTGAAAATCGTCATGTTTAGAAAGAATAGGCAGGTTCTTACAAAAAATTTCGTCTTTAGTTACCATGATAATGTGTTTATAACACAAAAGAGTGATAACATATTGTGTTAGCCTGAGTATGTGTATGGATATATTTGTGTATACAAATGCCATCTTCCACCTCCTTCTCAAAAAAAGCTTTGTAGAGTTACATATGCCACCATGTGTTAAGATTTTTTTTTTTTTTTTTTTTTTTTTTTTGAGCTATAAATGACTGGGCAAGCTGTGAAATAAAACAGCCTGTTCCACTGCATTAAAAGTGAAGACTCTGTGCTTATTCTCTGTGCAGTAAATGTGCAATGGGCCACTATCCAAACTAACTGGAATGAAAACGTCATATGTGATTCATACACCAATACCTATTTAATGTGTAAAATTCCCCTTAATGCAGGCTTTATGAGAGAGCATCAAAATATTCTGCAATACTAACTTCTAAGTTAGAAACTGTTTTTCTTTCCATATTGATTCTCACTTTTAAAATCTAATCTAGTGTTTCTAGAAAAACTAAAAGTTATTTTTCTGGGTATATATTTATGTTCTAAATTCTTTGAAAACTTGCGTCTAATTTTATCCACTTACCTCCAAGATACATACATACATATATATATATATATATTACTACTTTATCAGACAGTACCTCTAAGATACTAAAAGAAATTGAAAAATCACCTTCTAACTAGCTATCTGGCAAGGGATAGGGGAAAGTTTCTATGCGGTTCTGTAACATATCTTTTTCACTTTACATTTAAATACAGTAAAGTTGTTGGTTTCATTTTGTTCTACCTGACCTAGAAATATGTCAGAAATTGTAGAAACAAATTTTATCTTCATCTCACAATGTTCCTAGGTGGTCTGCAGGTGATGTTTCCCAGCGGATTCATTATTTTATAGAAATACAGTCTTCAAGTACTTTAGTATCACAAGTTCCATTTTTAGCTGTTGATCTTAGGAAATATGTTATTCTTACCGAATTTTTCAAGCACTCTTTGTATCTGAATTTAGGTCGGTGGTCGTTTGTTAGCAATTTATATATGAAATATTTTGTACAAAGATTTATTTTCTCTCAGGATTTACAGATATAATAAGTATACAACAACTCCTTTCTCTTTGGATTATTGTGCAACCTAATGTTCTGATTTATATTTAGAATGATCTGATGTTCTTTACTGCAATTTTTGAGTACATGTCCTACTGTCCCTTGCTAACATCCATGGAAGTCCACACGTAACTTCTGGCAATTCACTCCTCTTGAAGTGCTCAGATGATTTCCATTATATTTCCATCATATTGTAGTATAAGTCAAATAGGCTTTAACCTATTTTCTGGGCTTTCTATTTGTTCGTTAATTTCGTGAAGTCAAAGAGGCAAAAAGAATAAATAAATCTGTTGTGATACTCATATCTTTGTATTTGTATTCAGAGAAAATGTGAGCTCAGGCACAGAAAGTGAAGTTCATTTCAGAAAGGATTTTGTAATTTCAGACTGTATTGCCAAACTTGTAAAAATTTGCATCTCAATACTAAAAATGATTTTAAAAAATGTATTTGTCAGAGGAGAAGGGAAATATTTTAAAGCATGTCATCATTTAAAGGAGAATCTAAGCAAATTCTAGCAAAATCTTCCCTATTTTTATGTAGGTAAAAAGCACCACTGACATAAACAAAGAGCTTCCACTGACTTTAACTGACTGTTTTGTAGTTTTGTGCAACATGTTTTACTGAACTGAATCAAATAAGCATTTTTAATGACAGTTTTCAAATTTCTTTCTTCATTAGTACATCTTCTCCTCAGTAATGCTTTAATAGAATAGCCTTAAAATGTGATATTAACCCAGGTTCAAGTTATTCTGTATGCATAGCATTAAACACTTCTCTTCCCTGTATGAATTTTTTCCCATTGGAAAGCTAGGGCAAGTCACCAACATTTCTGACATGTCATGGCAAGCCATCTTTTATGGAATAGATTCTGCAGTATATGATATTTCTCCTTATGTAAGACGCTAAAATTGTGAAAAGAAGGCTGTGAACGTATATTTAGGCTCAGGCAATGATTTATGGTGATGATGAAAGAGGGTAAATGTATCTAAAGGGAGTTCTTGAGAGATTAGGCTGCATAGTTCTCCCTTTTACACCCAGCCTGCACATATTTTTGAAGTTAAAATAGATTAATTTTGACAGTCATTTTGGCTTTATCTCATTGATTTTATGGTATATCATAGATATATATTTGGATTATTTTGTCTCAATTTCAATGACTAAATATCAGTTTGTTGAACAAAATCTATCGCCTCACCTCACACTTTCCATAGAAGAAAAGGAAGGCATCTTCCAAAAGGCATTTATCCATGCTAAAATATGTTTAAGAAGAGTTTGAGTTAGACATCTAGAATTCCTTCTGATTAGATGTCATTGGTATTATTCTAAACCATAACTGAGTTTGCTGGAATTCTGGCATTTAAATGAACTGCAGGGAGAATATTAAAATTACCAGCTCAGAATATAAGGTTTCTCTTTTTCAAAAGTATAAATAAGCAGAGGTACCTAGTAGAATGTACTAGCAGAATTAGTTCTAGAACATAATTGAAAAGAATCTCTGTAGTCACCTCTGATCATCTAAACTTTTTGGATGTGATATTTAAAGTTAAATCTTAATTTCCATTTCGTCCAAATGCCTCAATGGTGTGATATACTTTTCTCACTAAAATACTGAAAAAAAAACCTTTCTTGGGCAATGTCTGTTCTCTTATACTGTGATTCCATTCACTGACCTTCTGACACTAGAGAAGCCATCTCTCAGAGTCCATCTCCTTTAATTTTATTGTCTCATTGACTTCTTACATAATTACCCTAATTTTGAATCCTTTTAGGATGTCAAGAAACAGAAATAAATCCAGTTAAAATTGGACTTATACATCTATATTTTTTATTTTTTAGTTTAAGCACTTGTAAAGTATTAGTGTTATCTTCCCATCATTTTTTAAGTTATTTTACTTCAAATTTCTGCACTAGCATATTCAAATTTTTGTGGGCAGTGTAAGTGCCTGTTAGTCCAAGAATCATGACATAAATCTGTCAGCTTGTTCATATGTCTGAGCCTCAAAATCAGACATTCACACTGCCCACAGAATTTTAAATTGTGCTTACTGTGAGTGAAGTTTCTTAATTCTTCTTATCTTCCTCATTACATGATTTCATGCACATCACATCAGAGGAGACAGGAAAATATTAATCTTCTTTTTGCTCATTTCATAATATGCAGGCTGTTCCCAGCAGCTCAAGTCTTCAGGGTAAGAAAAAGAAAGGAAATAGCAAATCTATCAGTTCATGCTTACTCCCAATGCTCCCACAAAAAACCAGTTTGCCTGGCAGAATTTATGCCCCCATCCCAGAGGAATGTGACTGGCTGACACAGTAGCCCTGCACGTCAGATGAGGGAGGGGATAATTTGTAAGAGCACCTGAGCCCTTCATGTGTACTAGCAAATAGTTTTCATGTAGGCAAATGAGAGAAGGCTGAACCTATGCCAGGCATCATGAGCTGCTGCAATCCCTGTTTTGATCAGGGGAAAAAAAGAGGTGGCTTCATTCTGCACATTAGATTCTCTCAGGTCTCAGGACCTGTTGAGAGCACCATGCATGACAGACTGAGTATCTCACTGCAGGAGAAGCCAAACTTAAGAACCTCTATGTATCAATTCTCATCTTGGGAACTGGAGAGTGGATTTATTAAGCCAGTCTTATGCCATTAAGTCCAAAGATATCTATTTAAAGTATCTGAAGGCAAGAGGAAGTAGTAATTAAGACTATATTAGATTTATGATTTTTCTTACAGTAGAGAACACTAAGGTGAAACCAGCCTACAGAAGAAAAAATGTGACAGTTTTCAAGGAGGAAAGAAATCTGTGGGAGAAAGAAAAAAGATAAAAATAAATAAATAAATAAAATAGGAGATAGTGGAAAAACCTCAGGACAGAAAGGCCAGAGCCTGGAAACTCTAGTAGGTATTGTTCATGAATTTCATCCTTCATTATTTTGCAACACTTCCACCAGTAGATGTTGTCTCAGCAAGAGGATGAAAGACATTATAAAAAAGAATAGTTGCCACTGCAAAAACCAACAAACTAACTTGCTAACTAAAACAAACAAACAAACCCTCAACAAAGATAGCAAGGTTTGCCTAAACAAATACTGAAAGATTTTGGTTGGTATGTTGGGTTCTTGGCTTATTTATTTTCCAAATGACAGTGAATAACTTTCTGCTTTACCTGCAGCTGGAGTGGTTTAATTCCAGTATTAAATATAAACAGTATGTATTGAGCATTCAGTAATTCTGAATTATTTATTGGAGGATGATAACATTGTCTTGTTTTGCTGAAGCACTGCTGTCTGCTGGAAAACAGATTTCTGGCTCTCAAAATAGTACTAAAAGGATCCAGAAGTAACAATTATTGCTACAAAATCACTCTTTGGTAGACAGAATATTATGTCTGTATGAGCTTATAGATTGTGTGTGGAGGGAAACATAATAGTGGCAAAGGTCCCTCCCATCCTTTCTATTTCTTGATGTTCTGTCATGGGATTAGGGATCATGCACTGAAGTCCTGTTCATGCTTACAATAGCAAAGACTCTTGCTCTACAGTATTTCCATCCCAGTTAATAAATCCAAGCACCTCTAAGTTAGAGACACATATGTTATTGTCTACATCTGTCAGGTCAGGCATAAAGATCACAGAAAACCACTAAGGGACAGCACTATGGAGACAGAACTCAGCATAGGTTCTCTCTGATGATCTTCTATATTGACTAGTTCCCAAAAACTTTAAAATATATTCCTTTTTCAAATAAAATTCTCAAGATCTCATTTTGGCTTCTTTAGATTTATGTCGTGTTACTTAGTATCCTAATCTTCTAAATATTATAATCATATCCTAATGTAGCCGAACTCAAAATATTATTAATTTAAGCAAAACCTGAGGAGGTCGGGGGAGACCTTATCACTCTCAAGCTCTCTCTGAAGGGAGGTTTATAGTGTGTTGGGGGTCGTTCTGTAATTAGTGATAGGACAAGAGGAAATGGCCTCAAGTTTCACCAGAGGAGATTCAAGTTGGACATTAGGAAATACTACTTTTCCAAAAGAGTGGACAGGTGCTGGAATGGGCTGTGGAGTCACTGATCCTGGAAGTGTTCAAGACATTGTGTTGAGAGACATGGTTTGGTGAAGACAGTTGGAGTGGATGATCTTGTAGATCTTTTCCAACCTTGGTGATTCTATGAGTCTATGATTTGAATTGCTCAGTTACAGAAGAAATGTTGTGTAATGACACAGTGTTAGAAATAACTATATCTGCACCTTCTCCCAGTCACTACATGCTACAAGACAAAATGCTGCAAAGAAATGCCTGTATCCTAGCAATGAACATTACACAGAAGTTCATCAATTTAATCTTTCAAGATATCAAAACAGATGAAGACCTAAGGAAATGAACATAGTTGCAACAAAATGTGACATTATTTCTGATTGTACACTTATGATGACAATAGTCTAATCATTACTCATCTCTTCATTGTACAATGAAAGATTGTGGAAATTTTTAGGCTTCCTCTGTACATTTTCAGAATCATAAATGTCACAGGTTCAGAAGGAGCACACTTCATGTTGAACTTCAATGCTTTTAGGACAGCTGCTACAAAAATCTGTGGAGGTTTTTCTTTACCAAACACGCATAGTGGTGCATCATACAGTCTCATAATTTACATTTGCACTATCATTGTAATAATAATGTCCCTTCTTGGCCTATTCCCTGATCTGCATTCCTTGATTTCTGTACTGAATTATTTTAGTTTTCTCCTGAGATTTTTTATAACATGGACCAATTTGCTCTTTCTGAGACTGGCCATGGTTCTGGAGCTGACCTGCACATCTCTGAACTGTGTTGACAAATGCTTGTTTCAGACAATTAAACCAGATAAAGTTAATGCTATTGTCTTATGACATTTACCTGTTCATTAAAACTTATTGTTAAATTAGCATTATAGCATGGACCAAAGACAGTTCTTTATTGATGTCTTGGGTAATTTTTATTGGCATCAGGTATCTGATCAAAATGCTATTGCAGCATAATCCATAGTAATCAATCTCGGAAACTGAAATTTAATTTACAATTTCATTATAACTACAGTAGTGATAGCAGCACTGCAAATGACACATCCTGTGATTTACAACAGCAGTCATTTAAGACTAATAACAACTAATTTACCTTTGACAGCCTAGAACATAAGAGTTCTGCAAGAGTAAAAGCCTTTTTTTTTTCCCCAATCACCATAGCAAACTTAAATTTGTTAACTTATTAAAAATACCTAGCAGCAATTTAGTTAATTAACTATCATCTTTTAATTGTTAATGAAATTCAATAAGTCAGGTCCCCTAAGAAGTATGCTGCTATGCAAAATAATCGCTTCAGTGCTTAGTCATATGTATATCTTTTAAGACTCGTTTTGCTACTTTGTTTCTATATTGAAGACAATGCTAAAGTCCATGCCTGTGGTCTTTATCCTGTACCTCAGTAAGGTCACATTTTAGATATAATATGTAAAATGTAAATATGACATAAAATCAATTTCAAATTGGCAGTCCCTTTCAACATCATACTCTATCACGTCTGTAGAAAGCCACTGCATCTTTTTTTCCAGTCCCTGACTGCTTGACTAAATCAGAATGTAATTTCTTAATACTTCACTATATAACTCTTTGCCACTTTGATAATCCCAGCTTGTACCTGTTTCATCTGAAATACATGTAAATCAGATTCCAGCATCATTTTGTGGAAAGGTTTAAAGGGCCAGGTTGTGGCAATGATTACTTTTAAATATATTATTCCCTCATGATCCTGAAAAGAAAATTTAATAGGAAAAACAACAGAATGTGGGGTTTCTTAGGGACATTTGTGAAACAACGGATGGCTTACTTAGTGGAAAATTATTCAATTTTGGTAATACATTTGCAATATATGTAGGTAATCTTCAGAAAGCTATATGGTAGTTTTCTAGTCTTTAAGAGAGAAGGTCTCCATTTGTGTCATAATTGTTTAATTTCTGTAGAATTTCTTTTCTCCTTATGACATCTTGGCACAAGCTTGTAGAACTTACTGGTAGTGCAATAAATTTCCATCGTGCTGGCCCAAAATCTAGGTATCAAAGACTCCCACAGGCTTGCATATTTTTTCACTTACGCCTGGAGAAATTATATTTTAACAGTAATAATATTACTATAAAAATATTTTAACAGAAAAATAGATATAGAAGCATAACTCTCCTTTATGACTTGATGATACGATAACTGGCATATTCAGCTGAGGGACATGAGTTACTTACACAACTTTATTCAATTAGAAGATGTAGTCAGACTGGGTTCTATCTGATCTCAACACTGTCTTGTGGGAGGACAGGCAGGAGAAAGGTGAAACAACCCTGCCTACATTACGTGTCTTCTCTCCGTCTCTGGGCAGATTTAGAGAAAAATCAATACACTGTAGAGACAATGGGCTTGCATTTCTGACCCTACGAGAAAGAAAGTAACCTCTAGTTCAATAAGTACTTTCTTTTAAGTTATGTAAATGATATTGTTTCATGCAGGGAGGTGAAATGCTTTACCAATGTCTTAATTCATTGCCTTTCAGAATCCTACTCTTTAGTGCCCTATTAAGTACTGGTGGGATTTTGTTTTGGTTTGCTTATTTTTTTAAAATAACATTGGTATATTGATGTAAATGCTTCTGAAAAGATAATATACAGTGACCACTGTATGCCTTGTAAGGATTTTCAGTGAAATTTTGCTCTTGTAATCAAATCACATCTGAAGCAAGTTCATTCTTAAGCATATAATCTATTTATACAATGTAAGTTTATGTATCTTTCTGTTGTGCACCCTAGAAATACATTATCATTAATATGCCTGGATACCTCTAACCAATATCATCTCTTCTGAAAAATAAAACAAATAAACACTGCCAGCCAAAAACAAACAAACAAAACAGTCAGAAGCCGCCACATTGTAACTATAAAGTAAAACAAGAAAATAATCACAGAATCACAACACTGTAGGGGTTGGAAGAGACCTATGAGACACTGAACAAGATCAAACCCAGTACTGACTCCTGGGGAACCAGACTGCCACTGATCATAATCCTCTGAGCTCAGCCAGTTCTCAGTCCACCACACCATTCACTCATTTTTTCCACACTTAATAAGATTCATTAAAGGATGCTGTGGGAGAAAACGTTAAAATGCAATCCTTTTCCTTTATCATTTACTTGAGTTGTTGGGTTTCTTGTTTGTTTGTTTCTGTTTTTCCAGGTAAAACACAAGTTATGGGTGAAATCAAGATTGCATTAAAAAAGGAAATGAAGACAGATGGAGAACAGCTGATAGTAGAAATCCTTCAGTGCAGAAATATCACATATAAATTTAAATCTCCAGATCATCTACCAGGTATTTCACAGAAAATCTGCTTCATGATACTCTGAAAACACTAAATAAAATGTATCTGAAGTCTTTTAGCAACACCAATAAAAAAGGAAATTGCTTCCTAATCAGATTGACATATTCTATAGGACAACTTCTGAAGTGTTCTTTGCTCCTATTAATTTTAATGAAAGTGAAAATATTTTGTAGATACAAATTAACTCTCAGAAGTTAATCTCCCTTTTAAAGCATTTTTTATCATTAAAAATAATAATCATTTTTAGCTTCACTAAAACTATTACTCCTTAGGATATAAAAGATCTAGTGAAAAGTTGTACTTTGGTATAAAAGCTTATTAAAAAATAGATAATCATGTTACTAATAATATCTTTACTTTTAATGACAACATCATCAACACAAAGTAATTTCCTTGAATTTAGAGGAGTGATTCCATTTTTTACACAGTATGAATGAGAACAGAACATGCCTCTGCAGAGTACCTTGCTATGTTTCTTCTCAACATTTTCCTGTTTGAAGTTATTTGCAACAATGAATATTTGAAAGTTTCTGTATTTAGCTTATTGAACTGTTCTTTTCTAGACCTCTATGTGAAACTCTATGTTGTCAACATCTCTACCCAGAAGAGAGTAATTAAGAAGAAGACCAGGGTATGCAGGCATGACCGAGAGCCTTCATTCAATGAAACATTTAGATTTAGCTTGAGTCCTGCTGGACATTCTCTTCAGGTAATCCTGCATCTTATTGAAACCTGATTTTAAAAGTTTTTCATGCTGATCTGTGGGTACCTGAGATCAATCTTCTAGCCTGGTTGTTTGATGAAGTGAGAAAACTACAAAGTTGGTTGGTTGTTTTTTTGGGTTTTTTTTTTTTGGGGGGGGGGGGGGTTGTTTTTTGTTTGGTTGGTTGGTTGGTTTTTGTTTTTGTTTTTTTTTGCTGTTGTTTTTGTGGAAATTCAGGAATAGTCCTCACTGATTTAGACAGCTTTGGTCAGATACGCTTCTTTGGAAAGGTAGAATTCAGTTTATCTATTTCACATAAATAGATTACTAAATGAGTTATTCATGTTCACCTAGTCAGTGGAGATAGCTGACGAACAATTCCAGGGGTAACTACATGCTAATCTTAAAAGCAAATTGAAGGAATTGTTTGGGATCTGCTGAAGATACCTTTAGAACTGAATGACTAACATAAACTTGTTGACTAGGTTTTGATGAATAATATTAGATTGGTAACATACATGCATTCATTAGATTTATTGGCTATAATATTATAACTAAACCAAAATTAAAATTTCTTAGAAATGGAGCCAACAAACATAGATACAGCTTTCCCTGTGTCAAGACATCCTAACATCCTTATTAATTAAAAGGATTGAGTAAATCTATTAAAAACTATATTACATGGGAAAATTTGATGTGGTCAATAAAGTCTTGCCAAAGTTTAAGAGTTAAAATTCCTGTAAAAACTTTACCTCTAATGGTAGTTTGAAGGAGTGAGGTCAGGAAAGAAGAACCCACAGAGTTGTGTGGGCAAATGAACTATCAGGTTGTTAAGGAATAAGGGAGGTAGCCATGGGAACAGCCAGCCTGAGACATAGCAACGTGAAATCAAAAACACTTTGATGTGGCTGGTACTGCACACTAGATCTAGCTGAAAAAAAAAGGGCTGTCTCTTTTTTAGCAGCCTCTTTTTTGTAAATGACATGGAAATTCCTTTTCCCTGCATCTTTGAGCAAACCATGGTAGGATTACAAGTAATACTAGTAAGCAGCAAGTTTAAAACAAACAAAGATGTTACTTCTTTATGCAACTTGGAGTCTGAACTATAAAGTGTATTACAATAAGCTATTTTGTCTGCTAAGTGATTTCATAGAAAATTTGCCTGGATAAAATTATTTAATAAATTCATATTAAAAATACCTCATAAGTTATTAAACACAAACATACCACTTGTGATCAGAAAATGATTACAGAATTGGAAAGATCAGCCAGTGTAACTTCTGGCTTCACACAGGACTACCCAAAAATCAAACCATATTTCTGAGAGTGTTATCTAAACTTTGCTTGAAATCATGTACTATAGAACACAGTAGATATCTTAGGAATGTAGCACTGCATGATTGTTATTATCGTGTGCACCACACACTGCACTTTTGGAAGCAAAACACTTGTTTAGAGAGATCTCTGGTCTGACTCAGTACATATGTTTTAATATGCTTGTCGTGCCTGTCAGTCAATATGTTCCTTCTTGAAAGTGTGAAGGTAGCTGATTTGAATGCTGAAAAAAGTGATGAGCATTTAAGAGCAAAGAGATGGGCACTGTCAGAAGATATTTGGGAAGAAATAAAGGAAACCGATACAGAATGTACAGAACAAAAGTGGAGTTGGGAGTTAGCAAAGGAAGAGTAAACCAGTGAGAGGTACTAAGAAGAAATCAAACACGTTAGTAATAGAAGGCACGCTATTAGAAATCAATAAAGTTAAAAATTAGGAAAAGGATCTGCACTCAGAATAATCAATAGGGTAATATGCAAAACGTGTAAATATTAACCATGAAAATGTAACCATGGAGTTAAAAAAATAAAAAAATAAAAAAAAAATCTGGTCTTAGATGGTCATGAATACTGAGAGTAAGAAAAGAAAAAGAAGAAAAAAGAAAAAGAAAAAGAAAAAGAAAAAGAAAAAGAAAAAGAAAAAGAAAAAGAAAAAGAAAAAGAAAAAGAAAAAGAAAAAGAAAAAGAAAAAGAAAAAGAAAAAGAAAAAGAAAAAGAAAAAGAAAAAGAAAAAGAAAAAGAAAAAGAAAAAGAAAGAAATATGGACTGAGGCTATTTGATTCAGGATAACAAGGCTGGAATTTAATGACAGACTAGAAAAGACAGTTACTAGGGATCCAGCTGGTAGAACTGAAGAGAAGGATCGAGGACAGAAGATACAGAAAAGTTCTGTTAGGATTTTTTTCTGTCCCAAAAATGTTGATGTGACAGAATCAAAACATTCTGTAGAAAATATTTTGACATGTTTCAGACAGGCATTTATCTCAGCCCCTAGCAGCTCGCTTTCCTGAATTCCCCGTTCCTTGGCAACCCACCTGGGACTCTTCTGGAATTAGCTGGCTTCTGGCTCACTAGATGTCTGCATGTTTTCAACAGAAGCTCTAGCTAGCCATGCCAGTCTTTGAGCTGTCCACCTCTTCAGAAGAAAGTAACCTGGAAAACCACCAGGCTGTTCCCTAGGGTCAGGCTAGGGAATTGGGATTCCCTAACAGTTCCATGCTCGTGGCCAACTCATTTAGTCCTCTCTCCTCAAATTCACTGACTGACACACATGGAGGTGTCAAACCTGTCCAGAGTGTTATCTTATGTGGTATGAAATACTGCCAGACCAAAGGGAAAATCATCTAGAAAAAAAATTGCAGATTTCTTTCCCCCTCTGTTTAAAATTTCTATTGTACTGTAAAATTTGCATTTTTTACTTTGCCAAAGTAAGTATCAGAATAGAGAAAAGTGCAGAAATGTTAATATTTTTGATTACTGAAAGTTCTAGTTCTAGTTCTTCTACAGTTCTGTAAAGTATATGTCATTTTATGGTCTCCTTCAAGAACGTCAGTGAGGTACAACTTTTCTTCAGTCCTGACATTCTTCTGCTGTCTATACCTGTGAAACCAAGACAGAAATGCTCCAGTTTCTCCCCTACTGCATCACATAGACAGTGACAGCCTCCTGCTGTTATCCTTTACTCGTTTCCTTAGGTCTGCTCAGTTATTCCAATTGCTAACCCGTTAATCGTGAAAATGCAATTTTTCATAAATTCAATTTATTTCTGAAAAACATAGGAAGTTAAAAAATAAAAAATAAAAAATAGTATTAAACTCATTTTTGGTTACTCAAAAATTAAGAAATTCTGTAAATCTGTATAGCTATAACTTGCTTATCCCTTGAAGTATGTCTGTTACCAAATCTAGTCCTTACAGAAACATCTAGAATGGATCCATAAATCCAAAGAAAGAATCAGGTCCTATAGAGGAGGAAGTTTTTCCTTGCATGACATTAAACTGCCTAGCTAGAAAACATGATGCTTAGAAAATAAATCAGGGAGAGGAACACCCAGCCTTCAGAGCTCACATGAGTTCCTTGGTCTAATTAATTCCCTTCCCACTCTGCATTACTGAGGCGTCATGCAATCAATGCTTTGGCTCTCAGCAGAGACAGCAGAATAGGATTCCTGACCAAGTCTACATTTTAAGTTGGACTACCTCTTGTTGAGATAAGAAGCCAGAACTCTGGAGCTTCTTGTACAATAATCTGTTTTGAGTTTGTTTGTTTTTCTAATATGTCAGAAACTGTCCAGCATCCATGAACTTAGAGAACTTGTACATTGGCTGCATAAGGCTTTAACCTTTAAGTTAAATTTGACCTTGTGTTTTTCTTTGTAAAACAGAAGGTGGACAATTTACTAACTAAAGTTCAAGACTGTCATCTTCTAGATGCTACATACTGTGATAATAAAATAGAAAAAGGTAACAGTTGAATTTTCACAGTGCTTTTTCTATTGGGAAGATGGCTCTACACATGGGTTACAGTCAGTGTTTCTTAGTGTTTGTGAAACCAGAAAGAAGAGCTCAATATCTGTGAATCTTCTGGGTTTGTCAGCAAGTAGAGTATTTTATTATACACATTGATAACTGTCTTTTATTATTATTTTCACAGATTCTGCTTGTCTCCAATGGAGGAAAGTTTATGAAAAAAACACTGATTGGGGAAGCTTATATCTGGCTTGACAAAGTGGATCTAAGGAAAAGAATAGTAAACTGGCACAAACTGTTAGTCAGTTCTACACAAACACACTGAGCAGAGATGTCTGCTTAGGGCACAAAAGAGTCTGCTATAAACAGCATAAGTTGAAGACTATCGTTTGAAATCATTGTGTTTAAGCTAGTCTTTCTGAATACAAAGTAGAAAAGAGCAGTCTCTGGGCTACATAGCACACTTAAATGAGGGCTAGTACACTTGTTTTGCTGCAAAAGACAGCAAAGTAAAAACAAACAAACAAAAAAAAAAACCAGAAAACAACAACAACAACAACAAACAAACAACCTAGGCCCAGATGTTAAAGCGAGGCTGTTTGAAATGGAGACTGCTATGAGGGCTCCATGTTGATGGACTCTGTGAAGAGAGTAACTGTGAAGGAAATAATGAAGTCTGGAAGGCAGGTGTTAATGCATAGTTTGGCTGCAGCTGGAGGCAGTGTGATGTAAAGTGCAGTCTGGTTTCCTGTGTGACCAGAAGGAGATCATTTTTATGCAAAAGCACCAAGGGTGACTGACTTTCCAAATCTCACTTATTGGAAGTGCAAACTTGTTCCTCTGTACCCTAGGAACTCTGATAATTTGTTGTAGTGATATTATGCCACTTGACACAAACTGCAAGGCATTTGCAAGAGTGGTAATGTTATTTTACATTACTTTTTTCCTTCTTTCTTTTCCCTTTAAAAACTATGTTGTGGTGAATCAGACCTAACTGTTTTGTTCGTGTGTGTTAACAGTGGATATAAACCACTGTCCTAGAATGTAATGGATAAAATATACTAATGATTTGTAGTTTAGGATGTGGTTTTGAAATGAAAAGACAGTATGTAAAATGCACTATATCTGGAAGAAAGAATGATGTTTCAATTTCACTGAAACTGTACTTCACCCTACTTTTTAGCAGCTTTAACAAAATTTGGAATAGAGGAGACATAAGCACTGGGACTAGCACAACTATTTTAGCTAGTCCTTCTATTTTTCAACAATCAATCTCATTCCAAAACTGTACAGAGATGACAAACTGTAGACTATCCTGTGAGCATTTCGGAGCAGCAGACCCATAGTGCTACCACCATGCTGCTCAGTGCAGGGCTTGTTGTCAACATCACCTGAAAACTAAAGAGAAGAGATACCAGGACAGCACCTGCCTGAGGGCTGTTGCATTTAAGTTGAGAATATATCCTCTTCCTATCTCAGCTGAATGTCTGAGTACTGTGTTATGAAAGAAGTAAATAGGAAGGCAACTCGCAACACTTAAGACTGTCAACAATTCAGGGACTGCAACTGAGTAGTTAGCTCACTTTGGGCAGCAACTATTACATAAGATGGTTTAGGCTAGGCTGTCTCCTCTTAGTATTTGTGAAGAAAAAATAAGAGCTTTTAAGGAAAGCAGTTCCTTTAAAAACAAGAGTCAACATCGTACTAACTCTCCTGTTCCTCAGAAGCCAGTTAATATTTCACAGTTTCATTGGAAAGTGGTTTCACCTGAAATATTACCTCATGACCTTTACATACTTAAAGAGAAAATGATCTTATTTGTGCACTTCAGACTTTTATTTTTCTTGATCAATAAGGACTTTTCAACAACCATATAATGTGTGTGTTTTCATCTGTTTCCCAAAGATATTTTTATGTTGCACACTTCCACAGGTTGTACAAGACCAGATGAAAATATTATTTTTGACAATAACACATACCTTTTTTTTTTTTTTTTTTTTTTTTTAAATAAATGGAAAAATAAAGCTTGGCTCATTCTGAATTTGAACTGACCATTATAAAACTACACTCCAACTAATCCAGTGACATTTCCCATACAGAGTTTTTGATTTATCTTTACCAACTTAAAATAGCAGTACGGAAAAGAAATATGACAAGAAATACACAGAAAATATTAAAGATATATGCAGCAGAGAAACTCCCATTAAGCTGTTGATAAACCTGCTGGTAGCCTGCTTGACTTGCAAGCAGAGCAGTCTTATCTATATCCTATCTGTTAAACACAGTGCCACTGACAGTGGAAGTAGGGGGTGTGCTTTAATGTTGAATTTTATGCTTTCACCAGTATGTGTACCTCACCCCTCTTACATTTTAAAGTCCTCTAGAGTCACTGTAAACATCCTATATGTTTTGATGTTATGTATGTTTTAATAAGTGGATAAATATTTCAAAGAAAAAGACCCCTTTCAAACAAACAAAAATTTTATGTGGATATATTTG
Source organism: Coturnix japonica (assembly GCF_054131305.1). Taxonomy (NCBI): domain Eukaryota; kingdom Metazoa; phylum Chordata; class Aves; order Galliformes; family Phasianidae; genus Coturnix; species Coturnix japonica. Next base: position 8,667,895 of record NC_140663.1, read on the forward strand.
ACACGTGTGTTTTTCTCCTTTGGTGGGTAATCTTGCATTCCTGATGGCTACGCTGTGGTTGATGTTTCTTTAAAAAAAAAAATAAAAAAATAAAAAAAATTAGTCCAGTTTCAATAACTGTGCAAAGTACAAGCCATGAGGTATGCAATTTTGTGCAAACTGCTGGTAATTTTGTTCTTGCTAAGATTTGTTATAAAGACAGCAATTCATGCTGGTAGTTGTTATGGAGACTTCCAGCACGAACGAGAGCTATCTGGCTGTTCTCTTGGGAAGCCTGTAATCATCTGTCTTAGTTGAGAAAGAGGACAGGTGTGCTTTGCTCTTGCAATGTATACAAATGTGGCCAATATTTTTATAAAATAGTTGTGTTGGTTGGTATAGCTGTGACTGTATGGAACAGCTATCTTTGCCTGCTAATCAGCTTTCAGCAACTGGTTTAATTCAAGCATCTTAGATTCTCTGAACAACATACAACGTTTCTGGATGTTGAAATTGCAGTTTTGGATTCCCATCATGAAAAGCAAAGAGCAGAGTTGGTCAGGAGTGAGGCCAGCCTCAGCCAGCTGCAGCAAGGATGGGGCTTCTTGGGTGTTGCACAGGACAGGACAGGGACAGACCTGGGCTCATATGCTCTCTCTTTTCCAAGGCAGCATCATCCAGAGGTCAGAAGATGTGTCCAAAGTGTGCCAAGTTCCTTTCTTTGACCAAATTTCTAGGTTGTACTGGAATCACTCTATGCAACACAGATTCATATTTGAATGCTTTTTTTTCCTTTTATTTTTATTTTTTTCCTTGTTTTACGAATGAAGTCAGGAAAAACTCTGTTGTGACAATGTTTTTTAAAAAATAATCAAACAAGGACTATTAGTATTTTTTTACTTTTTTGTATATATCTTAGTGTATTTTTTTCACTTTTTTCTCATTACTTTTTGTTTCTGTTATCTGGCCAAAATAATAATAATAATAATAATAATAAATGCTTAGATGTGACAACTGCTTTTATCATTTATGAGTGACTGGTTATTGAGTTTGCACATTCTGACAATTGCTTTAAAGATGCATAGTTCAGGTAGGCAATAGCACAGGCATTTAAAATTTTTTATTCATAAATTTGCTGAGTCCACAGAGATTGAAGCTGCTTCTTTGTTCAAGGCCTTGTGTAGTGGAAACAAGCTGAAAAATGAGCAAAAGCACAGTGTGTGTGTTTACAAATGACAGGGATTTCTAATGTGGTCATTAGTATTATGCATACAATGAGCAGCAATTAACCATATGTCTTTTTTTGTCTGGGTTAAAAATAGACATGAGAGTTTCTATGATGAATGCTGAGCTAGTTCTTTATCATTACATTTTAAAGGGATAGTATCCAGGGGCAATGAGTGCTGCTTCTTTATTACCCACATTTTCACATTGCATGGATCTACTGTGGAAGAAACAAAAACCCAATCCAAACCAGTTAAAGTCAGAAACAACTGTTCTCTTGACTTAACCTGGCTTTAAATTGAGACCTAGAAAATGTCTGAGTTATTTTTCTGGATGCTGGGTGTCTGCATGGTTGTAGGATATGGTAGCTGGTAACCAGCTGATAATGATCCTTTCTTTGAGGATGATGATGAAGAAAAAGAAGACATCTACTATATTCTAAGGTAGTGTGTGCCCAATAGAGATTATTTAATTAGTATTTAGTTTCATGGAGATATCATAAAGATGTTAATAGTATTTTTTTAAATTATTATTTGAATCATAACTGACACTATTTTTAAGTACTTTATTTTCATTGCTACAATGTTGAATGTCCCAGATTCCATTATTTGAGTATATATCTAGATATGTATATACCTATGTCAATAACAGAGAAAATTTGCATTTGTTTGAGTGTAACTTATAAAAGTAATGATACAGAGAGGAAAATTAGTGTAACTATCCATCTACATCATATTTAAACTCTATTCCTCCATGCCTTGTGATTTTCAGTACACCTGGCATGCAGGATCTATTGTTCTATGTGAATATATGTTGCCTTTAGAGGGAAATTAGAAGGAATAGATGAATCCGGATACTCTCTCTTTAAATCATAAGAAGCATTTTGATGTTTTCTGTATGTTTTGATTTATTATTTAAAGAAAATAAATAAGCAAATATATTGATGATCACAAAAGTTATATATAGATAACCATAACTCAGAATAGAAAATTTGGGAGAACATTTTCTTAATTTGTTACCCTGTAAATAAGTATACATTTTTGTAAAACAAACTGAGTTTAAAGTACTAACTCCATCTAACATCCAAGCATGTGAATGTGTCCTTATTTGACTGTGTCTTATAGATGTTCAGTGATGTGCTCAGGTGCTCAACAATGGCTGAGTAGCGTGTGTGCTGTCATGCTACAGACAAAGTGTACAGCATACCTAATGTTTTAAAAAATCCAGAAACACCAAAAAATACCCACAAAATCACACACAAAAACAACATATATTAGTCCTTGGAGAAATGTAATGTTTCCACAGTGAATGTTGCATGCTTAGATGGTGGTTTGTTTTGAATTTCTTTTATTTTTCATTTTGCTTCCAGATTCATCTGATAAAACAATACAGACTTGTTCTAAAGGTTGTAAAAACTGAAACTAAAGCGGTATGAGAATTGTACAAAAATGCTTGTAAATCTGTCTGTTTTCACTTTATGTATAAATTCATGTCATGGTTTTGTGATTGTATACAGGATGTATCTTGAGAAATTATGCAAATTGTGCTGTATAAAGGCTGTTACTTCAGTCTGACAAATAAAAATTTAAAGTATCTGGTTTGGTTTCTTTTACCTAATTAACAACACCCACTTCTGCTGATTCATATCTTCCATTTGTTGACTACAGTTGTATAATTGTAATGCTGTGCACGGTATTCATCTGCTGTTCCTGTTTTGGCAGTAGCTCACTTTCCAGGTGTCTGCAGCTCCACTGATGATACTGGGGCCACTCCTATTTAACATCTTTATCTGTGATCTTGACGAGAGGTTTGAGAGCACCTTCAGTAAGTTGGCTGACAGCACAGATTTAGGATTGAGTGTTGATCTATCAGAGGGGAGAAAGGCACTACAGAGGAACCTATATAGATTGGATTGATGGGGTAGGGTAAACTGTATTAGTTTCAATAGGGCTAAGCGCCAGATCCTGCATTTTGGTCACAACAACCCCAGGCAACCTTACAGGCTTGGGGAGGAGTGGCTTGAAAACTGCTTGATGAAAAGGGACCTTGGTGTACAGATAGACAGTCAGCTGAATGTGAGCCAGCAGTGTGCCCAGGTGGCCAAAAAGACCAATGGCATCCCAGCTTGTATCAGGGATGGTGTGGTGAGCAGGACTAGGAAAGTAATCCTGCCCCTGTAGACATTGGTGAGGCCCCATCTTGAGTACTGTGTCCAGTTTTGAACACCTCAATACAGAAAGGACATTGAGATGATGGAGCAGGTCAAAATAAGGGCACTAAGACTTGTGAAGAGCTTGGAGAATATGCCCTACAAGGATTAACTGGAGGAACTGGGTCTGTTTAGTCTGAGGGGAGACATTATTGTTCTTTAATGCACCTGAAGAGTGGTTGCAGCGAGAGCGGGGGCTGATCTCTTCTCACTGGTGACAGGTGACAGGAACAAGGGAAAATGGCCTCAGGTTGTTCCAGGGGAGGTTTAGGTTGGATATCAAGAAAAAATCTTTGCAGAAAGGGTAGTTAAACACTGGAAGAGGCTCCCCAGGGGGGGTGGTTGAATCACCATCCCTGAACATGTTTAAAAACTGTTTGGATGTAGTTCTCAGGGACATGATTTAGTAGAGGCTTGTTAGAGTTAGAGTTAGGGTAGTATGGTTTGCTTGCAGTTGGACTTGATGATCTTTAAAGTCTTTTCCAACCTCATCAATTCTGTAATTCCAGTAATGGACTGGAAAACAATTAATGAAATAGATACTGAGAACAGGCTTTGGCATCAAGTGTTTGTTTATCTCTTGATAGATCAGAGCTATGTCTAAGAATATGCTTATAAAAAAAGCATCATGGACAGCTGCAATTCAACACCCCAGCTATCCTATGGTTATATCTGCCTTGAAAGAGGTAGCTGAGCTCTGTATCTGGTGTGGATTCACTAAAAAGCAAAGCAAAGCAAAACAAGTAAACAAACAAACAAAAAATGTCAAAAGAGCTGAATACTGATGGGTTGGATGATGGAACCTAGCCTACACAGTCCTTGTTCCAATTCCTCTGTCAAAGGCAAGGTTACCAAACTCTAAATCAGACTGCCCAGGATCCCATCCAACCTGGACTTGAGAGCTTTCACAAGCAGGACATACACAACCACTCTGGACATCATGTTCCAGTGTTTCACCACCATCTGAGTAAAAATTTTCTTCCTAATATCTTCTGAATCTTCTCTCTTTTAATTTAAAGCCATTCCCTCTTGCTCTGTCTCTATCAGGCCAAGTGGAAATTCAGTCCCACACCTGCTTGTAAGTTCTCTTCAGGTACTGGAAGGTTGAAATGAGGTCTCCTCAGAAAGTTTCCCAAGCTGAACAAGTTCAACTCCCTCAACTTAACACAAATATATTTGAACAGTGACACCAGGATGATGCTTCATTTGACCTGCTGTGAATTACTGCATGGTGAAATCTGTCTTAAATGCAGCTTCCGCGTTTCCATGCACATTTAGTCCATTGTCTTACTAAGATCAAAACTCTTCTCAGACTAGCCTTTTCATCATTGTCCTAATGCCTGGAATGCCTATTGCACGCACAGATTTCTACTCACTAGAAAACAAGAGGCCTTCAGAAATTAGGTTTCATTTCAGAATTATTCTAGTTGTTGAAATATTTGTGCCAAGTACAAAGGCCTTAATTTCTTTTTTTTTTTTTTTTTTTTTTTTTTCTGAACTAAGTTCTTCACAGAGAGAGGTGCTGGAACAGGCTTCACAAAGAAGCTGTGGATGCTCTGTTCCTGGAGGTGTTCAAAACTAGGTTATATGGAGACCTGGGCAGCCTGGTCTTGTACCAGATCTGTAGGTCGATGGTCCTGCCATGGTAGGGGTGTTGAAACCTGATGGTCCTTGGGGTCCCTTCCAACCCAAGCTTTTCCGTGATTCTATGATTCTGTGACTTTAATTCAAGATTTTAGCAGGAAAAAGGAATGATTATAAGTGGGATGAAAAAATCATGTAGACAAAGGAGGGCTGCAATATTGTGGTAAAAATGGCAGTGGAGTAGTCCAAGGCCTAAAGGGTCCATAATCTTTTTATTAGAAGAAGCACTAGAAGAATGCTCAGTTCTCCAAAATTTTCTAAAAGTGATCTGTTCACTGGATAGTAATTTTACCTCCTCTTATTCACAGAAAGTTGTTTTTTCTACTTGACCTTTTGAAATAATTCATTCTTGAATTAATTTGTGAGTTTACTTCTTCTGAGTTTTCCTGAGAATAAAAAACAGTGGTAGTGTCATTTAATAATTTGAGTCACCAATTCATCATATGAATATGAAAAAATCTATTAAACTGAGGATTTAAGGGATTCACTTGGGATTTGGAGAAAGCATTCACTGTTAATCCTACAAGTAGGAGCAATAATGACTTCCACATCTTCCATTCAGCATCAGAAAATAACAGAAATACATAAAGATATAAAGTCTGTCCTGCTTGAAATGTAACTGAAAATGAATTGTTCTTGTGAAGTATAACTAAAAGAAATGCTATAATTACCAAGTAGGTAGGAATAAGACACCTGTCTGTGATATTTATTTAGTATTGTTTTGAAAGTAACAAATGTCCAGATGAAAGTGACAAAGAATGGGAATTGTACATTTATGTTCAATCATTGTATGCATCTCTAATTCAAAATTCATTTTCTGATACTGAGTTTTTCCCACTGACATGTCATAGTATAGGGGAAATTTGATATTTTCGGCTTTTTGCTATGCTCATGAAAAATGTCACTTGAATGCAAGTCTAGTAGATGCTTAGAAGTAGCTTCATTAAGAGTACAAAAGAATCTCTGATTTTCTAGTCATCTGAAGACTTACAAAAATAACTCAGATGTTTATAAAAATTTTCAAACTTCTTCTTCCATATGATCTTCAGAAAGTAAGGAAACACCATTCCTTCTCCTTCAAAATAGAGGAACTGAGGAGCACAGAAGCCACAAGTCTCTTTTCAAAGTGTGTCACACTTCCATGACTCCCTCAACTTCCCTTTGTAGATAATGGATCTTACGAAATCCCTTCCTCTAAGGAGAAATGAAATAATAAAAAAGACTAAATTCAACACCATGTTCTGAAAATCAAGCAAAATTTGTACATGTCTAAAGAGGGAAAGGAAAATCCTACTAAAAAGGAGTAAGTTCATGCCAACAGAAAGTACCTGGAGCCTATATGTGGTCTTTGAAGCAGATTCAGGCTAAATACATCCAGGTAACTGTCCTTTTCAGTCCCTGCTCTAATTGATAACAGTAATAACAGGCACATTTTTGTCAGTAGCTTTCAGAATTCGTAGAAGCATTTACAGCCTGGGGGCACCTTATTCTTGCTTCATCCTGGGCATTTCAGATGACAGAATGAAAAAAGAAGCCACCTGAATGCTAGTTTTAGGGGGTTTTTTGAATTATATTCTGTTCACAATCTCATCTAGCGTGACTTCAGGTCATGGTAGAATCTATTGTTTTTTTCTTTATTTTATCACAGAGGAACATAGGCATGCAAACAGCTTTCCTAACACAGTTCACTGGATGTCATCTTTGTTCAGAGAACTTTGGTGGTTTTTGCACTGTTGCTCCACAGTGAGGGTTGTTTGTTTTTTTGTTTGTTTGTTTGTTTGTTTGTTTGTTTGTTTTTTCCTGTCATGGGCACAAAACTCCTCACCTGGTTTACACTTTGTCTCCTACATACATATGATGATGTTTGTTCAACAATTTAGCTTATATTAAATTTACATTTTAGAAGAGAAGCACAGAATTAGAGGTCTATATTTCAGGCATTTAATTTTAATCTAGATAAATTCTACCCTGGAAGTTGCAAGTACTGTCACAAGCAGAAAGCCAGAGGAATGCTGAGATCTTACGAGCAGCAGTTATTTCTGGTAAGCAGACTAGAGTGATATGGTTTAATATAGTGTTTGTTTATTTATTTATTTTTAATAAGTCCTGTGCACTCTGAAATCATTTGCTCATGGGTAGACTGTTGATGTTATATGATATGCACAATGCTGGCTCAGGAAAATAATTAAGACCTCTAGACTCAATTTATTTAACTCATACTTGCAAAGAATGGATGCGTCTGAGCCATTCAGGACATTAGGGTGATATCAAGCTACCTGGAATGAATTTCTCTATTGTTGTTTTACTGAAAGGACAATATCTCTCTGATGAGGACTGTATGTGTTTTCAATAATTTTTCAAAACACGTATTATAGTGAAGAGGGAGAAAACATGCACAGTAAGCGCTTTAATGGCTCAGAAACACAAACATAATGAAGTATTTTAGTGTTTTTTGTTTTGTTTTGTTTTATTTTTGTGTTGTTTTAGTTTTGTTTTGTTTTTAATGATTTTTGGCCTTCAAATGCAGCTCATTTTTTATAGTGATTTTAAAATGTTTAAATACTGACAATACTTGAATCAGCATTCCCTGAAAAAACCTGCAGAATTCCTAAGAATTTTTTTAAAGAGTAAAATGTAAATGTAAAATGTATGTAAAAGAGCTGATTTCACTCTATGCTAACCAGAGCATCAATCTAACAACAATAAAAAAGTTATTTTTACATTTCTAAAAGGTAGGAATTATTACCAAGACATCCTCGTATTTTGAACTTAACATTTTAATGATAGTGTTGCATTTGTGGTACATCTTAAGCCAGCCTTGGGAAACTTCAGATCAAACAGATTAAGAAAGAGTATGTAGAAAGTTAACTAGGCAACAACGTAGAGAGAATATGAGAATAAGGAATAAAGGAGTGAGGAAACTCTCCACAGAAAAATTCATTGAGGATCACATAAATTTGGAGATCTTTCTGCAAGGATATGTTAATGTTTTTATTTAGAAGACATTCATACATTGGGAATGAAGAAGATAAATCCTTTGGTTTTTAAAGTACAGTGATAAATTTTGAAAAATAGGAATCTTTCCCTAAAATAATAAACAAAAATATAATAATTACTGATCATTTTATGGAAAATAATAACAATAATAACAATAATGACTAATTCAGAAACTACAGTTAATTTTTACTTTAAATTTTGTGTGTTATCTAGAAGAAAAAGACTGCTTGTAAGCTGCTATCCTTTTACCCTATATTAAGATTTCTCAAGTTGGAATTTTTTGTATTTTAAAGCCTGTTTATTTTAGCAAGCAGCAGATGGCAGCAGCAACCACAAAACTATGTGCATTAGGCAAAGGTGCTCATAGATAGCAAGTTTTATAACTTCGAGAAGAAGGAGGAGAAGCTCATCTGCTTGATGAATCAGAACTTAAGTTTTAAATAAAATAAATAAATAATTAAATAAAATGTAAAACTGTATTTTTGCCTGATGAAATGGTGTAAATAGTACACATATTCTTGAATCTGTATGAGAGGTCCTGGGGTAGCCCGTAATGTTCAGTTTTATATGCTGGCAGTGTTGTGCAGGCAGATCAAGCTGCTCAGAATCTAACATGTGTGGGACAGGCAGAGGTCTCCTTAAATGATCCTAGGCTGTGCAGCAAAAATTAAGTATACAAAAATTAATTATGAATCCTGCTGACCTGCTACTGGTGGGTGGGTGTGTGTGGGTGAGTGTGCACGTTTTTTGGTGGGTTTTGTTTGTTTGTTTGTTTGTTTTTGTATGCAGAACAGCGGTTCTGCATGTAACATTTTTGGCTAATAAGAGGCTCTAAAAATGAGATTCATTCGTATTTCTACTTTTATTTTCATTTTTCATTGAGTAATAGCATGGACCCACTCTTCAGATGCTATTAAGATAGCACAAGCAGTTGAGGATTGTTGCAACTAACATAAGATGGAGGTTTAAACTGTGAAGGTAGCACCAAGATGGCTTGATGAATTTCACCTAGAGCATGTTTTATTGATTATGAGCAAACACTCTGTTTTGCCAGTAGATGGTGCCGTAACTCAAGAAAAAGTTTATTTTGTTTTTAGTGTTTTTAGTCAGAAGGTAAAGCAGAAAAGCAGGATGCACTGTTTATTTATTTATTTAGTTAGTTAGTTCGTTAGTTAACACTACTATGTATACAATGTTAACATTAAGCATTAAAAAATGAAGATAAAATGAAAATCACAAAAGCACAAAGGTTTGAGCCCCAGGTCTTCTATGTTTCAGACCTTTCATTACTGCTTAGTTCTGTTTATTTTTTTAATTCATGTACTGAAATTGTTCTGCAGACAGAATATTGATCCAAATGTCAGTTTGTTGTTGTTGTTGTTGTTGTTGTTGTTTTGTTGTTGTTGTTTTGTTTTGTTTTGTTTAGTTTTGTTTTGTTTTCTTATGAACTAAGAAAAGAAAGGGAAAGATATTTTGGACTGATAAAGAATCACGATCAGAATTATATCAGAATTAATATTGTTCTGCAAAACACTGAAAGAATACCCCAATGCTTCGGAAAGCTTGGTCTACTCTCCTGAACCTCCTTTCCTGTAAACATGGCCAGAAACCATATTTTTTAACCAAGAATAGCCCATGCAAACTGCACGAGCTCTTCACTTTTTCTTGTGCTTCTCATCTTATTTTTCTTTTTGAAATATTTCGTCCTAAAGTCACCCTGGACATTGCTATACACAACAAACTGTATAACTTACATGAAAAGTTTAAACTTGGCAGCCAAATCTGATTAAGCTCAGCGATAGGAAAAGCTTGAAGTGCTGGACCACTGCATGAAGCCAACTTTCTGTATTCATTTTGTGCATGTAAATGGCACAAGTCCCACCTGAGGTCAGGTCACTTACCTGGCTCAACTGCCTTTTCTGCAGGTGCCAGAGGGTTCCTTATTAAGACAACATAGTCTGTTTATGCTGCTTATAAACCCAAAGAATAATCAAGAATCTCTACCTTCTCTCTATGCCAAAATTCTGATAGATTGATTATCCAACTTAAATCTTGTGCACAGCTTACTCCAGGTTTATTATTTCTTTCTGTGATGTTGCCTATTATTACCAAGAAATGCAGTCCAATCTCACTCATAGTCTTCCAGGCATATATCCAGTTTGTGGGTTAAAAAAAAAAAAAAAAAGAGGCATTTTATTCCATTTCCTACAACTAGCACGTAAATGTGTTTATTTATTCTGGAACTAATAGTGATACATGTTGAGAATCTGAGTTACTGGCAGAGCTGATAGAATCCAGATATATTGAAGAAATCTATCCATAGACTTCATTTAGATATTCGAAATTTTGTTGATTTTCATCTTAGAATTTATTATTACATTAGTGTTTGTATTCTCACAGTAGACAAAAGGCATATATATATGCATAATAATACTTCACATTCAAAAAATTTTTGCATAGTAACAATTGTCCTTAGTTTTAATGAAAAATACCTATAAATACTGAAACACTAGGTTTTTACTGTATTTTGAGGGCCCTATGCTTTCTCTGAAGGACTCTTGACCTGCAGCTCTGTTTTAACACACCAGTGGTGAGCTTGGAGCTGTGCAAAAATGGCTTTATAAGTAACTAAAGGAAGAACTAAACCTATCATTTGGTGTCTAACATATGCAGAAGTCATTGCATATTGCAAATCTGCACATCACACACAGAGGTTAAGAATGATGAAGAACAAGAAAGGTACTATGTTAGTGCTTAGAAATGACCCAGTATTCTCTTTCAGGATGAGAAATGAGGAGAGAATGTGATGGTGCAGGGCTTTGTCTTGATCTCAATAAGAGAGCAGATGAATTAGTTTGATAACTGCTTAATAGGAGAGAATAAGAAAAGGAATGTGGATAATAAGCGAACATTACATCCCTTCAGATGCTGGGCACACTGTCTTCAAACCGCATTGGGCATATCTCATACAGAAATACTCATAGTTCAAAGCAGATAAATCTTATCCCTACAGAAAAAGGAAATGAAAAAGGAAATGGACTGAGGAGTATTGGTTGATGCTCAGCTGAACATGAGCCAATGGTGTGCTCAAGTGGCCAAGAGGGCCAACAGCATCTTGGCCTGCATTAGAAATATTGTAGCCAGCAGGAGCAGAGAGGTAACCCCACCTGTACTCAGCACTGGTGAAGCCGTAGCCCAAGCACTGCATTCAGTTTCGGGCCTCCCACTGTGAGAAAGACATTTAAGGCCTGGAACATGTCCAGAGAAGGGTGAGGGGTCTGGAGCACAAGTCTTACGAGGGGTGGCTGAAGGAGCTGGGATTGTTCAGTCTGGAGAAGAGGAAGCTCAGGGGAGATCTGTTTGCTCTCTACAACTTCCTGAAAGGAGGTTGTGGTGAGGAGGGGCTTGGCCTCTTCTCCCAGGCAACAAAAAGGACCTGAGGAAATGGCCTCAAGTTGTACCAGAGGAAGTTTAGATTAGGCATAAGGAAAAACTTTTTCTCTCAGAGAGTAGTCAGGCTCTGGAATGTCCTGCCCAGGGAGGTGATAGAGTCAGCATCCCTGGCGGTGTTCAAGAAGCATCTGGATGAGGAGCTACGAGATGTCATTTAGTGGATTGTGGTAGCAATGGTAATGGGAGGACAGTTGGACTAGATGATTTTTAGGTCCTTTCCAACCTTGTGATTCTATGATTCTATGAAAAGCCATCCTTGGTCTTTTAACCTATTATAGAATTTCCTTTTAAGAAAACAACAGTATTCTTGAAGGATGCTCACATGAAAGCTTGCTGTACTAATAAAGACAAGGCCATACAGGTACCAAGTGGGAGCTGCCTGCAGATTCCCCTGTAGCAAACTGCTGGCTGATGTGGTTCTGCAGTCAAGGGGTTTTTGCAGCACAACACAGCCCTGAGAGTTGTGCCAGGCCTGCACTCAAGCTGTTGTGCAGATCAATAACATCTAAGTGTTCAGCGGTTTCTCAGTCAGGATCAATATATTCCACTCCTTGATTGACATCCAGTTTACCTTTCCCAAGAATATTATGTTACAGATTACATTAATAACATACAGGCTCCTCATGCCCTAAGTACAAGCCCCAGTAGGGCACACATATCCTGCTGAAGTTCACTAACTCCTTAAATACAGTGTTTTCTGCATGGCTTCCAACATACCACACACTGATACTACAGTGGGGAAGAAGAAATCTTCAACACAAACAACATATTCCTTCTGACAAAGGACTCCAAATGCTTACAACACACCACCCACCACCACCATAATGAAACTGCCAACATTAAAAGTAGAGGAAAGATGAACATCAGGAAATGCAGTAGAAACGAAGTGTATGTATAGAAATTTAAATATTCTATTACTAACAATAAGACTTTCTATATCCTCTCTGTATTCTACTATCAGTATTAAATCTGAGGTAATGATAATTAAAACTCTGGATGTTTTTATTAAACTAATAATAAGTTCTTGGTTTTGTATAAGTTTTTTTTTTTTTTCTTGTTGGTTTGTGTTTGGTTTTCTTTGTTTTTTGTTGTTGTTGTTTTTGTTGTTGTTGTTTGTTTTTTGTTTTTTGTTGGTGTTTGGGTTTTTTTTGTTTTTTTTTCTGCTGCTTTGCCCGTAAGCAAGGTTTTTAGTATAACATCATCTATATCTGGATGAATTGTGGGTAGACACCCATGGAAGCTGATTCATTTCTAAGAGACTTAGAATCCGGACTCTTCTCCTTTGTTTCAGGCATTGCAACTCTCACATTCCTGTATCTGCAATAGTAACAATCTGTCCAACACTTTCCTAATTCTTATGGGCTTGTGGAGGCAATACTGATGCTCCCTGTTTGTGTTTTATTTCAGATTTTCAAGTCCTGTGGCAAGAGAGTTAATAGGACTTCCATTTACACAATCCAGTGTCTCTGTACTTCTCTCAGTGTCTTTCAATGTTATCACACTAGAATGTCTAGGAGTGAGTGGGAGGGAGTAGTTTCTAGAGACAAAGTGCTTTATTAGTTATAGTTATTGAATAGCATATATAACTTGTCTGCCTATTACATAACTGTGTGAGCACTGTAAAACATCTGTAAAATACTATGTAACAAAGATTAATGTTTCTAAAAAGTAAAAACCACGTTACTTCTGATCTCTGAGTCTTTACCTCCAAGAGAAAGAGACAAACTAAATTTATTCTGTGGCCTTGGTCACTAAGACTCGTAACTCAGTTGGATACACATTAAAAAGTAAAAATAAATTGACAGAGTAGTAGTAATGATTTTAGGATATATACATTTTTCCTCTCTGCTAAATTTTTGTAAAAATTACTTCTCTCACCTTCATCCAGAAGTTAACTATTTTATTGTATTATTTGCTTCCTCTTTCCTACTTCCCTAGTCTTTTTTACTGACAATATAAAACTTTCTCCACAAGAACCATATTTATTTATCTTTCAGAGATATTACATGTCTAAAAATATGCCTTGTTTAACAAATATTTTTAATTTCTGCTTAGTTTTGAAGTGTACTCAGTCTTCCTTAAACCTAAAGAAGTGCTCTGATGCTCAAAAGATGCCTAATTTTTTTATTTTTTTTTTTCCAGCTAAATCATTGCAACATAAAAGCCCTTCAATTTTTAACAAATGTTAGCAAAACCCATTTTGATCTTTAATTTGATCTCCCTATGGAAAGCAGGCTTTCATGAAAGAAGCTTGTCAGTTGTATTGCATTGGTTTGTAGGCTGAAGGTTTCTTATCATTCTATTTGTGTGAAAAAGGCACATGATATTTACTGAATTGTGAGTCAGTCCTGAGATCTGAGGAGATCATGAGTCATTCACACCTGGAGTTTTTAATGTCTCAACAGCAAATCTCTTTCACTTCAAACTTACTTGCTACATGTTGACTTGGCATACTTGCTAAGTCTGCCTCCACTGTTACACTTACAGTAAGTTCTTCTTCAAATATGTGATGCTATATTCTCTGAATGCATGACCCATTATGGACGTGATGTATTAGGATACTGACTGGGACAGTGTCTGGTACATAACATTCATCTAAATTTGATGCTAAAGCATTACAGTCTTGAGAGCTGAATACAACCTGAGCTGTGCACAAAAGAGACAACAGACAGTATGTATTAATCACCTTTAAAACTTTTAAAACAGAAAGGATGTAATTAGAATGCATAGAGAGAAGTAACAGCCCCTATGGGAACAGAGGCCAGAAGAGATAGCATGATCGCTACAGCCTTGTTTCCATGAGGAAGGATACCGTGTCATGACAATGGAGTTGGGTATCTGCAGAAAGTCCTCCACCTCACCTGGAAGAAGGACAATTTTCCATTCACCACATTTTGTTGCTGCAACTCAGCAGTCATTTCCCATGTGTTCTCTTTTGCAATGTAACTAGGTTAAGTAAATCAGAATTTTAAGCAGATGTGTGGGCATGTGTGCCTAAGCATTTTCTCATCCAACCTTCCTTTGTAGTAAGGTGATTGGTACTGCAGCCCTAAGTTAGTAAGCTTGGATGCAATACAAACAAGGTGTAGAATCAGCAACAGCTTCATGGATAACTGGTTTTTCTACAGAACATAGCATGTAGCCTTTTTTTTTTTTTCTGTTCTTTTGCACCCATATAACTGTATGCAGTATACAGCACTTCCTAAGCATTTAATGAAATCTTTGTCCTTTCAAGTAGCTATTTTTCTTCTTAAAGAACAAGCTTCATATGTATGTTGTGGATCCATGAGGAAACCCTCTCAGGAGCCTTACAGGATCTTTAATTTGAGACTATACTTTCTATTTTAATACAATAACACCCCATTTTTTAAATCATAGACATTTTATGGAATTTCTAGTGATTTTCAGTCCAACACAGTAGACACTGAAGTGCAGACATAAATAGCTTTCTTGAAAACATTACACAAGAGAGATTCCACATGTAAGACCAGTTTAGGTTATAATCTTACATTTTGCAGTTTCAGACCATACCAGTTATCAGTTTACATGTATGTTTATGATCCTATCAGTTTTAAGGCAATTTTATTCCTTGCCTTTGTGGCAGAATTCTTCAGGCTATATTGTAAAGGTGAAAAAATAAATTACATTCACACTAGTGGCATTTAACTGCAAGAGCTTTGTTTGTCTGGCCACAGTACAATCATTCCTTCAGAAAATAGTTTCACATATAAGTAGCAAAGTTCCTACAGATTTCAGAGAAAACTGGTATACTAGAAGACAGAAATGTGGGACCAACAAATGTATTGCCATCAATAAGTTGATTTGTCACCTAATGGGATTATAATTGCAGATAGATCAAATTGCTGGAGGAACACAATAGCTTTTAACCTTGCCAGACCTCTTAGATAAGATTTACATTTCTCCCAGAAGGAAAAAGTAGAAGTAATTTAACGAATCAGAGTTTGCAAATGGGTTAACTGTTCTAAGACATGAAATGGAAAGATAAGGTGGTACACAGGAAATCATGCAGGGAACAAAAGAATACAAGGAATACAAAGTATTTAATTGGCTCAGCTTATTGAAGCAATAATACACTTCAACAAAATGATCCTCAGGTAGTTTTCTGCCTATATATATCTCACTCGTCTGAAATATGTTTTATTTATTTATTCATTTATTTTAACGAGGCAACATAATGTAAAGATTCCTACATAGAACTCTTTTCCTTGCTCTTACTGGCTAGGAAGTCTAATTATGATACTGCCGACTTTTCCAGGCTGCTTTTTGTCCCCTATCAATGAGTACACTAGATGGCACTCAGTGTTTATTACTCAATGAATCTAAGTCTTATCCAGAAATTAACAGTGACCACCAAACAATTCCTGAGATTCCCATTGCCTTGAGCCTGAATTGTTGAAACAAAAAAAGACAGCAACAGAAATTAATAACTTTCCAATTATGCCAGAAGCAGAACAAAAAGGTTCTATACACACATCCAGTTAACATGCAATGTACTTTTTACTAGTCGAACAAGACAGTCACCTTTAAATACCTCACCCGGAAAAGAAGCTTTGGTATGTATGCATTTTACTGTGAAATTTGATCTCTGTTTATCATCAGTCAGGCAGATCAGGACACTCTTCACCACAGAGCAGGAATATGCAGAGTTAATGGGAACATCTCCAATGTTTCTTTTTACCATTTCCTCTTGGAATACATGTTTTTCCTATCACTCATAATCATGTTCTTCTCCAAGCAAGTAAGCCTGGGGATGGAGCCAAGTCCAGGTCTTATTATCTTCCAGACTGAGATAATTTTCAAGAATAATAAGTCACAAAGCAGCTGCAAAATTAGCCACCTAAAAATACCAAGCAGCTATAGAACTAGCAGGGTTTTAGAGACTGATACCATCTCAGATCACTGGTTTTCATTTCTCTGTCCGTCTTTCAGATAACCAAACTCTCTGGCACCCATCTAAGGCTTGGTTATGAATGCTCTCTTCACTCCTCATCAGTCATCACAAGACACTGCATAATATACCTCTGCCAAGACTTCTAGCAGCCAAGGGAGAGATAACTTTTATAACTAAGTAACAGTCACAGTGAAGTCAGAATCTTTTCACAGTGAACACCTGATACAGAATCAAATACAGTATCTAGCCTGTGCTACACAGCTGTATGAATTTGGTGCAGCATTTTGAAAGGAAACTGCACAATAACAATTCAAGTTTTCAATTCCTTTTAAAGACTGTCTTCCATTGTACTAAAGTTTTTTACTACTGTAGGCTTGCTATTGCTACTGACTTTAAAAAATCTGAAAGCTTACAACTCTTAAAATCTGTAATGGAGAAAGAATATGCAGTGACCCTAATCTGTAAGCAAAGATCAGGTTCACAGTCACCTGAGGACCCTCAGCAACCATAAGTCTATGAGTCCTGATGAGTTGCATCTCAGAGTCCTGAGGGAATTGGCTGATGTAGTTGCCAAGACACTTCCAATGATACTTGGAAAGTCATGGCAGCTAGGTGAAGTCCCTAGTGACTGGAAGAAAGGCAATGTCACAACCATTTTTAGGAAATGTAGAAAGGATGACCCAGGGAACTACTGACCTGTCAGTATCACCTAAGTGTGGGGAGAAGATCCTCCTAAAAACTATGCTGAGACATATGGGAGGAAAGGAAGTGACTGGGGATACTGAGCACGACTTCTCCAAGTGCAAGTCCTGCCTGAGTAACCTAGTAGCCTTCTATAATAGGATAATAGTCTCATGCAGGTTGGAAGGGACCTTAGAGATCATCAAGTCCAACCCCCGGGATTCAAGCCTCTGTGTAGCAGAGCAGCACTTCTACCACTTGTGCCACAGGGGGGATTCGAACCCCGGGCCCCAGTGTTGCAAGGTGGCATTCCTACCACTGTGCCATTGAGGCACACTTCTATGATGGCAAAATTACTTTAGTGGACAAGGGAAGAACCTCTATATAGTTATCATCTATCCAGACTTCAGTAAGGCCTTTGGCACAGTACCCCATAACATCCTTCTCTCCAAATTGGAAAGATAGGTGGACCATTCTATGGATGAGGAACTGGTTGCAAGTCTGTACTGAGAGAGTGATGGTCAGTGGCTGAAAGTCCAGGTGAAAATCATTGACAAGCGATGTTTCTCAGGGGTCAGTACTGGCACCAGTACTCTTAAACATCTTCATCAGTGTCACTGACAGTGGGATCAAGTGCACCCTCAGCAAGGTTGCTGAAGACACCATGCTGTGTGGTGCAACTGACATGCCTAAGGAATATGATGAAATCCAGAGACCTAGACAGGCTTGAACAGCGGACCCAGGAGTCATCCAGTTGCCAGATGGGTCATGGCAACCCTTGCTATCAGTACAAATTGAAGGATGAAAGGATTGAGCACAGCTGTGCCAAAAAGGACTTGGGGACACTGGTGGATAGCAAGCTGGTCATGAGCCAGCTGTGTGCACTTGCAGTACAGAAAACCAAACTGATTCTGGTCTGTATTGAAAGAAGTGTGGTCAGCAGGTTGAGGGAGGTAATCCTGCTCCTCTACTCTTTACTGATGAGAATCCACTTAGAGTACTGTGTCCAAATGTGGAGTACTCAGTACAGGAGAGATGTGGGCCTGTTGGAGTTCATCCAGAGCAGGGCCACAGAAATGATCCAAGGGATGGAACACTTCTCCTACTAGAACAGGCTGAGAGATCTGGAGCTGTTCAGCCTGGAGAAGAGAAGGCTCTCAAAGAGACCTGATAGTGACCTTTCAGTAAAAGGGAGCTACAAGAAAGAAGAGGACAGATTCTGTAGCAGACTTTGTTGTGATAGGACAAGGGGAAATAGTTTCAAATTAAAACAGGGGAGGTTTAGACTGTATATGAGGAAAAAGTTCTTTACACTAAGTGTAATGAAGCACTGGAACAAGTTGCTCAGAGTGGTGGTAGATGTTTCATACCTGCAGACTTTAGAGGTCAGGATGGACGGAATTCTGAGCACTTGATCTATCTGTAGACGTCCCTGCTCATTGTATGGGAGTTGGACTACATGCCCTTTAAAGCTTCTTTACAATTCAAATGATTCTATGACTCTATGATAATGTCATTCTTCAATATCATGTTTCATGGTTTTGTGATGTTGCTTTCTTTTCTTCTGAGAGCTGAGTATTTGGGACATTGTTATTCCATGGAACCGGAGCATGAACCCTTTAATGATCAATACTGCACATGATGATATGATGTGGAATATTGACAGCAACATTACAAAACCATGACACATGTACTAACCCATAATTTTTCTTCAGTTGTACTAAATCTTTGTGAATAAGAAGGAAAGTATTACTGTCACTACAGCTGAAATTAGAAGTTTAGGCCACCATTTTAGAGTCAGAACTGAGCAGCCTTTCTCAAGACTAAAACTTGGAAGTTTCTACATTAAATCTGGATGAACAGCCCTGAGGAAAGATTGGCTAACATAGAGACCATGTAAACAAACAACAGATGTGCAGAGATTTAAACTGCTTTCACCCTGATATATGAGTAAAATGTCACTCTCAAACTTAGTGATGGAAAGACAATGCAGAGAGGAAAACACTATTATCCCTTCATCTACCAATAAATCCTAATAGGAGAGTTCTGTTACAGTAGGTCATCTAGATCACTGGTAGTCCGTGACTGAAAAAGGGACAGTGATAGAAAATCTCAAATTTACATGAAGAAACAGACATGACTCTTCCGTGGAGCTAACAAGTAAACAGTTGAATGATTTTCACCACATTACATGAGTTATATCAGCAGGATATCGCAAAGGACAGATACATCACTATCTTCATCACTTGGTCCACAAAGAAGACTACAAAGATTCTACTCCTACTCTGTATTTTTTTGAGTAAACTCCTGCCTGCACAAATTCCAGTAGAAATCTAAGCCCCACATATTATCACACACAGAATCACACAGAATTACCCGGGTTGGAAGGGACCTCAAGGATCATGTAGTTCCAACCCCCCTGCCTAGCAGGGCCACCAAACAATATTATCCCTTTGGCCACATGGCTGCAATATTTTTTAGATGAACAATCAGTAACATGTAACCTAAATCCCTATTCCTAATTTTTGCTGTTCAGACTATGAAGAAAGGAAGTTAAGAAAGTTTTAAGTACTCTCATATGAAGGAACTGTATTCAGATGACATATTTATTACTTTGCATTGTTATTAATAGAAGAGAGAACCTGGAAAAAGGGACCAAAGTACATAAAAGTGGCTGCATTTGGAATTTAAGTGTGTTTTTCCTCATACCAAACATAATAATACATTTGAAAAATGTCACTGTGAGCTGTAACTCCATTGCAGGCTGAGTCTGCTCTACAGAGAAATGTTCTGTTTGCCCCCAAAATTTTGAGTTCACAGCAGAGACATTTAGAAGTTAGTTACATGAAACACAAGCATCTGCTTACTTTAAAAATGATTATAAAATTTAGTTTTGTTGCATGAATTCAGTAATAAAGATTTTTTTTTATTTATTTATTTATTTTAATTTGGGTTATGATTACATGCTAACTGGATGAAACCTTCTCAATGGCTTTTCTTAAAACATCTCAGCAAGTCTGATTTGTTACCTTTTTGAACCTAAGAACTTCTGAAATTGTACCACATCAGTCAGTAGGTATACTAGTGGGAATCCTCTCATCAGGAAGCCAGAAAAATGTTGGTGTTGCAGCTTTTGCTATAGTTAACTTTTACCTTTCAATAATAGTTGATTCAGATGGTAGAGGAAACTTAAGGCTTTTTGATTATGAAAAGAAGAGAAAGCTTTTCCCAATAGGATGTGTCCTTTATTTAAACTGAACAGCCCATAGCAAATTAAATTGCCTTTTATGAGGAACTCCTCAGTT
Source organism: Coturnix japonica (assembly GCF_054131305.1). Classification (NCBI taxonomy): domain Eukaryota; kingdom Metazoa; phylum Chordata; class Aves; order Galliformes; family Phasianidae; genus Coturnix; species Coturnix japonica. The sequence goes on from NC_140663.1 coordinate 8,688,299, forward strand.
TTTCACTGTTAAGGAATAAGACTAAGAGAAGGGCTTTGTCTCAATGTAGAATGTTTCTGAACAGTGCTATTAATATAAATTCTGGCTTCATTGTATTTTATTGCTACTGGAATCTTAAAGCAATTTCATTTACTCTGTCTTGTGTTCTAGAAGCTCTCTACCCCTGCTATTTTTATTTATTTATTTATTTATTTATTTAATGATGTTCTTTCTGTAGACAGTGGGGGAGTCACTTTTATATTTTGTTTACTTAAAAGATGATACTATACTTGAGGTCTCAGTATGCCATCAGTGCAAACAGCAATAATGTCATATTGGAAACAGTCATTCCATTCAGTTATTTTACATTTTATCCAGGCTTTTGCTGCTGATTTTCAGTAATACTGGATAGTTCTGAATTATATGAACCTCATGAACTTACTATCTAGAATATATACGTTTACTTACTTTATAAATTAAAAGACCATTTAGGTGAAAATGAATATCAAGTGTTGCAGATATAACTACCTCAGAGTAAGGGTGTGATGTATTAGAGCAATAGAATATTAAAAGTAATATAATACATATAGAAGAACAAGTTCTACTGCTTTTTGCAGGAAGATCATAGCTACTCCTTAAGCCAGTGTATTTCAAAAAGACCACTAGTCACCAATGACAATCTTTTCATTATTAAATTTTCCCTTTGCTTCACTGTGTTCAAAATTTCTTTTAGTCTGAATTTTTATTATTCCACCATCTGGACTTTGAGTCATCTGCATATATCTGAAATGTAAAATGCTTGGCCACATCTTACTTACCTCCAGTTTACACTGCTTCATGAAAATTTATCTGGTACCACACAAAATCTATGTGATTGTAAGCAAGATTCTAGTTCAGCTATTTAGGACATTTTCCTCAGTTTGTGGATTATAGCAGTGATACTGTTTCTCGAGTACAGGGAACTAACAGGACAAGACAGACACTTGGATTGATTTGGGGTCTGGATTCCTGAAGTTTCTTATAGAAGTAACATGACACTGTGGTGGTATTTTTTAGCATACAAGGGTTGTGAAGCTACAAGAAGAGCAGGGAAAAGGGATTCTGGAGCTAACAATGACATCACTGAGTTGGGCTGAATGGTAGAGGTGTTTGGTCCCAGCTCCCAGGAAATGTTTTGGATTCTTTTACCTGATGAAACTGTACAAACACTTTTCACTGAATCAGTTTCAAAGCATTCTGCCTTCTCCAAGGGTTTTGCTCCAGTCACAAGTGTTTGAATCATGCTTTCAGTAGCCAGTTCCTTAATTTGTTTTAAGTTTCCTGCATTCCTGCCTATGTAGTCATTCAAATACCACACTTCTGAAGACTCTCCTGTCCACAGGCAAGTGAATGTTATCTGGTCATCCACTGAGACGTGGTTAATACTCAGCTCAACTTCCATGTCCTCAATTCAGACACTTATGAATGTGCATAGGCAACTAAATTCAGCATCCAAATATTTATGGAGCTAATCTAGGAACAGTCAAAATTAGAAATGCTGGACAACAATCTGGGATGAATACTTGAGGAATGAGCACTCCTAGACAAACAACCTCTGATCCATCTGGAAAGGCTATTAAATGTAATTAGGAGAAACAGGAGAAACAGACAGTGTGTTGGAATAGCTAACAACACAGCCAAGCTAAGCAAGCCAAAAAAAGTCACATCGAGTTAAATAAGAAGTTTGCAATTAGATCTCATCCATACACAGGCATAACAATTTTAAAGAAGATCATTTGTTTGATTTAGGGTATGATTTTCACTTGTCTGTGTCTATGACTATGTATCTTACTACCATATTTATGTAGCAAATCCAAGTTATTAAAACTTGGATTGTTGCAATAAAATAATTTTCAAGATCTGAAGCACTTTAACTATACCAACACAGCTTACTTGATGGAAGAGGAATGTGAAGAGGCTTTTCCTCATCTGCCTGTCTTTGAAAGCACTGAACGCCTGGTAGTTTAAAGTTACTATTGTAGCTAAATTTGCTTTACTTATATTTCAAAGTCTGGTTATCAGCATTTGTAACAAAAGTCTGTAGAAGTCTATTTCAAATTTCCAAACTTATAAGCTTCTTTCTAATTAGCATCATATTTCACTTTAAGTAATTCTTTAGTTTTAAAAATCTTCCACTTTTACAGTATTCATATTCAGCATAAGTTCAATACACTAAAATATTATAATTTTCAAAACAAAGTAGTTGCTGCAGTCCTCTTAAAGTTATTATTGCATTCAATCATATTTACAAAGATATGGTAGACTTCTGAAATATAACGCAAACAAAGAAACAGTTAACAAGAAAACAAAAATAGCTCATTACATGCTTAGCATGATGGTTTCATTACTACCCTACACAAATTTCACAGTTGTAATAAGATATGTAGTAAATGTAAGTTATTTTGAGACTAAAAGCACAGCAGGACCATCTTCTGTTTTGCTTGGCAATTTTTAATTTTTATGAATCATAATATCTTAATTTGAAAACTGCATAAAAATAGTGCTAAAAAGAAAGGAAGGAATTTTAGGTCTCTAGTTCATCTAATTTAAGCATACTAAATGTCTGAATCTTAAGAATTAATCATCCAAAATAAGTTCTGTAGGGAGACAGGAGAAGTTATTTCTGAAGGTTTTAGAAAGAGATTTGGCCTGTTTAAGTTTGACATTTAATAGGTAAGCTGCCTCCAGTCCTAATCAGTTAGGCCATATAACCAGGAATGTTACTGCCATGGAGCTGACAATAACATTTTTACATAATCACGTTGTTTTTAGAAAAGCAGGCAGAGTCAATCTACGCATTAGGGTAAAATATCCTTAACTAAATAATTCAAAACATATCTTAGCTTTTTATATGCAGCTTTTATGTAATGTAAGTTCTCAGGAACCTCAGAATATAAAGGATCCATTAAGTTTCATGAGGAATGTCCCAGTGCTTAGTTGTCTGCCTGTTAAGGTATGTTGGTTTCTTCATAAAGTAATCTCTATAAGAGATTATATAATGCTGGCAAAAGCAAATCCATTGCATTTTTCTTTATTCATAACTTGTATATTCTGTGCTGAGTCTAAACAGGATGTGTCTGATTGCAGAGATTATAGGCATTGCTTGGATATCATCTTCCTACAGAAACTGATTGACTGGAAAACATCTTGTGTTCTTTCATGAAAGATTCAGTTATTTACCAAGTATCACCCTAATAATGCATAAACTTCACGTATGTCTGTAGAGAGACTTCCACATTCACCAGTTTAGAAGTAGCTTCCTCCTAATCCTTCATCCTAATTCCTTACACTGGCATTAGAAGGCATTACTATGTGTAAGGATGCACCTAGTTTTCGGTTCCAGAACTTGACAAAGGCTCTAAAAGAGCTGTCCTTTCATTTCTACTGGAAAATACTGTGACTGAGTCATTTACAGCTACTCCCTGTGTTTCTACCCAAATTCTACCAATCTTCTCAACACTCCAGTGCTGCATTTACATCAGTAAGTTATAAACTTCCTACTACTCACTGTTGCATTTTTAACCATTGGTGTGGATTTGGTCCTTGTCACATAAGACTCTTCTGAACTATACTGTTGTGCTTCACGAGTTTGTCTGGGTGCAAGAGATGAGGCAGCTTCAATGTGGCGACCATTTTGGAGAAAAATGATATAGAAATAAATGTCATTGTGCCAACTGTCTTAAGTGACAGGAAATGCCCTATGTAACTTCAGTAGTTTGGCCTGCTGTTTGTTAGCTTTAGCTTTTTAGCAGAATGTTAGGTTACAAGCCTAACCCCAGTGATCATATCCTGGACATGGACTCCTTAGGGATAAATTCATACAGTCGTACTCTACACTCGACACACTCCCACTAAATGTATTTTTGTTGTTTTAAATATATCCATTCTGATATATATAAAATATATATAAGATAAGATAAGATAAGATAAGATAAGATAAGATAAGATATGTAATATATAATATAATATATATGTTGTACATTGTATATTATATATTATATATTATTATATATTACATATTACATATTATATAATATGTATATTATATATATTATATATTATATATTATATATTATATATTATATATTATATATTATATATTATATATTATATATATTATATACATATTATATAATATATATATATTATATACATATTATGTAATGTTATATATTATATGTTATATTATATATCCTGACTGAGTGCCCTATGAGTATCCAGCTGTATAATGAGACATTGTTTTTCAAGGTATGAAGACATCAAATAGCTTCAGTGGTGGGGTCATGATTCTTTTGTGCGGGCCTATTTTAGTAGCTATATCTTGTAGTGAAGTTAACAATTGCTTTATTATGAATCATTTGTTTGTCATAAATACAAATATAGGGTGGGTGGGGAAATATACATATACTGTATCAGGGAATTTTCTAAGGGAGAACTTTGGAAATAAGCAAATCTGTGGAGAAAACTTTTGCTCCCATTACTCTAAAGTGGAAGTCTCTGTTCTGAATTATCTTTTGTTTCTCATTAAATTTGATTCTTAATAATGTTTTTTCGTGTTTTTTTTTCCTCCATTCATTCACTGTGGAAATTACTTGGAGTTGCACAGTGCTTGGAAAAAAAAAAAAAAAAAGAAAAAGAGAGAGAGAGAGGGAGAAAGAGAAAGAAAAAGAAAGTGTTTTATTCGCAAAAATTTACCTCCAAAACATAAAATTATACATGGTTTTGGTTTTTTTTTCCTTGTTTGTTTGTTTGTTTGTTTGTTTACAAGCCATTCTGAACTGGAATCAGTAAATATTTGGCTATGCTGCATTTAGTGTTGTGATGCTAGTGGTGATGCTAGTGTCATATAGAATCATGTTCTTGGGTTGGAAGGAACGTCAAAGATCACATAGTTCCAACCCCCTGCTGTGGGCAGGGTTGGCATCTGCCAGATCAGGTTGCCCAGGGCCCCATTGAACTTGGCTTTGAATGCCTCTACAGATGAGGCATCCACAGCTTCCCTGGGAAGCACTTGCCAGTGCCTCACCACCTTCTGAGTAAAATATTCCTAATATCTAAACTAAGTCTCTTCTCTTTTTGTTTAATGCCATTCTCCCTTGTCCAGTCGGACTGAATAAAAATTTGGTCTCCTTTCTATTTGTAAGATACCTTTAAGTACTGGAAAGCTACAGTGCGTTCTCAAGATTTCTCTTTTCCAGACTGAGCAAGCACAGCTCCCTGAACTTTTCTTTATTGGAGAGGTGCTCCAGTCCTCTGATCTTCTTCATAGCATATCCTGGACCCAATGCTACAACTCCCCATCTTGTGCTGAAAGTCACAGACCTGAATGTAGTACTCCAGATGGGGAGGGGGGGATAATCTTCACCCTTTCCCTCCTGACCTCTCCTTATCTTATGCAGTGCTGAGTACCTTTGGCCTTCCAGGCTGCAAGTGCTGTGTTGGGTCAGATTTTTTATTCACCCCTACATCCTTCTAGGCGGGATTGTACTCAAAGAGCTCTTCTCCCAGTCTGTACACATATCTGGTGTCATCAGCAAACTTGATGAGGGTGCTCTCAGTCCAACTGTCTAGGCATTGTATGCAAGATAGACTCCTATAGACACCACTTGTGACCAGCCTCTACCCAAACATAGAGCCAATGATCACATTCCTCTGACTGCAATGATCCAACCAATCACTTACCCAGTGAACAATCTAGCCTTCAGATCCATATCTCTCCAATTTAAAGTTAAGAATATGATATGGGATGATATTAAAGGCCTTGCAGAAGTCTACATAGATTTCTTCAGTTGTCCCTCATTTGTCAGCTGTTGTCACTCAATCATAGAAGGTCACCAGATTGATCAGGCATTATCTACCTTTGGTGAAGACATGAGGACTCCTTATCTTGCATATGCCTTAATATAGATTCCAGAATCATCTGTTCCGTGATCTTCCCATGCACAGACATGAGGTTCTTCAGTCCACAGATTCCCAGACTTTGCTTACTACCTTCCTTAGAATTTGGGGGATGATAAGTTTTAAGCCTATTGAACTGAGTCCCAGCAGCAGTCATTTTACATTTTTAAGATCTGTCTCTAAGAATCTACTCAGAAATTTGCAGCACATCTTTTGTTTGGTGTTACCATATTAGTGTCTTTCAAGCATCAACATCACCAACTTTAAAGCTGCAATTGAAGTGCTGCCCTATTGCCATATTTCTTTAGCAATACTAATTATTTTCAGATACTCTGAGGAAAAGGGGTACAAAGAATAGATGCTTATTAAAAAACAAACTACTTTTGAATGAAAAATGTAACTAATCACTTGCCTATGGTAATGAATATCCAATCAGGTACATTCATCACTTTCTACTTCACTGCACTGCCCTTTAAACTGAAACATAATACTGTTCTTTAGAGACTCAAAGAGCAGATTTTAATTAGCAGCTCAGCATAAACTATGCACTTGTTATGACTAAATGCAGAACATTCCTGAATGTTTTGCTTCAAACTCAGCTTCAATCACACTTGCAACATAATTCCATTGGCGGCAGCGAACTCAATATACGCTGGGGATGAATTTGGTCCTAGGAGTTTAAAGCTTGAAGAAAAAAATGAAGGGAACCAAGAGAAATAAAGAATATTCAATGAATTTGTGATGCATATATATCCTTTTGTTGAATTGTTTCCAAAAGCTTTTTTTTTTTTTATATTTTTTTTTGTTGTTGTTGTTGGAAACAGCTGTTCAAGATTTTTTTATTTTTTTATTTTTTATTTTTGTAAAATAGATAAAGAAGGAGCCATACCACAAAGGATTATAAAATTATCATATATATTAATCTGATGTAGAGAAAGAAATTTCTGACAAGATTATAAGATGGTTAAGTAGTAGCTCCCTCTACTCACAGGGAATTTGAAATAATTTAGGCTTCTGTGATCATGAGTGTCCCACCTTTAATGGGTCTTGCAGCATTCATATGCTTCTCACATCTCTCCACTCAAGCCTATATTTTCTAGGAATATTATGAAATAACACTGATTAAATTTGAACCTATGGCAACCAAATATCTTTTCCTGATAGTTGCTGTTACCAACTTATCAGTCTCAAATTTAGGTTAGCCAATTTCATATCAGCTACATCAGATACAGTGTTGTTGCACAATAGAAGATTTTGTAAGAAGTTTTCCTAAGGCTCCACTACAACAAACTGCTTTGAACACTGTCTTTTATTTTTATTTTTATTTTCCAGGTATGTGTTCAATCCTCCTTGTACAAACACTTCAGTACACAGGTAAGGAAATCAAACAGGAAAGAAACAAATTTCTGACTCTAACTGAACTGATTAAAACACAACAACCATAAAATATGCTTCCTTAACATAGAGCATCAGCAGTAGCCAGTACTTTGCTAATAATTTTGGGAATACCAGATGTTATTCTTTAGAATATTTTTTTCATCATAGCGAAGGTTTTCCCAGTAGTTTATGGTGAGCAAGCCTTTCTAATTAAGATCACTGACAACAGGCTGAGCTATCAGTTAAGGGCAAAGCACACATGCAAGGCACTGATCCAACAATGCATCCAGACAAACACACTTTACTATTTTGATGTCTTCTGTGAAGCATTTCTTATGTGTTGAAATTACTCAGGAGAAGGCAGCTGAATTTGGTCTATGACTCGTAGGTACTGACATAATGAAAATAAAATAATTCCCACCTATTTTAAAGTAAATTCACCAGTAAAAATACAAATAACTTGTTGATTTTATTCTTATCACAGTACAATATTCAGCACAAGAATACAGCAGTTTCTATTTATTTCTTTATTTTTATTACTGTTCTAGTATGTTGAATATATCCTTATTTGTGTATGGAGTAGATCTCTTTACCCTGGCATCTTACTGAAGTAAGTGCAGTACTCCCTCCAACTCTGGTTTCACATCACTTGCACTACCTGGCTCCCATCATGGTAGTTTACTCCCTTGCCTCTTCATCGCACATAACTAATCTCTAACTTCTTTTTTTCTAGTGTTTCTGATTCTTTACCCTGTTTATCCCACAAAGTATTAAACTGAGGGGAAAATGAGATAGTTATCTTCTTTTCCCTCTTTTCTACACAAGCACATAAAAAGGGTTATTATTATTGTATATATATGCTCTACATTCAAGTGCTTTGAGCAGTGTATATAGAAAAGCAAAGATTTTGAGGTCTATCTTGATTCTTGATCAGAAGGCATATTATTTAAGTCTAGAAAGTAATAGAGACTGTTTTAAAGCATAAATGGCTCGATTAACTGTGATTAGTTTTAAAGACATAAAGTCACATTTCTGAATTCAAAGCTTACCTGCTTGCAATTTATCAAGTTCCCTTTGCTTGCAGTATCTAGAATTTTTTTAAAAGGAATACATTTTCTACCAAGACACATTTGGTTTTTATAAATAAATGGACTTAACAACAAAACTGAGGCAGTGATCCAACCTGACCATTTTCAGCCCATAATCTGATTCTGAAACAACCAAAAGAGGGTTATTTTAGTGTCAGAAAAGCAAAGCTACCCATCAAGTGATATAATTAATAATTCCAAATGCTTTTTCATTGAAATCAATGAAATTTTTATTTTGCATAAAAATTACATGAATAAGATCTCATATATGCCAAAAGGAGAAAAAAAAACCCTAAATATATTATAGGATAGGTCTACTAGATCTCCAATCCTTGATGATGCTTTTCATATTTCTCTGGAAATGGGATGTAGAAATATGCTTGTCCATACAGGGAGTGCAGGATTATGACATAGAGCTATTACGCTCTAATCAGAACTACTTAAATATTTTAACATGTATGAAAAGAAAATAACATTTTCAAAGCCACCTAAGAAATTTGGTTATACAGAGTATTGTTTTTTTCGATTTTCTGTAGTTGGATGCTTTCAGTGGTAGCCAACAGTAAAAGAAAATCTCATAATGTTGTTAAAGGCCCATAATCCTTTTTCACCTTTCTATGTATTATATATATATATACATATATAATATTTTATTTTATCTATATATATATATACATACAGATAGATAGATAGATAGATAGATAGATAGATAGATAGATAGACAGATAGATAGATAGATAGAAGAGAAATCTGGTGTAAAGACTATACTGAGGATACTTAATCAGACTTTGAAAATACTTACAATTGCACTCACTGTTGGAGTAACAAAGGTTCACATGAGATGACATTTCACAATCATAGAATCATAGAATTACCCAGAATTACCCAGGTTGGAAAAGACCTTGAAAATCATCAAGTAAGCAGCTTAACCAGTATCCTAACTCTAAAAACCCTCTGCTAAATCATATCCCTAAGTAAGTACCACATCCAAATGGCTCTTAAACACATCCACGGATGGCGATTCAACCAACTCCCTGGGGAGCCTATTCCAGTACTTAACTGCTCTTTCTGTAAAGAAGTTCTTCCTAATATCCAACCTAAACTTGCCCTGGTGCAACTTGAGGCCATTTCCCCTCGTCCTGTCACTTGTCACTTGTGAGAAGAGACCTGCCCCACTCTCACTGTAAGAACCTTTCTGGAACTGGAAGAGGGCAATAAGGTCTCCCCTCAGCCTCCTTTTCCCCAGACTAAACCGCCCCAGCTTCCTTAGCTTCTCCTTGTAGTGTTGATTCTCCAGGCCCTTCATGAGTCTTGTTGCCCTTCTCTGGACCTGCTCCAGTACCTCCATGTCTTTCCTGTGCTGAGATGCCCCAAACTGAACACAGTACTCAAGGTGAGGCCTCACCTATACTGAGTATAGGGGCACACTGCTGGCTCATATTCAGCCTACTGTCCATCAGCACACCAAGATCCTATTCCATCTGGGAGCTTTCCAGCCACACCTCCCCAAGCCTGTAGGGTTTCCTGGGGTTGTTGTGACCAAAATGCAGGACCCGACACTTGGCCCTATTGAAACTCATGCTTTTAACATTGGCCTATCGATCATGTCTATCCAGGTCCCTCTGTAGTGCCCTTCTCCCCTCTGGCAGATCAACACTCTCTCCCAACTTAGTGTTGTCTGCAAACTTACTGAGGGTGCACTCAATCCCCTCATCCAGATCATCAGTGAAGGTGTTAAACAGATGCAGCCCAAGCACTGAGCCCTGGGGGATGCTGCTCATGACTGGTCGCCAACTGGATTCCACTCCATTGATGACAGCTCTTTGGGCCCGGCCATCCAGCCAGCTCTTCACCCAGCAGAGAGTGTGCCCACCCAAACCATGGGCAGCCAGCTTCTCTAGCAGAATGTTATGGGGGACAGTGTCAAAGGCCTTACTGAAGTCCAGGTAGACCACATTAACAACCTTACCTTCATCTACCAAGCGGGTCACCTTGTCATAGAAGATGACAAGAGATCATCCTTGTGTTACGTGGTAGAACTCCAACTTGAATCCCTAATCAATACTACAGTAAGCCTCAGGTAAGTGTTATTTGACTGAAGCTAGAATACTAGCACCACTAACTGAGAAGCATTTAAGAGGCAGAGCTCTTGATGAGTCTACAAATGGAAAAACTTAGGAAAAGTTTTACAATCATAAGAATTACAGTGAATAAAATTATTCTGATTCTGTCCCAGGCGTATTTCTTATTAGTTAAATGGAATTTTAACACATTTGCAGATTTTAAACTGGAGACTGCAGAATTTTTGTGGTTTTTTTTTTTTTTTGTATTTTTTTTGTTGTTTTGTTTTTGTTTTTTTTAAGCTGATCATTAAGTCTATAAGATTTTTAACAGAAGTAATAGAAAAGGAGGCATTAAAACCTGATATTCATAGTCAAGAGAGAATCACAATATCCAAAGAGCATGTGCCTCAGAAAATCTCCTTTAGAAACATTATCAAGATAACAAACTAATCTTATTATCCAAGAACATCATTACTCACAGATAGGATTAGGCAAAGAAAGTATTGGGTTATAAAATTATAATTTAATTTGCTCTTTTGGCAGAAAAGTTTGTTCCTGAGCTGGAGCTCAGCCTGCATCACAGAAGTTAACAAAATAAACACAATTATATTTAAAACCAATAGGAAATGTAACTGATGTTAGATTGTATTTGTCACTGAACATTTTAAATGGAGGTTTTCCATCAATGACTTTATGTCACAGCCTTCAAAGGCTGAAACTTTTGTAAGATACTTTATTTTTTCCACATTGATATTCCAGTTAACAATATCTGTTTAACTAAGATGAGATTGAGCACAGTTAGCACTGAGACTGGCAGAAGATTGCACACATTATTGGTTAATTAATCTACTAAAAAAATGCAGAAATGAAAGCAGTTTCTTCATGTGACCATTTTATTAGTTATCATTCATAAATGGATGCTACAAATCCTATGCAAACATATAGGATTGCTATAATGATTAACTCATCTCATGTCATTTACAGAGAGTATGTGCAGAGTCCCGCATCTGCAAGTAAAATGTACACACTGGCCAAAAACCTCTGCTAAAAATAAAGGATAAAATAAGTAGGTATTAGTCTTTTATCACTTATTGATTTGTATGTTTTACAGAAATGCACAGCTAATGATGATATGCTTTTACTGACATATGATAATACAAGCCAATTTCTCTGCAGATAAACAACTAGCACTTACTACAAAATAAAGGTATAGCAGGAAAATCACTGTAAATGACTGTAAAAAATGTATCACTGCAAATGACCACGGTTAAGTTGTGACAGTATAGTATTTTGTCTATGTCCTAATAAATGTTTAGAAAGCACCTTGTGAAACTTGAGTAAAAGCTTGAAATAAAGGTTTTGAATTTGATCCAACAGTCTGAGATCCCAGAAGGAAAACCAAGCTGAAAACAATTGAAAATTAAAAATGAATTATATGCTTCATGTATTTGTAGGAATTTTTATATCAGCTTAGCAGTTCATTTCTTTTAAGTCTACACTTTTTTTTTTTTTTTTAAAATTTAATCCAGTAGCTGTGTATTGCCTTTGTGACTTTGCACTCAAATATTAGTATACAAATTTTAAAATATTCACAAACCTAATTAAACCTAATATTATTTCAAGGGCTGCTACCATGCTAAACTTGATGGAGCTGGTTAGCATCACTGAATTAAATGGAATTTCTTACTCCCTAGAAGTTTTATTGAGTTTACATGTCATGGATGTACTCATAACTAACAAGATGGTGGAAAGATGGCAGTCGCAGAGATGATGCAATCTGTACGAGAGACAGATTCCTTCCATACTGGAGAAACAATATACATACCACTTCACTGACAGAGACCTTTCTGTTAGATTCAAATAAACAAATGGTAAAACAAAACAAAAAGCCCACAGAAAAAGAATAGAAATGGTCCTTAGTTGTATGCTAAAAAAATGTAGTGCAATTATTGCTAAAAGCCATTATACCACGAATCTATGCATTTCTCCATTAGATCAGTTTCTGAAACAAAGATTTACCATCTTTGCCTACTCTAATAATTCTTATTCCTCTCCAGGAGGAATATGAATTCTAATGAAACACTTAGAAAAAACAATGAGTTAATCTCCCTTGATAATGCATGTACCAAAAAACCTAATTCTTAATTTCCATTCACACACATAAAAAAAAGAATTTTTCATTAAAATTAAATTAGCAGAGATGAGGTGTTTTTTATTAAAATTGATGGCAATTAATAAGTTTTTAAAAGCTTTTAATACTATATATGCCAAGATATGAGTAAAATATTCCCTTTGGTCTGAACTATGATGCTTAATAGTGATTAAGATTTTATTTTCTCCCTTGTATTAAAAAGTGAGAAAGAAAATAAAGACACTAACAGAACAGCTCAAGCCTCATTATATGTTCTTTGTTCAAGAGACCTACTGAATATCATCAACAGTTATCCAGCAGCAAGTACAAAAGCAGAGAGAGGAAAAAATCTCTGCTTTCAAAATATTGAAAGAATGCCACTGAATAAACTGTTAATTTAATATTCTTTTTTATTGTTGTTTATGTTCATTTTGTTTAATTAATTTATTATATTTCATTTTATCCCATAAGAAACACTGCTATATTGTCCTTAATGTGTTCCCATACAAAAAAAAAAACCAAAACAAAAACAAAAAACTCACCAAACCCACAAGATTATGTTTTCAGTTCCACAGCTTCTTTAAGAAAAATAAAGAAATAATAAAAAGTGTTTTTCAATATTACAGTACAAATGAGATCTGTGAAGGAATATTCCACAGAAAATATGAAAGCTCAGTTATCTGAAGCTTCAGAATGCAATGTGAGGCATTCAAGCTGAAGGTTTAGAAAGAATTTTCTTTCTTTAACTTTCTGTTACTAGAAAGAATTAGCAGAAACCCTTGGTAATGATACCAAATTTCCTAAATGTCTGTGTATTGTCACGCATGTAACTACGATCAAATGTTGCAATTATTTGAATCCAAATACCATAATAGATTGAAACAAGTCAGGGGGATCGAAGCTAACAGCATCCTTGAGACAGGATAGTGGTCGTGATGGATCTGTCATCTCACAGAAATATTCTAATTCTTATATTCTTATAGTCTTGTAAAAGTGCTTTGCTTCTTGGCCATCAGTCAAACTTTAAAGTGCAAAAGCAAAGATGTAGGGAAGCTAACAGAAGCACTGCTTAAAATGGGAGACAAGAAAAATGTAGAAATTATATGCCCTAGGCAACTGCAAGGGCTGTGGCAGCAATAAATGCTTGATGTCTCTGTATCAACCACGAACCAATGCTCAGGAGTCTTCCTAGATCCAGAAAATAGTTCTGTCCTTTGGGGCACACACCTGAAAAAGTGATGAGGGAGAGACATAAAATATAATACTCCTTTTTGAAGTGGTAGTTGAACATGGTAAGATTCATAGTGCTTGGATTACAAATTTAGTAGTTCTTTTCTGCTTCTTCTAATTTTTAGTTACCCAAACACACATAGATATACACAAATACCTTCTTTCCCCTTTGTGTCTGCTTCATTCAATGTTACACTCAAAGCTTGTGTCCAATGATACTTCTGGGCATGATGCTACTTGGGAAGTGATATTTCTGAAAATACTATTAAATTTCTTGAAGCAGTATTTTAGAAAACAGAGGTAAAATCCAAATTTAAAGAAATGTACTTAGTTTAACAAAATTCCCAAAATAATATTAGCTGAAAATCTAAATAAAATAGTAACTGAAAATAATTAGTGCACAAAAATGAAAACAAACCAACCAACCAAACAAAAAAAAAACCACAAAAACCATTTAATCAACATTATATTAGAACAAGGAAGTCTCACGTGAATTTTATCACATTTGGATACAGCTCATACATATATGCACAAAATTAAAGACTAATGCCGTGGAGCATTTAGGGTTGAAATGAAAAGGTTTCAAATGTTCACACTGCCCCAAAAACCTCTCCTGACCCTGTATTTTTATCATGCTTCTGTTTTTACCAAATTACTTCGTATTTAATTTCAACATTCACCTCAAAATTAAGCAAAGCAACTTTGCCCTCTTCAAACTTCTTAACTGCCAGCATATTCCCTGATCTAGATGTGACCACCTAAGCAGAAAGCTCTAGCTGCATTTAAGCAATACAGCCTTATTTTGAACACTGTTACAACTTAAGCATATTGAATAGCAGACCTCTGATTTCTATCTAAAGATATGACAGATACAGTAGAAAACAAAATACGCAAATAGAGTATTTACAAACAAGGTAGAATGTAAACATCTTAATTCCACTTCATTCTTATGCTGAGTTTCATATTCCAGGATAATATGGTCAAGGTAACAGGGTTGGCTAATGTTAGTTGTTATGAACTCCAAATTCCTTATTTCTACTTCATCATCTCCCAATTAAAACACATTTTATTTTCTGTAGAAAAGTAATCACATCAGAGGTGATCAGATTATCCAGAGGCAGGAGTTTCTGTCTCTTCAGTAAGATGCTCCATACTTCACACTTTGACAAGCAGATCAGCACACAAAAACTTAGATTGAACATATAATACATGCCAGCTCATTCTTTCTTGCCCAGATAATAAATTGCCCTTTTTATTTTTTATTATTTTTTTTTTAATGAGGGCTTTGTGGAATGAAATATAAAATATATAAAGAGATGTATTTAGAATCTTATGTGTATGACAAATTGTATCCTTCTAGTTTTATTCCATAATAGTCATAAAAAATACTTTGAAGAACCTGTAGAGGCATAAATTATTCCCCTAAGCCTACTCAGATCTGGTGTATGATGAATGTAGGAGTTTGAGTGAGAGTAGCTTATATGACAAGAAGTAGGAAAAAAAAAGAGAAGAATGACAAAGAACAAATTCAATAATAGGAAATAGGGGGTTAGTTCATTTACACATTCTTATACTTTCTCTTCTGTAAGTATGTGTAGTGGCCCCATTTATACTTCTGTGTATCTTAGACAAGCAGACCTTACTGGAACTGAAGGAGCCTGCTGGTTATATTTAATTTTTTACTTCTTTTTTTAATTTACTTTTATTTATTTTTTATTTATCACAGTATTTTTAAGCTCATTGTCCCCATTCATAAATTCATACAAAACTTAAAGACAGACAGTCAGACAATGATAATCATTACACTCTGAACTCGCCCTGCAGCTATGCTGCATCTCAAGTATTCAACACATATACTCACAAATCACAATGCTGGCTTAATTGAAGTCTGAATTCAAGATGATATTTTGGGTGTTTTGATAACAATAATTTAAAAACACAGTACTGCATACTTATAACAAATGGTAATAATGCCCACACAACCTATGACTCCCACTATTACAGTCAGCAGAACCCATGTTACCATTTGACAGGATACACACTATACCCTGTCACTGCAGGAGGGACCAATGATCAAGGTCCCTCCTATTACCAGTCACCTAAGAGAAAGCTATTGCTCTTTTCCTTGCTCACGACTTACAGGTTCCTTTCATGGGAGCTCCGCCAAGGAGTCTTCCCAACCCAGCCAGCAACTTCAACCATGAGCTCACATTCCTTAAGAGAAGAAGCATACACTCTACTCCATACTCTGCATAGGATGCCTCTTCATGAATTACAAGTTCCCCCTTTCCATACACATACCTGGTCTGCCTAAGGATGGTTCTTGTTTGTTCCAGAAGTGATCAGATGAGGAAGAGGACTTTTTCTGAGAAATCTTGCAGCAAGCCAAAGGCATCCCCCCCTCAGCCAGTCCTACAGCTGAAAAGAATGGAAAGAATCTCACACTGGGCAATCAGTTATTTTAATCTGTCTTTAGCTTGCATATGTAGTTCAAAAGGAAACTGTTTACAACCAAGACATCAGATAGATATAGTTTACTTGTTCAACTGTGATAACCAACATGTCAATGATACTTCTACAGTAAATTCTCCTGAGCTACTTAGTAGGGTATTCTTTATTGGGAAGACAAAACCATCATTTTTGAACTACGCTCCTAAAGGGAGAGGTATCATTTGCATTTTTTTAATATGCTTAAAAAAAGACAATGAAACAAACTATTGCAGAATGGTAAGAATCGCTTTTCTTGAATTTTCACCAAGTTAGATAAGTTGTTATTCTGTGATGATAACATAATGCATTATACTTCATGAATATAGAATAATTCACATGAGTAATACTTCTGGAAAAATCATCAGGATACTTCAGGTTAGCACAGAAATTCTTTAAAAACTTTTCAGTTCCCACGAAGGTAGCAGCCAGAGTGGCCTAATTACATTGGTGTCAGGAGTTGAAATACATATAGTTGTAAATACTAAGGGCCAAAATATATCTCATTGCCTGATACTTCATTTGAATCTCTAATAGAAAATGTGGATTCAGATTTAAAATTTCACAAACAGAAAATAAGACAAAGAGCAATGACTCCAGCAAACCATATTTTAAAATTCTATGTAATTAAGCAAAGAATGAAATGGAGGGATAAAACTGTGAACAGCTCTTCATAAGATCAGATTCAGACTACAGTGTAATTCTCCTACTTGCATTCTGAAGTTCCAGAAATCAATAGCATTACTCATAACTACTCACCTCTTTGTGACTAGGACTACATTAATTCTAGACAATGAGGAGTAATGGCATAGCTTTATTTTTATTTCACTCTTTTTTTTTTTTTTTTTTTTTTTTTTTAGAAAATACATCCTTTTATCCTGACAAAATTTGCCCCCGCTCCTACAACCCTCTCCTCTTAAAAAAGAGTAGGCTGGTGCTCATAGACAGTTAAAGAAACTAGAAAAATGCATTAACTCTGGCACATTTCTTATGCTATGCTACTTCTCTGTCCCCAGTTCTCCTCCCAGCCTTCTTGAGCTCTTTATTGCTACAGAGGGTCATGCTTCTGTTTACAGTGCCTTACTTAAGTGCCAACACTCATCTCCCAGCTAGGGGCTACTGATAATGTCAGGGATCAAGGGACTGCTTAGATGAAGTCAAGTAGAAGACAGAAATATGACTTGTAGATACAGACTAGCCTTCAAATCCACTTCCCAATGGAGGAAAAACAAACAAACAAACAAACAAACAACAACAACAACAACAACAAACTTTCTCAGTCTGATACTGACAAAATTTGCACTATTTACACTCCTGAAATTGTAGCATTAAAAATTGAAGCAAAGTGTTCAGGGCCATGTTAAGATTTTATAGAGATCTATATTTCTAGATGTCTCTGTTTAGATAATATTCAATATAATCAATTGAAAACATGGCCGAACTATTTCATTGAGATGGATGTACTTTTGAGACACATAGTTAATCTCGAAGGGGAAGAAACAGTTATTGCTATCTTTGTGTACTAGAATCCCTGAGAAGCAAAAATTAGCGTAAGAATGACATATTACTCTAATCATTTTAATTAAAGCTTGTAATGCATCAGTAAATACCTAAAAACAAATATTGCTCTTGTCGGCTATTCTCTCACTCCTTCACTCCTCTTTCCTCCCCAGATATACACAGCATGTGGAATGAAGATAAATGAAGACCTAACCATAAACCTCCATCAGCTACAGGCCTCCCTTCAGTATTTTAAATGTGTCAAAACATAAGCAGGAACCCTCTGCGAGGCATTCTTTGCAACAGAGAAGATCAGGTTCAATATTTCTGTCGGGTCTTTCAAAACTAAAGGAATTTTACCAGAGCCAGTCTCTGTCTCTGTGTCCTGGTGATTTAAATAAAATTTCCTTGAATAAATGCCTAATCATATTTGAAGACAGAAAACACTGCTCAGCAAAGCACTTGGTAGAGACCAGACATATCCAGATGTAATAACAAATGTTGCAGTAATCACAGGGAACTTCAGAAACTGGAATTACCAGTGGCAGAACCACAAGCTTTATACTGGATAACATATGCTCAAGAGTATTTCTTTCTCATTTCCTGTTTCTTCTCAATTTGAAAACTGAGTACTTCCTTAATCCCCTTACACTTTGAAGCACTCCTTCCTTTCCTTGATGCCAGTCCCTCTGATTGCCAAACCAAAAAATGCATATTTCATCCATTGTCTCTGCACTGCAGACACAATTGTACTGTGGGCTACCCCAAGCTTCTGTTTGTGAGCCTACAGATCAGCTCCTTAAAGTTTCATTAGTACAGCCTATATAATATTCACACACATATCTGGCCTATCTTTCACAGCAGGATTTATGCAGTAGATGGTCTAGCTGATTTGCTCCAAGCTGGGAAAAAGTAACAAACCAGCTGGAAACTTATTTACAGGAACAGTCTTGATAGTATGAAAGAAAACAAGAGCAACAGCAAAACAAAACAAAACAAAAATTCAGAACTGGTAGCACAGGAGGTCAAACTGTGAATGTAAATTTTTCTTAGCCACTAGCTAATAAGAAGAAACATATTAATATTAAGAAAATTGAAATGACTTAATTGAGTAAGACGCTTTTATTCAATAGTGGACTCTTTTGTTCAATAATGAAGTAAACAAATAGGGAAGATGGAAGAAAACATTTTTCTCACAGTAAAAAGATACATGTTTAAGGAATTAGAAATCACATTTGCGTAAAATTAAAATTAAAAATAACAACAAAACTTCAGTAAATATTCCATGGCTAACAGTATTGGAACACTGCAGTGAAAAGCTCTGCTTGACTATGGCCTACAGTTATCCACATAATTGAAGTGCAAATATCCAAAGATTGGATCTTACCTTTATTTTGATGTCTTGATTACGGAACCTTGGTAACACCCTTCCTAGTATTATAAGATATTAGTAAGCATCACAATATTTATATGAAATGTGAAGTACTAATAAAGCATGCAAACAAAAGTACAAACAGTACATGTGAATTTAATTATATGAGCTAGAAAGCTAAAAAAGTAAGGACACTCATATTTCTCAGTACTCCCAGCATTCATGGGATTATTTCATATCCAATTTATTGTACCAATATATTCAGAGCTACGTTCTGAAGTAAAATCAAATGATACCAATAGAAGGTGTTCAAGAATTGTAGATGTACCTGGAATGCTAATGGAATCTGAATCATATCAAATAGTTTTTCTTTGTTTCTTTTATGAAACAAAGATAAGCATCTATCGTGTTGTCTTCTTGATGGTGCCTTGAAACTGATAAATGATAAAGTGAGCTTCTTAGACTATGTTGTCCTCTGTCTGATCCTGCCTGAAGTCAAGAGAAGAAAGATTTCAGTGTAAACTTTTTTGATATCCTGAGATTTCCTATGATGTCTATGAGGCTGTATCTCTGTAAGCAGCATTTAACAATAAGGTGAGAAATGTGGAGAAATAGAAATGCGGATGTTAGATAAGTACGGGTTTTAGTTGTTTATGACTTTGTTAATCATTACGAATTCATTCCAATATATTTATATATATATATATATATTTCATTTATTGAATCTAGGGGGAGCAAATATTTCTGCAAAAAACAGTTCAACTTTTGTGCAGATGGGAAAATATGCCTTGTCCAAATAAATAAATAAATAAATAAATAAATACGTGTATGAATTTTTGATATTTCAAGAGTCCCCACTGCCTGGGGGAAAAGAAAGGGAACAAACAAACAAATAAACAAGGAAAAGACAACCCACTTGACAGAGAATTTATCCTTGCCTCAGAGATGTTTTAGGATCCCATGAGATCATCTGCAAATGTGAGTTTATGAAGATCTTTTTCTGTGTGGAGTTTTGCAGATTATCATATCCTTAGTGGATGTATTTAATGCCAAGCCAGACAGGTATTCTTTCCCAGAGTGTAAGGAATTCCTACTAATTCATTTTCTGTCTTTCTTTTACTTTTTCTTATTTAAATATATATATATTATATAATATATATTTCCCCTAAGTAATAAAGTTAAACAAGCAAATGAGAGAAAGGAGATTTTGGGAACTATACCATTCCTGTATCATAACTCATATGCAGAGGGGTATAGGAAATGTTGCATAGCATGCTATTAATTACATGTAAATCAGAAATACAAAGATCCTTTGCTTAACTTCCCTCTTTTTTCAGCTCAGGCTATTCCTATTGTATATTTATGTTTGTTTCAGTCTTATTTTAGAGGAATGAATATTCAGAAATTTCTCCTAGGAAACACTGTCATATACTGAAAAGCCTTTAGGGCGTTTTTTCCTCCCTTATTGTGAATAATCAACATTTATTTTTTCTTTTTTATATTTGTATGAGATTAGATCTAGTTCTCTGTTCCTCTCCTCATGCAAACAAAATGTCCAGAGATCTGTTAGGGTAGGCACAATGTAAAATAGTAAGTGATGACCTCCATGCAGGGAGCAGGAAGGAGTGAAGTTCCAAGGCAGTTCTGTTGGAGGAAATAAAGCTGGAGAGGATTGAAGAACTGATCATTGTATAAATTCATTCATGTAGCCTTCCTCAGCGGCCCATTAGCTACTAGATTTAGTGCAGATTAGTGTGATACCACCAAGAACAACAGCTGTCAGCTCCAATGCAGCCAGCAAACTATGTTGGAAAGCAGGCACAATGCATTGCAGTTTCCCCAGCTCCCAACTCAGTTTCTTTGGATATATGTGCATCAAATAATGCCTTGGATTCTTTCACACTTAATCCTTATACTAAAGTCCAAATTTCAAATTTTCCTGTGTTTCTCTCTCTCTTATTTTTGTTTTTATCTTAAACAAAAATGTACTGTAAGGCTGGGTTATTTTCAAGGCCATGTTTAACAAAACAGTGTGAGATGTATCTGATTAAAAACCCAGCCAACAATAAAGTGATTATCTCTCAGCACAGTGTGTGGTGCCATATGGTGACTGAGCAAGTGGGAAGAACTGATGCTTAATATGCAGCTCCAGTGATTTACGGTTACTGACTTCCTGTAGAAAATGACTGTTTCTTTCATAAAAAACTAATTAGTTTTAAAAGTACGTTTGCAGAAATAAATAAATAAATAAATAAAATTACAGTGATAAATTTGACAGTGAAATTTCCAAATATATTAATGATCTATAAAAAGATGAGATGAAATTGGTATTTTGAGCTACCTCTCTCTGTCTGCCCTGCTGACCTCAATCAAAGTGCTGCTTGAAAGAACAGCTGATTTTACTGATTTGTTGTTAGTGTTTGCTTTTTTTAATCATTTATTACATTTACCAACTGTATACAATAGCAGGAAATTAGGTATAAAATTTATATATAAGCAAACTAAGCAATAATTTTACCTTGGGCTTTTATTTTCTCTGCTGATAAAGCTGAAGAATTTGTAAAAATTCCTGTTCCATTCTAAATTCAAGAGGTTCTCTTTTCCTATACCAGTATGAAAAGCAACCTGAGAAACACAGAAAGAACAAAGACAGCAATCACATGTTTATCAAAAAAGGTTTCATACAAATATTTGGTAATGTTCATAGAACAGCTGCACATTTTCCTTTATCAAATCCATGCAAAGCATCTCCTCTCTTACTATAATGTAAATCCAAAATAAGGCTTCTGATTCTGTGTTAATAGATATCATTCTGGAAAATAGATGCTTTGAGAACCAAAGCTATTACCTGTAAAAACTTTTGGGAGCCTTTTCACTTACTTGGATCTCTAATTCCACAGATTAGAGATAACCACATTTTGTGCATAAGATTTTAGATAATTTCTAATACCTATAAAATTCAGTCCTGTGGGATATAGCAGCGGGATTTCCATTACTCTCATATTTCCCATTCAATCCTTTCCTTTAATATGTATGTGTTTAATCCCTCCACTTTAGCTCTTGAATTCAATATTATTTAAAAGAACTCCTTTCTGACATTTGGTCTCATGGTAATAAAAGAAAGGCAGAACCCCTCAGAGACCTGTAGTATCTCCAGACACTTCACTTCTTTCTGAATCTGACAAGCACAACTGTCCTCTGTCCTCCTCATTAGTACAACCTCATTTCTGATCTTCCCTTTCTCACATTTATTATTATTTGATGATATATATATATTCATATAAATTAGAAACTTCAAATCTTTTCCAATCAATCTTAATTATTTCAGAATTTCAGTACCTTCAAAGAGTAAAATTATTTGTGCATTCTTCCCTTCTTGTTCTCCACCCTTATCTTTATTATCAGAAATAATAATAATAATAATAACAACAACAAAAAAATCCAATTATTTTTCACAGGATTGCATGCTCTAATTCTTTTCCATGTATTTTACACATTTCAGTTTGGTGACACATGCGATGTCATTTTCTGTATTTCTTTGTGTTAGCGTTATTATTGAGTAGTATCCAATACAAGTAGTTTTACTGAAAATGTCAGCTACATTAAAATTTTAGTTAGAATTTAATTCAAAGTTAAACCCAATGGAATGGCCAGTGATTTTGAATTTGGCCTTATCCCTAAAAAAAGACAACATACAAGAAAAGGAGTATCTGCTAACTCTGTTTCATAGGTACTACGGTAACACAAATTATGAGAAAATCACAAAAGGGATAATAATCTCATATGGTGTGGGGGTCAACTGGAATATCAGACTACAATACATTAATTCACTTTTATTAGAAATTAAGAAATAGATAGGATATAGAATAAGGTGTAGAGCTCTATTAAGACTAGAAAACTGAGTTTCTTGGGTGACTTCCTGTGGATTTCAGATCTTTATCATGTGAAACTGAAACTGAAGAGAAACTAAATAAGTTAGCTAGATAATTCATAGACCTGCCCAAGGATTTTACCAGTAGCTTATCTTCTCTGCATGAATACCTTCAGGAACTCATAGAAAGGAAATAAATAAATAAATAAATAGATAAAAATTTAAAAAGAATTAGACAATTTAAAAAAACATGCTTTAATTCAGAGTATAGACTTTCTAAATTTCATTAGATATTTAATGTAGTCCCGATTTAGCTTTGCTATATTAATTAAGTTTCTTGAGATCGCGTCTACATCCACATTGGAAACACAGACAATACAAAGAAATTCACAGTTTTCTTATGTGACTTTTTTCTGTTGGAAGGCTTTTTTATTTAATCTGAGCATAAAATTTTAGTAATTGTTTCCAAGATTAGGAAAAGGCATGTCATTCATGACATTGTTTTCAACTATGTTTCATAGTTCATGTTTCAGTGTTTATAGAACATGGGACATCAATATAAAAATTACCTGTATGTGTACATGTGCACATATAAAAAGTATAAAGGGCAAAGTGAGTTTATGTTTCCACTTAACTTCATCTAAACCTTGAAATATAACAGAATTTAACAGAAAAAAAAAAATAATAAAAAAA
The DNA here is from genome assembly GCF_054131305.1 of Coturnix japonica. Classification (NCBI taxonomy): domain Eukaryota; kingdom Metazoa; phylum Chordata; class Aves; order Galliformes; family Phasianidae; genus Coturnix; species Coturnix japonica. Next base: position 8,712,027 of record NC_140663.1, read on the forward strand.
AAAATTAAGGAGTGTGAAATAAGAAGTAACAATTTCTTTTTCAGCTTTATTTTATGTGATATATTTACTCAGATGTCTTTGAATTTCTTAAAATGAATCTTAATCAAGGGACTAATATTAGAACCAGAATTTTTCATAATAAGATATTTAATAACTATAGCAATTTAATTATTTAATTTTACCTTTGATCTCATAGACTTCATTTTTAACAAAAGGAATGTTATTAACCAAAGATTATTTGTATTTGAGAAGATGTGATATGATGTAGAGGTATGCAAATAAGGTAGGAACTTTGCAATAATTGTAACCTGTAGACTAGCAGAAATTCAGAAGCTGTAATATAAAATTGGCACTTAAGTGTCAACACAAAGATGAAAATGCAAAATAGAAAATCTCATTTAAGCACTGCTCAATAATAAATCAACAGTCCAGACATGACTCAGAGTCTGCCCATAGATTAGTTGTTTGACATCAAACAAGGAATCACAAGGAAAGGGAAGGCAGGAAAGAAAAGAAGAAAGAAAAACTGGGCTTTATTTGTCTTTCAGCTCCATTACTCTTAGACAATTATATGAAATATTAAATAGTGTAATTACTGGCAAAACAAGAGCATTAAACAAGCATGCTATAATGGATCATGTTATTCTGTTCAATACTAGTTCAGGTACAAAAAGAGGTAAGATTATTGCTAATTAAACTTCATTCTGTAAGACACAAAACTGAACCCAGATATGTTTCTCCCACAAGAATTCTCTCTGACAGTTCTACTGAGAACAGAACTAGTTATTCTGTATTCCTAATGATGACAATTACAGAAAGGGGAAAAAAAAAAAAAAAAAAGTTTATCTTAGCAAACATTAACAGTTTGCATGGACCAAAGTTACTTAACACAGAAATCTCACATTATGTCTACAGTCAACGCACCCAGGATTTTTCATTTTCCACTGTGGAAACTTTCTTGATTTAGAAACTGTAATTAGGGTTTATATTGCACACCACAAATCCAGACCTGTCATGTTGAAGTTAGTTGACTGATGCTGGCTGGAAACTGGCAGTCTCCTCTGTCTCCTTCAGTATCAGTGGGAAATAGACTTATAATAACTCTTTCCAAATTCTTCTGTCCCATTTTCAGTACTGTAAGATGATGAAGGTATGAATCAGCTCTCTGTCTTAAATGGAAAAACTGTTTCTGAAGCTGAACTTATTCCTTTCACCTTAAACAGTTATTTCAGTTTCCCTGCAATGATGATTCTAAATGCAGAAAACACTAAATGCAGAAAAAACTAAATGCAGAAAACAAAAATAGCAAAAATTCTGTCCTCAGCAGACCCGTATATGAAGATCTATAATATTTATATTTACATATATAATACATATATACACAGGAAGTATACATATAGGAAGTATACATATAGGAAGTATATATATAGGAGGAATACATAGGAAGTAGTGTCATTATAAAAACCATACTATAGGTGTTGTGCTTAGATGTGAAATTGTAGTCTAATTAAGCATGCAGAGGTGAGATGTTTCAGTTAAACTCATGGAAGAATTTAACTGTTTTGCTGTAGAAATAAAAAAAAAATAAAAATCCCTTGAGATCTCTTCTAGGAATAAGGACAAGGTGCAATATCTTACGTATCCAGAACATTTCCTACACAGAAATAAATTTGAACTGGTGAAACTAAAATAAAAATCTGCCAATATCAACAGGAATAATGCTTGTCTGCAAACAAAATAAAACAACAATTTGTATAGTTATTTCTGTAATTGTTATTAGCATTCAGGTCTTGATAATTTAGCAGCAAGACAGCACTTCCAGCTAGTACCAAAGCCAACCAAGCTGCCTTGTATTTTACAGCACAGTGTGGGGTTGCATGAAAATTTAAATATCTATTTAAGTTAAAAAAAAAAAAAAAAATAAGGACTTTGAACATTTGCCATGTCATACCAGGGAAAACTGTGAAGAGGGTTGAGCAATTATGAGTTCCAGTAAAATAAATCCAAACTGGTAATCAGTTTTTTTAAATGTGTCAAGCTGAGGGAATGTTGGGAGGGTGTACGGGGTGGCATCAACACTGCTGCTAAGAAATAGACATGTCCTGATTTTATGTTCCCACTTTGTGATTAAAAAATGGTGACAACTGAAGTGTTAAAACTGTAATGAGAAAGAGATGAAAGTGAAAACAAGATTTTTTAAGTTTAATAGGCTCAATTAAGGATTCAAGTGTATGAGAGTAGAAATACAAATGAAATGATGGAAGTTTACTTTAGCAGTGATGATATTAACTGCTTTGTTAAGCCTCTGAGCATGCCCAGGATTAGCTATTATTTTAAACATAGATATAATTGTAACCTCATTAAATGTTTATGAAGCAGGAATTTATTTGTGAAGAGTTTCATCTAACATTGCATATCTCAACTCAGCATGATCCAGGGTCCTGATCCAGTCAGCATGCTGAGTGCAGCCCTGTTATTGTTAGTGCCCAGCACTGATAGCCTGCTGCACTGTGCTGATATAGACTGATGGTAAATGGAGACAAATTTTAAAGCATCTGGGTCAGGGAAAAAAATGGGTTCTCATTCCCTCTTGTCACATAGAATCATCATATACTCATAGAATGGTTTGGGTTGGAAGGGATTTTAAGGATCTTTAAGTTCCAACCCATGCCACAGGCAGGGCCATCAACCTTTAGATCTGGTGCTAGACCATGTTGCCCAGGGTGCCATCCAACCTGGTCTTGAACACCTCCACATGCTGTAAGATGTTCTAATTTCTGTATGGACTCTAACATGTATAACTTGTTCCTGCCTATTCTTTTTGCATGTAAACATAGAATCATAGAATCATAGAATTACCCAGGTTGGAAAAGACCTTGAAGATCATCAAGTCCGACTGCAGCCTAACCAGTACCCTAACTCTAAAAACCCTCTGCTAAATCATATCCCTAAGTACCACATCCAAATGGCTCTTAAACACATCCACGGATGGCGATTCAACCACCTCCCTGGGGAGCCTATTCCAGTACTTAACTGCCCTTTCTGTAAAGAAGTTCTTCCTAATATCCAACCTAAACTTGCCCTGGTGCAACTTGAGGCCTTTTCCCCTCGTCCTGTCACCTGTCACTAGAGAGAAGAGACCTGCCCCACTCTCACTGTAATAACTTTTCAGGTACTGGAAGAAGGCGATAAGGTCTCCCCTCAGCCTCCTTTTCCCCAGACTAAACAGCCCGAGTTTCCTTAGCCTCTCCTTGTAGTGTTGATTCTCCAAGCCCTTCATGAGTCTTGTTGCCTTTCTCTGGACCTGCTCCAGTACCTCCATGTCTTTCCTGTGCTGAGATGCCCCAAACTGAACACATTACTCAAGGTGAGACCTCAACAATGCCGAGTACAGGGGCAGGATCACTTCCCTAGTCCTGCTCACCACACCATTCCTGATACAAGCCAGGATGACATTGGCCCTCTTGGCCACCTGGGCACACTGCTGGCTCATATTCAGCCTACTGTCTATCAGCACACCAAGATCCTATTCCATCTGGGAGCTTTCCAGCCACACCTCCCCAAGCCTGTAGGGTTGCCTGGGATTGTTGTGACCAAAATGCAGGACCCGACACTTGGCCCTATTGAAACTCATGCTGTTAACATTGGCCCATCGATCAAGTCTATCCAGGTCCCTCTGTTGTGCCCTTCTCCCCTCTGGCAGATCAACACTCCCTCCCAACTTAGTGTTGTCTGCAAACTTACTGAGGGTGCACTCAATCCCCTCATCCAGATCATCAATGAAGATGTTAAACAGAAGCAGCCCAAGCATCGAGCCCTGGGGGATGCCGCTTGTGACCGGACATACTTCTATGAGTCAGTGAAATTCTTTCTGTTAGATTAACAAAGGCATATATTTCAAATAAGTCTGTAGCTCTGAAAATTCTAATTGCCAGAACGTATGCGTAGAAACAACATTTTCATTTTCTACAGGAGATACGAGACAATGTCACCTGCAAGAAGGGTGAAGGTATATGCAGACATAAGCAGATGAAATTGCCCTTGAAACGTGTAAATACTAGCCCGTAGATGCCAGCCATGATGTGTAGAGCAGTATCAGAGTACAAACTCAGTCCCAGCTCTGCAAACAAGATCCAAAGGTACTAAAAATGTCCTATTTCTTGATGGGATTATTAATCTCTTTTCTGCAGTACTAAACATATATCTGTGCCCAATTCTCACTGAAGTGAGAATGGAGAGTAAAAGAAATATAGGAAGAGAAGCACTTTTATTAGGATTACCATCTAACTGGAGCTTGCATTAAAAGATGAAACCACAGTGAAAAAGCGTCAAAAGGCAGTTTCCAGCATGAATGATATCATTGAACAACCAATCATCTAACCAAGAAGACAAACGAAAAAAAAAAAACAAACAACAACAACAACAACAACAACAAAAAGAAACTGGAAGATGCACAGAAATGATGTATTTTGGCAAGAGTGAGAAGAAAAAGATAAAAGTCAGAGTTTACGGGGGGAATGAGCAATTGGCTGCATTTGGTAATTTGGTTGTATCTGTGAGCCTTTTTCTGAGAAATAGTGTTCAGGGTGGTTAGGATGATGAGGTGACAGGAAAAGCAGATGAATGAACAGCCAGTACTATCACAGTTGAATAACTGAATACCTGAATAGGCCAAGAAACACTTAGCCTCTGTGTTTGCAGTTGTTCATCTGAACACTGAACCGTGTTTGTACAGTAGAAAATCGTAGCATCAGGACTGAGACTGCTGGTCTGTCTCCTGAAATTTGTACTAGCACAACTGAAACATATGAGTTCTTCTGTATGGAGTAGCAAAGAGGTATGAGAGCACTGGGAAACTCAATACAAGTCTGGAAGCAGTTGCAGTTAGCTGGAAATTGTTACAGGAATAGGCTCAGACAACTATTCAGAACAGAAGAACCTCAGATTAAAATTAGAGGTCTTTTATCTTATGTCTGTTCTTTGCTCCTGTCCCAGAAGAATTTTCCCAGTCAGGATCAGAACACGCAAAATGGGATACTGCTTGTCAACATAGAACAAAACTAATTACTATTTATGTATTTTTTATGTTGTAAAGAAGAAATGGAAGAAACCATTAGCTTTATTAATTATTAATATTACCTTTTAGTATTAGTTTATGAATTACAATAAATAGAAAGCAATGCATAATACCACTAGAAAACTGAAAATGCTTTTTTGTGTCTGTGTGTGCGTGCATAGCATATTTACCTTAAGAATTCATGGTGCTGTTTTCTACATTAACATTGTTCCTAGCATCTTTAAAAAAAGTTGAAATACCTGATACAAACACTTATTCTTATGGTACCATTTGACATGTTTTAGGGTTTTATCACCATAATATAAACTCTTTTTTTTTTTTTATTATTTTCATTTAAACACTGGTAGTTAAAAAATGGGAACACATAGCGAGTGAGAGTATAAAAGCCCTTGAAAAGTGCTTTACAGTCCTCAGAGAAGATCATTTTCTCACTGGACACGTTCCCAAATAAACGGCTCAGATTTGATCTACCTGAAACTGAGTATGAGGCAGATGAGAGGACAGTGTAAGAAAGGAATAAGTAGAATTAATGGTATAATAAAAGGATAAAAAAACATTTTAGATATCAGATTTTTTTGTTCATCATACCTTTTTTGCCATAAAGTTTGCTTCTACAGATTATACAACCACATACAAAATCAAAACCCAAGCATGACAAACAGAGAGCATAAAATCCAAATCAATTTAACACTGGACTGTGAGTTGGAATGTTTAAAATCCTCAGAAATCCATGGCTAGCTTCAAAGTCCAAAGAATTCTGGACTGCACCATTTCTAAGAGGAAACTCTTTATTTTGACCTCTAGTTTACCATGTGATAATTAGTTGTCAATATGAAAGGTAAGTACTAGCATACTAGTGCTGAAAAACTTACCTTGACACTGCTGAACTATGCTATAATTTTCCTGTTTTATTTTCATAATTTTTGAGTTGTTCATTGTGACTAGCCACAGACCAGGCATCTGTTACATTAAGAAATCCAGTGCACTAGAGATACATCAGTTATTGAATATTCAGAACAATGCTTATATTTAAATTTAAAAACTAAGATTAGATTGATAATTTCCGCATTTTCAATTGGAGTTTGCTTTTACAGATCTGCAATTTTGTCTTAAATATTCAATATTGCATTCTTTCTTGACTACAATTATATCTAATGTATCGACAGAAAACAACCAGACAAGTTGCAGTGATTTAAAGTGCTTCTTACACTAGCTATTCAATAAAATTTTAATGGGTACACTCAGTGATGGACATTAATGTATCCCATAGAAGGCAGACAAATCTGCAAATAACTTTTTCAGGACTTCTAGCAGTAAATACAGAGTTTATTAAAAACAATATTTTACTAAGGCTTATAAACTAAATGGCTTCTACATCCTGCCACTATTTAATTGGCTAACAGTTTTTATAAGTTATTTCCACACAATTTATTCTGAGAAAGAAAGTCACAACTTAAATTGTATTAAAAATAATAATAATAATAAATAAAAAATAAAAAAAAATAAAAACTGTTTATCATCTATTAGTACTTACAAATGAAGAAAAAGTGTTGCTGGAAGAGTTGTTGTGTACAGTGCTGGAGTACACTGTGGCTGTTCATTATCACTGACACTGACAGGCACATATCAAAAGCTTCTTTGATTAGGAGCCACACAACCAGACAAGGGAAGAAGTCTGCAAAGTGGACATGAATACCATTCACTCTTTCATGATGAAGATTGCACTAGCATACACTGCATCCCTGACTGATGCATTCAATGAACAATGAAGGCTTCGCTGTGAACTTCCATAGCGATTCTGCAACAGTTTAACCACACCACAGAATCTGCATGTAAGATATTTCAGTAGCTATAGGTTTGCCAACATGTTTATATGCATACACATGCTTCCCAGCGTACTGAAGGATCTGAACTGTGCACAACAGCCATGTCACAATATGCAAAATGTTTTACTGTTCTAAATTTATGATTATGGAATAATAACAATAATTGAAAATATATCAGTAACTTAGGAGAAATAAAATAAAAATGGTTGACAAGTACGTTCAGTTGAAACTACTTCAAACTATTTCTGAAATCTATGGTAACACTCAGATCTTTAATTTGTCTTGTCATCCTTTAACACTTTCTTTTCTGTAATCCTGGGCAAAACAAGTCGAAATAGCTACATTATGTTCTGTTCTAATAACAAGTTCTCCATGACAGCAGCTTTGCAGCTTGTAAATCTCAAAGGTTACACTAACCTGAGTCGGTGTAAAAGGCATGTAAAAGATTATCCTGAGTGCTACTGAAGGGCATTTAAAAAACAAAGCTTTTATCGGGTGCAGTCATCAAAAGCTCAGTAAGTCCTGCCTTAGTAATTTGATCTCCTACAATAAATTCTGTTGGTGATTGAAGGGAAGGTTGTACATATAATCTTTCTGGATTTTAGTAAACCTTTTGATACAGTTCTTCACTGTATTTTCCTGTATGAATTTTCCAAATGTGAGGTGAGCGGATTCATACTGGGTAATGAATGGGCTGAACAGTAGACCTCCTCTAAGGGCTGCAGTGAATGGGGCTAACTCAGGTTGACAGTCTCCGGGTGGTCTCAATGCTAGGGACAGTCCAGTTGAACATTTTTATCAGTGATCTAGATGCAGGAGTGGAATACATTTTCAGCAAATTCACTGATGATACTAAACTGGGAGGTGCTGTTGATACCTTGTAGGAATGAGAGGTCTTGTTGAAGGATCTAGACAGACTGGAGCACTGGACAATCAGTAACTGCATGAAATTCAATAAAAGTAAATGCTAGGTGCTGCTCCTCAGATAGAGTAATATTAGTCAGAGTCTGGGAGATGAGTGGCTGAGGGCAGCTCACCATGAGCCAGCAGTGTGCCCTAGCAGCCAAGAGGGCAAACTACATTTTGGAATGTATTAAACACCATGTAGCCAACTGGTCAAAAGAGGTAGTTCTTCTACTATATTTAGCGTTGTAGCAGCCTCACCTTTAATATTGTGTGCAGTTCTGGATACCATGAAAGAAAAAGTTGTTAAGGTATTGAATACATCCAGAGGAGGGTAACAAAGCTGGTAAGAGTTGAAGGCATGACTTCTGAGGAGAGGCTGAGAACACTTTGTAGTCTGAAGAAAACAAGGAGGTGCCCTCACTGTTCTCTACCACTTCCTGAGGAAGGGAGGTGAAAGTTCCAGTCTTTTCTCCCTAGTCACCAGTGATAGGGCACATGGAAAGCCGTTCTGTGAGAGGCTCAGAGTAGATAATAGGAAAAATTTCTTTACTTTCAGGATGGACAAATACTTCCTAAGCTGCTGGCTGATTTACCATGACTGTCATTGTTCATGAGACACTTGGATAGTGTCCTTAATATATTTTTAAGCTCTGAAGTTCTCAGGCAGATGGACTAGGTGATCTTTGTATCTCCTTTCCAACTGAATTACTCTTTACTATAAAATACAGACTGTTGTATTCTTTCTGTGCCTAAATACATTCTGCTCTTAATTCTTGTTTTCTTTAGTTGTCTTCACTTCACATACTGTAATTTTAATATCTGTTCTATTTACCGGATTATATACTGAGTGCAATATACTGAACTTGGCTTTATGAGCCAGACTCTGCCTTAGTCTCCAGTATTTCTTATGAATGAGAATTAGAAGAATGTCATTTATATTCATCAGTGATAACAATTTGGGAAAAGTATCAGATTTGCACTTACATACATGTACATCACCAAATAATCAATGAACTTAAAAACCCTGCATGAACATTGAATGTTGTAGGAGTGGGAATATTTATGCTGCAGCATGTTTAGATTCTCTGATTTATGTGGAAAAGAAGTTGGCTGAAGAAATCATTTCACTCTGCTGAGGATTTTTCTTCCCAAGAATATAATACATCACACACTAACTGGGTCAAATGACTTAAGCTTCTAATTACTTTAGGTTGAATGAGAACAAAATGAGCTGCTCAAACTCAGACACCTGACTTTAAGTTAAAAAATAAAATGCCTGATAGAAAGAACATTATATGATGGGTTTCATATATCTGTCTTGTTCTAACAACATAACTATCTGAACAATGCTGAACATTACCTAAAATCCTTCATTAAAATAAATACATACATATTAAAAATTGAAATAAGTTAATTCTTATGGATTATTTATCTATAAGTCCTTTTAATTTCTTAAGCACGAAGTAATAATATATCCTTAAAACAAACCTGTTCTTTTTGGTTAGATGTACTGAAAAGCTGGCATGCAATTTGTTTTCTGTTCAGCAATTTTAATTTCTTAATTCATATCATACACAGTATAGGTAAGGGACCAGAAAGTATTCATTCTAATTTTGAAAGAAAATGAAATTAAATGGTTTGATCATCAGTGTACACTGAAATAGAGAGAACACATTGTAATGATCTGGGTAGCATGATCTTGTTTAAAGTAAAATTGAAAATTTATGGCAGAGGTATAATTTGAAATAAATAAAAATATAACAATAAGTGAATTAATTAGATTATAAAGGGAAAAGAACTCAGATGCCAGTTCTCTAATCATCATGCTGTGCTCTGGTTAGGACTCAAAAAATTATCTTATTTCATCTTTGCTACTTCAAGATATTATGCTTAGCATTTCAGTGCAGTCATGAAAAAAGTAAGATGTCTGTCATTAATCTTGTGCTAAATTGTGTTCAAATAAGCACAAATAATATGCTAGTTAACAGAAATCACTAAGAAGTCAACATCTGTCAACTCTCCCTTTTCCCAGATATGACCCAAGTTCTAAAATTATCACAGTTTTACATGGTTTCTGTGACAAGGGGGCAAAGGGACCCACCGATCCAGACCCCCAAGAAGGGTAGGGTGGGTGGAAATGAAAAGGTAGGGAGGTGGGCCGAGATGAAGGAAACAGCAACAACTTAGTTTTCTGAATATAGTATCAGAATGTGAGATACTGCAATATAATAAAAATGATTAAAACTTAAACTAATAAATGAAATAAAATGAGAGAGAGTTTCTGAAACCGGGTCCTCACTCTAATGCTGTAAGTAATGTGATCAGGGAGCAAAAAGGGCAGTCTTGTGACTCCTTTTATCTTTCCCTCCAAAAGGAAAATGGAAACAGAAAAATGAAGTATTCTCAAAGTTTGATTGGGAATTGAACCCAGGCCTCCTGCTTCATGACAAGAATTTAATTTGTATTTGGTGTGGTTATCATGTTATTTTTACTCTCTCCGGAACATCTTATTTTTATCATAAGCTCTGGATTTTGAGACTTTATGCACACCGTCCTTCACTAGCACTTGTATGAAGTAGCCACCTTTTGGGACTCTTACTTGAGCTTCTCCTTTGCCTTTTAAGAATGCCAAAATCAAGTCAGATCATTCTATTCCATAAATTCCAACTTCACAAAGATGTCCACATAAGTAAACAATGGCATTTGCCTGCACACCAAAAATATTTAGATCAAGAATCTTAGCTTGTGTGAGGAGTCTTCCCTTTTATTGTATATTTGACACAAAGAGACACACAATAACTGGTCTTGTTCATGTTAGTTCAAACAGGTGGAAAGAAAAAAAAGAAAAAAGAAAGTTCATGATCCCATGCAAAATCTTTTCTAACTCAAAGCCATCATAATCACTAAGAATCTTCTCATTGATTTTGAAGGGCCTTAAAATAGACCTTTAACAGTTGTTTTTTAGAGTTCTTACATTCTGGGAGAAAGAGTTTAGCTATAATATATATTATCAGAACTACAACAAAATAACTACTATGTAGAACATTTGTCACACTTCCAAAATGGCCTCTTACAATACTGTTAGTGAGTTTCCTTGTTTATTGATCTGCTTCAGATTAACATTTTTAGAACTGTATTGACAGTGGGAACTGTAAATTTTAATTTTCCTGGCTAAAGCCAAATATTTCTGGAGTACAGGCAGATGGTAATGTGATCAGATGTTTTTCCCATAATCCACTGGCATTGTACGCTTCTTCTGAAAATGTCTCAGTTTCAGTAACCCAGACTATCATGAAAGTGATGTCAGAAAATACAACATCTGTCCATTAGGAATCCTTGATTAACCCACAAATATAACTCAGAACTGATAACACCTATATCACTAAATTTTAATTCTGCATAATGATTACTTATCTGCATGCTCATTTTATTTACAGATATAGATATATCACAGTTGTGTCCAATGAACTTCTGAATATTTTTATAAACTCCTAAATAGATATCAAGTGATAATCATATCCACTGTCTGTTCTAGGCCAGCTCTCATTTCCTGAATTATGCAACTACACTTTCACTCCTTTTACTGTAAAGAAAGTATATGTGTATATGTGTGTGTGTATACATATATATATATATAAAAGCATAAGCATTTTCCTTTGTTTATGAAGTCAGTTGTATTCACTAAATCGTTCTTCTTATAAAACATACTTAAGTGTATGGACAAAACTAACAACAACCTGTGCAGCTCTGGAGTTTTTCTATATATAGACAGTGCATTTGAAGTGGCTAGTCTGATCAATACTTGCAGACTATTTTTTTATAAATTTCCTCTTCATTTTCTTTTCCCTAAGTGTACATTCTAAGAAAAATGTGAGATTCTTCAACATTAGCAGAGAACTATACATTAATGCAAAACAAAATTTTGCTGTTTATTTACATGGTTTGAAACATCAAAATGTTTTCACAAATGGACAACACAGTATTTCTTGCAGGGCAAAGTGGTTTATTCCACTGAGCCCCTGATATATTTGTAATGTCAGGCTGTCATGTCATAGAGCCTTTTCTCATGAGGAATGGCTTCCAGCAAGCATTTCTTTTGCTCTTGGTCACAGCCCGTGCAGCAATCTGCCATGAATATCTTCATGCATCCTGCACATTTCTTTCCTGACTTATAGGCCATGCACCAGCCAGCTTCAGATTTCATTTTGATACTTTCTTTGTTGACCAAGGTGGAATTGTCATGACTGTGAGCATTGCTATATAGCACCTATAAATATGCTGAAGATGAATGATTCACTGTAGTCGTTTTTATTGCCACATTTTAATTCAAGGCATTTACAATATTATGCTTACGCCCCTCTGATTTTCCATAACAATTTCAATATGCAGAACATTGGAACACTAATTTATTTTTGAGTACATTGCCTTGGGTGCAGCATTTGAAAATCAGCATCTGAAATACTGAGAATGAGCAGAGAAAAAGTGCTCAACAGAACACTTCTTTATGAGAAGGGCAGTGGTCTCATGCCAGTTCTTTCTTATTTATTCTTATGTAACAGAGAGTGTTCTGTTTCTTAGCACTTCAGGAATATGAAATAAACAGTTCGGTTCATCGAGGTCAATATGTTTGTTTCACCGCTGGAATCAGGAGGGAAAAAGTGGGGTTTTTTTGTTTTGTTTTGTTTTTTTTTTTGTTTTTTTTTTTTTTTTTTTTGCATGGGAGTTAGTAGAAAATGAGTCTCATCAGCTTATGACTTATGTAAGAAAGGTAAATAGTGTTATAAAAGTGTTCTGCAGACTTTCATGACACTTTTCCATACTTTTTCATAATCTAATTCCCCTTTACCATGATTTGTCTGATGAGAGCTCCTGAATCAATTCATGAGCATTGTATGTAAGGAATACAATGGAAAGCTGCATAAATACTACCTTTTACAAGACTCCAAATAATTTCTTGTCATTTCTCATCAGCACTCACTTAAATATTAAATAATGTCAACAAAGAGTTGTTTTCATTAATTAGCATTCATGAGTCATCCTGAAACAATTGTATGAAATAATATGTTCTATTAATAATAGCATAATTCAAGACCAGATCTTTATAATCCACAAGCAGTTTTTTCCTTAAAGATTATGAAACAAAACACAGGTGCAAACAAGCAACCAAGGAAATAATGAAAACACACAGCGCTGGCATTAAATACAATTCTCAGAGCATACTGATTTAATGTATTCAAATTATTTTGACATTGGATGGAAACTTCTTGAATGGAAAAGAAAGCATATCAGAAAAACAAACTCAATAAAAGCTACATAGAATCCACTCCACTTATGAATTTAACATAGACAAACATGCCCTGAAAGAAGCAACTAAAGGAACCAGGGCTGTTTAGTCTGGAGAAGAGGAGGCTGAGTGGAGACCTTATTGCTCACTTCCAATACCAGTAAGGTGATTGCAGTGAGAGTGGGACTGGTCTATCCTCACTGGTGACAGGACGAGGTGAGATGGATTCAAGTTGTGCCATGAGAGGTTTAGATTGGATATCAGGAAAAACTTCTTTATAGAACGGATTGTTAAGCACTAGAATAGACTCCCAAGGGAAGTGGCTGAGTCTCCATCCCTGAATATATTCAAAAAACGTTTTGATGTGGTGCTCAGGGACATGATTTAGTGGAGGGTTGTTAAATTTAGGGTAGTTTGGTTAGGTTGTGGTTGGAGTTGATGCACATTAGGTCTTTTCCAACCTTAGCAATTCTACGACTCTATGAGTCTATGATCTCTTTCTTTCACAGGCAGCTACTTGTCCCTATTAATGCTAAAAGAAAATGAAGGATGTCATTGGAATCTGAAATAAAACATAAAATACACATTTTATCCAAATGTGTAGGATAATGTAACTGAATTACATAGTTTTCTGTTTCATGACACACCAGCTCATCTTCTTGTCTCTGCTACTGCTGGCTTAAGCCAGTTTTCCTATGCTCAAGGACTGATCTTGACATGTAATAAACTATCTATATAAAGGACCACAGAGAAGGAAATAATTGATTTTACATAAAAATGTAAAATATTTTCCATGAAGATTCAGGTGTCTTAAGTACTGCAGATAGATTTTTCTTCATTCAAGTAAATGCTAGGAAAAATCAAGTCTTAATAAGGTGAGACCAAGTTTGAAGAAAATGGGAAAATCAAATAATCTAGTTTAAATCACAAATTGCAAACTTGTCCAATGTACCCAGCCACCCAAATCAGAATATCTGGAGCACAGCCCTTTTAAACTTCAAAAAAATTTTAACTTTAAACTTTTAAACTTAAACTAGAAAAATATACAAAGGAGACCCAGAAACCAAACCAAAACAAAACAAAACAATCAAACAAAATAACTATCTACAACCATTAATTAAGATTCTAAAGCGTTATTTCTTCATTCCCACTTATCCTTCTCTCTGGTACCTGGAAGTCAAGATGGCTGCTTTTGTACTGCATGGCTTTTGCTTTAGAAAAGAAAACTAAAAACAGTCTTACTTTGTAGTGCATCTCCTGGGTACAGACCATTCATATTATATCATATTAATAAATGTAACCAATACTGTAGGATCTCTGAGATATATTTTGGGGATGGCCTTGTATTTTTCTGCATATAGTGAGAAACAGTGTCATTCTGCACTGCTACCATCCTAGTTTGTATAAAAGTTTGTCTGCTTGTTTGTGTGAAAACTGGCATAGTGCTGGAGATGAAAAAACTCTTAAGTAGTAGTTGGCAAGTTTTGGATCTCAGGCATTGTTGTATTTTTTAGCATTTTAGCCCTCATAATCATATGACATAACAGAAGTCAGACACTATCAAAAACTAACATTTCCATAACTCCACATCACAACACAGAAAAAAAGAGAAGTTCGTATCCTAAGGATCTTGCTTCTAAATCAAGTACAATAAGCAACTGGTGTTAATAAGAAAAAGGCAGAGACATATATGATTGGAGGTTCAACTAGTGGAATGAGTGCAAAAATTACACCAGGCCATTGCATTCTCATGATCTGGTATTAAAATTATAGACTTCAGTGGCTTTTTGCATAAGTACAGTGGTCATGATAACATGGACCTAAAAATTGATTGACATTGAGTGATTCTTTGGATTTACATGACACTAATTCTTCAGAGTAAAGCTTAGCCTCTGCAAAATAGATTTAGTATTCCTTGTGACTGAACCCATCAAATTTCCTGTGAGTTACAAACTTGCTTATGAACAACTACTGCAGAGTAGTAATAGGCTTCACCTTCACACACCAGCTTTCTCATTACAATTTAAATAGCCATGCTCTAAATCAGCAGTTCCATACATTTTACTTTGAGCAGCTTAATAAACCTATTTCTGTCCTTGAAGTTTTCTTTCTGATACTAGAGCTTTTTTTGGTCTTATTCATGCTTCTTAGGTTGGTTGTTCATAAACTTATAGGTGAAGCTTTTTTTTAAGCTGCATTTGGTGCAGGCATATGAAGTACATATGAAGCACCTGTACTGAAGACTTTGTTAAGAGAAGAACATTGTTTAGACAATAAGGGAAAGCTTCATCTTTCTCTTTTCCCCTTGAAGTCTATGTCAAGAAGTACCTTAGAGTGAGAGGGTAGTGATTTGACTCAAATACCATGATACACTATCACAGAATCATAGAACATTTCTAGTGGGAAGGGACATTTAAAGATTTAATCTGCACAAACTAACAAGCTCTACAAGTCTATTGATATGCATCAGAAATAAAACCAGCAATTTACCGTTTGTTGGACTTTAAATACATGATTTATAGCATGACTAAACTAGAATGTAATTCTTTCTATATATTTATTGATTGGAAATTTTGAGTTATATATGTTCAGCAAGTATTTTCAAAGTTCCCTGCAAGAGCAGTTGATTTTTAGAGATTCAGTTATTGGAAGCATCCCTCATTCTGGAAAACAAAAACAAAAACAAAAACAAAAAAGAAAAACCACAACATTTTAATTGTAGCTTTTAATCTCAGCAACTTTTACTCAAGTTATAATAAACTACTTGTATAAGAATAACTAATAATTTATTATACAAAAATGCTAGGATCCTACCAAGAATATAGATATATTGGCAGCAACCTAATGGATCAGTCCTTAAAGGAAGAGATAGAGAAGGATCAGAAAAAAAAAAAAGTAGCAGTCTTGAGGTGAAAATAGTACACCTGTCTTAGGGCAGAAAAGGATAAAAAACAATAAACAAACAACAACAAAAAAAAAAAAAACAACATTAACATCTTATTACTAATATATTATCTAGACAGCAAAATGTATTTCATAATAGCAGACTCTGCAAAATAAAGAATATCATTCAAACTATTTCTATATGCATGCACCTAGATACTAGGTAATTAGAACTGAGAGACTAGATAATGGCTTATAATATATTTGCAGCAGTAAAGATTTCAATTTCTACATGGGCATGGAAATGCCACAGTGGGAAATCAAGCAGTTAGTGAATACCAAGCAACAAGAGAAGCATTTCCAATAATAAACACAATTAGCAATGTAGATGAGAAATCTTTGTGATTTATGGTCTGCACATGCAATTATAACACACTCATAAAATGTTACCCACAGAGCAATCCAATAGATTTGTTTATCCATGATCCCAGATTAAGAAAGTAATGTTGTCAACCAAGCAATTGTGGGCATTACAGATTCAAGATTAATTACCATCTGCATGGGACAGATGTTAAATCTTCAATTTCTCAGCAAGGCATCTATAGCTTATTTCCCATGGAGTGCTTCATTCTCTGATCAATAAATGTATCAGCCTAGCTGTTCATCTTGCCACAGAGGTCAGAGGAATGACAGAGATACATCTGTTTTTGTGTCAAATAAGGGCTGAGGAAATGAATCCTATCCAAGCAGATAAACAGCCATGATGCAATTGTCTTTCAGTCTTCTACTCAGCTACTGATGATGATTAAGTTTTAAGCATTTGGGAATCTGTTAGCACATTATATTAAAAAAACAAAAACAAAAACAAAAAACAAAAACAAAAAAAAACCAAAAAACAAAAAACAAAAAAAAAAAAAAAAAACCAAACACAAAGACACAAAGCAACCCCATCTTTTCGGATACTCAAACTGCAATATATGTTCTATTTTTATATGGGACTGATTCCTACTGCACCTTTAGCTAATTCAATTGAGCCAATACATCAGAGTCGATTTTGTCTGACAATGTATCAGAAGTTTTATGCTCCTTTATTACTGTTATTCACTTGAAGAAAGTCTGATCAGTTGTCATGTTAGTAACCAAAGAGTGTTCTGTTTAAAAAAAACAAAAAACAAACAAACAAAAAAAAACATGCATACACAAAAAACAATAAAAACAAAAAAAAACAAACAAAAAGAAATAGTAAATAACACACTAAAAGAACATTTCAAAAATTTCACAAAAGTATGTAGAGGAATATGTTTGATTTACGACTAGACCCAGACTATTGCAAGACAGAAATCTCACTTTGCTTAAACTCACATCTCTCTGATCTTTAGATACTTTCCTTGAAGCTCTCTGCGACCTCAGCAACCTCTGATCATGTAGTGTCAGTCATCTATGACTGTTTTGAATTGCTTGCCCTGCAAACATGTAGAGCATCTAATGCAATAATAGACATTTGTTTATGTTCTGCTTTGGTTACTTGGAGGTGTCCAAGGAGTCACAGCTATGCTTATCATTATATGATGAAGTGGGAACTCACCTCTCCTACATGTGTCAAGTTTCCCAGTTCTTCCTTGATTCCTATCAGTCAGAGGAAGTGGCCTTTCATATCCTATCATCCTAGAGCAGTGAACTAGGTGCCACAGACCACCCTGAGTAATAACACCATCTTGCCTCCTGCTGAAGAACAGCTACTATACAGTCAGGTGTGCAAGAGCCAAAGAGAGAGCTAGAGGCCTGGCAGTATCCAGGAAGGAAAAAAATATCTTGTTCCTGTCATAGAGAGTGATTTAAACAAACCCACTGATTCTGAAATATAAAACACACCTTTCTAGAAGTTGTGTTTGAAACTTCACATTCCCTTAACACTGGGGGGGAAGTGTTTTCACCAGAACAATCCATGGCTAAATCATCCTTTTATACTTTGAGTTCAGACCCTGTAGATATGTAAAATGGTCTCACTTCTTGGGTGAGTGATTTGGCTTCTGGACAAAAATGTAAAGACAACACAACATTGGCACACACTGCACCATTAAACATGCTCTTCCTGGTAAGACTTAGCTATATTTTCTCCCAGGGGAATGGTGATATCAGACATTTCTGCATGATTTCCTGAGCTGACAAAAAAACAACAACAACAAACAAACACAAAAACAACAAAAAACCCCACAATTAAATTGAATCTCCATGTGAAGAGTAGGAGAGACAATAAATCAAGAAGACTGGGTCTCCTGCAGAGGCAGATGATAGTGAAGCATTCAGATGTTTGTATTTCATTAGGCTATGTGGAATTTTTTCCCTGAGAGTCTGTATGTTATATTCCTATGAGGCAACATCTATGGTAAACATAAAAAGCAGGATTTTTGTTATTGCTGAGTTTCAAATTCTACCTGAGAAACTGGATTCAACTGAAAATACATTGTGTGGCACATAGCATAGGATTAAAAAATGATTGTGAACAAGCATTAAAATAGCGTGTCGCACTGCATTAAGGTTGCATAGCTAAATTTTATTTTGAATGTTTTCCCTTCATCATTTTAACTATTTAGAATAATGTTTCTCTTTCTAAGCTGTGAAATGCTATCTACCTTTAATAAATGAATAACAGAAGATGAGTATATATTCAATAATTTGCCTAAGATTTCATTTACTTACACACATTCTAAATTGCCAACGTTGACCACAAGCAAATTAATTGTTTTTATTTTTAAAAGGTGTTTCAAATATACTATAATGATGAATGTGATCCAAGGTTTATTCTCTACTGAAAGCAGACACGCTGTTCTCTCTTGAGATGTTATGTCTCACGGACATTGTGTCCAGGAGAATCTGGTTTATGATGCACCTTTTTATCTGATTTCATTGATAGTGCTCTTATAAAGCTGAACACACGGCTGTGTTGCTAGAGATTCGTGCAAGAAAAACTTGTTGACTTTGAACTCTTGCTCTCTAAGCAGTATCTGTTTTGATTAAAAAAAAAAAAAAAAAAAAAAAAAGATTAGTCTCTGAATCACTTTCTACTATACATAGAAAACTTGAAAATTTCATTTATGTTCTCAGCCATAAACTATAGGAAAGGTAGCATTGTCTGGATAAATTTAGTTTCTATCAAAAATAAGCTTTTCTAGATCCTACTGTTCATTGTTGCAGGAACATTTAAAATGGGAACCAAGTCAAAAGATAACACTGCTATTAAAGTCCTGTGGGGAGTTAGAAAGATTTTCAGTTTGCTTAAGAAAGTCAAGTGTAAGAAAGGATTCAGGCAGTGGAGCTGATCTAAGGAAGGGGTACTGGGGAAGGCCAAGGCTGACCAGCTGACAAAGCCAGTACTGCATGAAGCTGGAACAATTCATGTGCAGAATGAAAAGCATTTTGAAACGGCATAGATAAACAGGGATTTGTTTAAGAGGATTTCTTCTTTCCAGAAAACACTATAAAAACTAGTCTCTTTTCCTTGTCATCTGCAGCCATTATGTCTTCTGCACTCATTTTTTGGTTACTGCAAGCATACTGCAGAAAATGAATTTATCAGCCCTGTACACCAAATATCTTTCTACCTCCTGGATTAGACAATTGTTGTTGCTAATTTTCTACCATATGCCTTTAAGTCTAGAATTTGTATCTGCATATCTTCAGTTTAATAAGTCTCCTTTGGCAGAAAAGAGCTAAGAATGCAATGAGGAAAAACAAATAAATAAATAAGGGAGGCACAGAGGAGGAACAGAATTCTGAGAATTCTGCAGATACTGACTAGGGAGAAAAGAATTTTGGGTTTTTAAAATCACTGACAAGCAGAGAAAGGAAGACAAAAAAAGGTATGTATTGTGGCATTGCTCATCTAGGGCAATCAGTCTTAAATTCTGGTGTTCTTTTTTCTGGAAATGCCTCAGGATATCATACACTGACCAATTGTTTAACAAAATAAAGAAGGAAATTTCTTCCCATACATGCTGTTCAGGACTCAAAATTTGGAGATAAATAAGGTTTCAGAGATTGTCCACTAAGTAACAAGTACTGCCTAGCTCTGGAATTTTCCAATCAAGGACAGAGATTACTCGGAATTGCTACTGAAATTCATAGCTATATTTTTAATAGTCTTGATATTCAACCTCATATTGATGAGCATTGTGTATGTGATGTATTGATTCTGCCTTACTGCTATTATATGATATTTGTGAGAAAATGAGAAAATAAGTAATCAAGAGGAAAAACTAGTAGGTGGGTAAAGTTAAGTAACAACTACAAATATGGTGGATTTCTAGGATGGAGAAAAGGATGAACCTGAAAAAAGTTTGAAGAAAAATAAAAAATTTAAAAAAAAAGGTTGTTTCATTAGCTAACAGTGAAAATTTGGAGCAAAACCATTCCATGATTGCAAAGCCACTCTATGATTATTTGAATCTGTGAATCATAGAATGATCTGTATATTTGTATGAATGAATGATTCTACAATTCTATGATTTTTAAAGTTGCTTCCAACCAAAACCATTTCATGATCCCATGATATTGTTCCATGCATTTGACTATGGTCATTTTGATTTTGGTTTTCTAAATTTCTTATTGGTGTGATACTGGGAGTAAAATCTACAGAAATATCCCATGAGATAAAAAACCAAACAAACATGGTGCATGTTCTAGGTGCAACCTGAGTTGTAGGACAGAGGAATATGGTCCATCCCACAGCAGATACTGAAAAAAGGAAGAAAATAATAATTAAAAAAGGATTATAAATTACATTTCTTGTTTTCTGTCTAGTACTTTAAATTTTTTTTCTGAAAGAGTAATAATAATGAACAGTGTGGTTTTCTTCAATACTTGGTTCTACTGAAGCACAAATATGATTATTGTTTTCTTGCATGACTCTCCTGCTATAATTTCTGTTCTTCATGTCAAAGTCTTTTTTTTTTTTTTTTTTTTCTATTTATGAAAGAGTACAATGAACCATCAGTCTTTATAGGGGAATAAATAGGTTTACTGCCTGTAAAGGAGGATCAGGCTAAAGAACATTTAAATAAATTGGACAGACAGAATGCACCTGCAAGTGCTGAGGGAGCTGTTTGATGCCACTGAAAGGTTACTCTCAAGAATCACAAAAAGGTCATGAGAATCAGAGGAGGTTTCTGAGGACTGTGAAAAAGCAAATGCCACTGTTATCTTTTTCACAGGCAAGGAGGATCCAGGGAAGTATGTGTCAGTCAACTATATCTTGTTCTCAGGAAGATGATGTATCCAGTTGTCTCAGAAGCCATTTCCAAACATGTGAAGTGAGTTGTTAGAATTATGTTTAAAAGGGAAAATTGTGCCTGGACAATCTGATAGCATTCTACAAGGAAATAACTAGGGCAGTGAAAGAGGGGAGAAGAGGGGATTTTGATTTGGATTTTAGTAGGGCTTTCAGCACTGTCTCCCATAACATCCTCATAGACAGAATGATTTAGTATAGACTAGATAAATGGACAGTAAGATGGATTAAAAGCTGAAAGAACTGCTCGTCACAAAGTGTAGTAATCAGCAACCTAAAGCTGAGCCAGAGGACAATCACTTCTACCCCAGAAGCTGACACCAGGACCAATACTGTTAAATACATTCATTAGTGGTCTGGATGATTGGATAGAGTGCTGCCTCAGCAAGGTTGAAGAGAGTACAAAATTAGGATCAGTAGTTGATGTACTAGACCATTTTACTGCTATCTAGAGAAACCTGACAACAATGAAGAAATGATGCGATAGAAAATTTGTGAAGTTCAACAGAGAGAAATGCCAAGGTCTGTGCTTAGGTAGAAGTAACCTTATGTACCAGCACAGGCTAGGGGTCAATCAGCTGGAAAGCAGATTTACAGAAAATGCTCTGATGAGGTACTGGTGAGTATCAAGATGAATGTGAGCCATCAGTGTGCTTTCACAGAAAAGAAGGCCAATGATCTCCTGGGCTACATAACAGGTTATGGGAGATGATCCTTGCCCTGTACTTAGGACTGGTGAGATACATTTGGAGTGCTGAGTTGAGTTCAGGGCTGAGACACACAAGTGTATAGGGCTGTTACACATGGACATATTGGGATGAGTCCAGCCAAAAAGATGATTAATTTCTTGAAGTCTTTGACTTACAGAGTTATGAGAAGAGCCTAAGAGAGATGAAGCTTCTCAGCCTGGCAAAGAGAAGGCTTGGAATAGATCTTTTCAATGTCTATAAACTAGGCATCTCTGCTGGAGTGGAACAGATTTTGGACAAGATGACATCCAGGGGTTCCTTCCAACCTCATCCATTCTGTGATTCTGTAATATTTAGAAGCATGAATTCATTATCTAGATCTAGATCTTATATACTCTTATATCTGCTAATAACTGTTTCTGCTTCTTTACTCTATGCTTGCATTTCCCCATCCTCAGAGTAATATTTCTCCTCTTGCTACTGTGTTTTGACTCAAATGTGTTTAATAAATGACTCACAACATTAATCTGTCTTGTATTTTAATAAAGTTCTATGCTACAGTAGAATATCAGGTGGATAACTTATACCACATAATGAGACGGCAAAGACACTGAAGCAGCAAAAGTGTAATTTCAAAATGACATGTTTTTACAAAGTGTATAAACATCAGGCAAATACCTATAACCATGGGTAATGAAATCCTGTGGATACCTTGTCAGAAACCTCAGAAGTGCAATAACGTGACAGCCCACAAAGGGGCACCCGGATGCTGTGTTTAAAGCAATGTTTTCCAACGTTTTCTCTTGTGTATTTCCAGATGCTTAAACTTCTGAAGTTTCCAGAAAAAAGTTTTCCCTCACCATGGCACCACTCTTGAACCTCAGTGAAATCTCAGCCTTTGGAGTTCATTTTAATATATATTTAAGGAATCTCTCTTCATTTATCACAATGACAACTATGATACAATGGTAATTTAGAGGTATTGCTTCTTTACAAAACCACTGACACACTTTAGGCTAATGAAACTGAAGCTAACTAGAACATTAAAAAACAGAGGAAAACTGCCAAGTCCTTATTTGGTCAGATGATTATTATAAAACCAACATTACATGTACTCAAATTCTTATCAGTTAGATGCTTCTTGAATCTGCTCCAGTTGAGTTTATCTATGTCTTTCCTTTTCCTATTAAAGTATATCCGTGCAGACATTTCTGTGTTGCCCCTTTACATTGCTGGCAGCTCAGATATGACTCAGCTTTTCCAGCAATCCAACTGCATTCCTGCTTTTGCCTGTTATAGTGCACTTAACTTTAGAATGAGAGTCCATTTTGCAGTGAAATCTTTTTAATAGGACCCAGTGGAAAATAATAAAGGGTGGAACCAGTGTTGAGGCAAAATTTATGTCAGTGTTATACTCAGCTGATAAGAAACCTGAAATCAAAGGTTTTTATAACAGTTGTACAGCATAAAAACAAACAAAGAAACAAAAAAACAACTGCATAATTAATATATGTCTGTAAATTCTGCACAGAATATTTGCCAGACCACCACTCTAATTGGTAAATGGTCTCTGGGAAAGCAAAGATTTTATTGCTTTTTAGCTGAGAAAGGGAAACAAGAAATCAGACTAACTCAGGCAATTTATATAACTGCTTTACTGAGGAACACCTGACTGGTAAATATATACAAGCATACTAGTGATCCTATATTCTGACTTACTGAGGATATTCTACTTCAGGGGAAATGACTGCTTGTCTAGAATTAACCATCCACTGCTATGTTATGATTGGAAAGGGGATATTTAGCAATGAAATTATCTTCTGTGTCCACAAATTCAGCCTGATAATTCTAAACCTATCATTACCTTCAAAGCAAAACATTCTACTGTACAATGAAAGCATCTGATAAAGTGCACTTCAGGTTTTTACAGCAGTTTATAAAACCAGAAAACTTCAAGTTTCCAATGCAAATCTTCTATTGTAGCAAACAGTAATAGATATTTATCAAGCTGTGAAAATAATTGCTGGGGAACTGTAGTCACTTGTAAGTAGTGAAATTTAAGAAATCTTATTTGCATTTCTGTGTTATTGTTTGTCTCTGGAAGGCCAAACAAACAACACTTAGCTATTATCCAAGAAATATGAAATAAAATTGATCAATTCTACCTCTTTGTGTTCAAAATTGCACAGTAGAGTGAGCAATTCATGATATGGATTCCAGCTATAGATGACAAGTTTACTTGTTCCCTTGTGCTTTTTCAGACTGAAGTAACAAAGACTGTAATGACACATGATCAGCAGCATCCTGGAAATGTCTCCGGCTATTTGTCACCACCTGAACTTGTATTAAACCATTAAACCATTTAGCATATGCTTGCTTAAAATCTTGCTACAGAGTGAGATACGAAGTGTCATAAGACTCAGCTGTAAGATAACAGTACATAGTCAAGTACATTTGTATCTCAGTATGTCTAGTAGAAGAGAAAGATTAACTATTCATTTACTACACATCTCAGCCAGAGTTGTAATTGACTAGGATAGATAAGATTTGGTTTAAGCCAGCAACTCCTTCGGCTTGGTTTTTGCTAATAGGGCATAAGTGTTCTGTAAAGCTTTGTATCTTCCTGTGTTATAGCCTGTCCCAGGCTGTGTTCTGTAATCTTATCTGCTCCTACCTTTACATTATTTACTATAAGGGAATATAGATGCATGTATTTGATCACTCTGTAGTGCTATGTAAGAGAGTAATGGCACTTCTTGGGAGCTCACCCAAAATATCAACATTTTCAAATCAATAGTGATTGTTAAGTGGTTTGAAGATTTTGTTTTGACTCACTAGGATATTTGATGGATTGAAGTGATCAAAGATAAATATCCTTTAGCATCAGATAGAGGTCTCATATTATATTCTTGTAGACTAAAGCAGAAAAAAATCAAAGAATTCGATTACAAAAAAAAACATTTTTGAAATGAGTAATTAGAAGTATGATTTAAGGCCAATATTATTTAAATGGTGACATTTTAAAATATATAAGATGAATCACATTAGCAGAATGGAATGTAATGAAATAATAAAAGCCTAATTCTCTTACGGAAATGAACAATGTCAGTTTCAATCAGAATCCTAATTACATAATTGTGCATGATGTCTTTGGCTTGTTTGTTTTTTTCAGCTCAGGTCTGTGAAGAGTTTACAATTATTTTCTTAACAGCTTTTACTTTTTCTCCTAATACTCCACATGACAGGATGAATTGCACAAGGTGTTTCATCTCTGACACATTATGGCAGAGATTTGCATTGTCTCTATGTTTGTGAAGTTATGTATTAATAATATTGTCAAGTTGCTTTCCCAGTAGGCTTTAGGCTGCGGTTGGACTTGATGATCACAGATCACAGAATCACACAGATCTTCAAGTTCTTTTCCAACCTGGGCAATTCTATGCTTCTATGATTTTTCTAGTGGACTATTGTGTGTAGGACAGAACTTCTAACAGAACTGGCACCTATTCTAGAAGCATGAAAATTCCTGGAAGCTGATGGTTGAGGCATGTTGGTGGGGTAAGATAATATTAAACTAAATACCCACAGCAGCCAGCAACAGCCTATTAACACACCATTAAATAAAGAAGATATATTACATGCAGCATTTTTCATGTGCATGAAAACATAAAATTGAACTAGACATGTTGTAGATTGGAATTTGCAGCTCATTCCTGCATCCTCTGGTCAAAGAATCCCCAAACAATTTCAGGTTAGAGCTATAGCCACATCCTTGCTTTTGCAGAAAATCTGATTTGTCTACAGTTATATTGACAATAGACATTAGAACAATTACCAAGAAGTAATTCTAAAAGTTCAGAATTCTCTTCTGTGACTAAAATTTCTCATTTGATTTGAAACAAGCATTGATTCCTCTGAATTCTCTTACTGCACATGCCAATGGCATATCGTGGTGTTTTCAGTCTTCCTATCTAAAATGTTAGCTGTAGGTTTCCTGGGCTTCCTTCTGCCCTAAATATTCATCTTTCTATGAGAGTGTGAAAAGCATGCAGTATAGGACAACACAGAAAATCCTCCAAATCTCTCAGTTGAGATCTAACCACATAGTTGCATGTTCTTATTACTGCGATGGAGAAAAGAGCTCTTTTATTTTGTTGTATAGTTGCAGAGAAAAAGAAAAAGAAAAAAAAAAAGAAAAAAGAAAAAAAAGAGAGAGAGAGAGAGAGAAAAGGATTTGGAAGTGGAATCAATCTGTCTGATATAATAAAGAAATAGTTCTGTGTAACATTTGAGGAGGTGATGTTACTGATGACAAATATAAAGGCAATATAAAAGTTTGGTTGTAAGACATAGGTTGTTCCACAAACACAACCTGTTATCGCATTTACAAAGGTAATGCCAACATGGCAGTTTCCCCTGCTATCTTTTAGGAGCAATGAATTTCAGATTTCACTCTTCGCATAGTAGAAATGCAGCTTAGACTAGATGCCTGTCTAACATACATACTTGAAATCTTCTTCTTAGCAATTCTTTCAGCACACTCCCTCAAGCAGCAAAAAGTTGAAGCAACAGTGTATAGATCATATTAGTAATGGAAGAGACAGATTACTGGGCTCTCAAGGGAAAAGTGAATGCACAGGTCATTCAGAAAAATCAGTATTTTAATGACCTAAGAATTGCAAATTTTGGAGCAAACATTGAAGTTCTGTCTGTTTTTAAAAGCTTTGTAACATCTTAGCACTTTCCACAAACACCCTTCATCGGGATCTTGTCTTCTATGAGAGTTTCACATTCTAAACTATAAGGGACTGCTTATACTTTCCACTTCTTTTGCATTTCTCATAAAAGCTAAAATATAAAACTATAAACATAAAAGAGGTCTAGAGTACTGTGATCTGTTATTCAGAATTTTTTATCATTTTCTTTGCTTTGCTTCTTTTCATCAAAATGTTAAAAATAAGATTGTCTTTGATACAGAGCATTAATTCAAGGGAAATGATTTGAAGACCGCAAATGAAACTTGTCATCCCCCACCTGCAGCTTCCTCGAATGTGAGGTGGTCTAATTTGCCAAGTTTCATAGAGATGTCAGGAACAGCTGTTACTCATTTACAGCTTATAAACAGGCTTTAATCAAAGCTGTGTGGATTCTTAGGGCCAACAATAATGGCAGCAAGAAAATCTGAACTCAGTAGGTCCGTATTTATTAGTGTTAGGTTAATAGGTTTTTGAAAAATAATATCTGAATGTTGTAGTTGGAAAAGCTAGCAGGATAAATGTAGGTACAGTAGGGCCTGAACAATAAATATTTGGTCTAGAAGGAAAATAAACAAAGATGTAGCTTCAAAAAGATAAATGTTACATTGGTAAATGTCAAGTATTAGGAGAATACTAAGAGAGAAATTTAATATCAGATGTCTGAGGGAGGAGAGCCAGACAATGAAAGCTCTGAGATTATATAGAAGACTCTTCTTCACATTATAATTTACGAGTAATAGAAAGAATCATAAATGTTAATAGAACAAAAATCTAGAGTCAGACTGGGCTGCAAGTTTGTTTAGCACTCTAAAATTACTAATGAGCTTAAATATTAAACTGTCTCTGAGTTGGACTTGAGAGCTGAACAATAAGCAATGAACTTCATGCAAATTTTGGGAATTTTCAATACAAATCTCTTCCTATACATATTTCTATGAATGCTTATATTTTCAGTAGGAATTGTCAGCTTGGATCAGCTAGTTCCAACTCCCTGCTGTGGACAGAGTTGCCATCCACCAGATCTGGTTGACCTGGGTCCAATCCAACCTGGTCTTAAATACCCCTGGGAATGGGACATCCACACCTTCATTGGGCACCCTGTACCTGTGCTTCATCAATCTCTGAGTAAAGGATTTCCACCTGACCTCTAATCTAAATCACCCTCCTTTTAATTGAAAACCATTTCCCTTTGCACTATAAGACCCCTCTAGGTACTCAGAAGAAGCAATGAGCCTTCAGCCTTTCTTCTTAGAAGTATCCAGCCCTGTGATCACTGGTAAAAATACAGTGACAAATTTTGAAAAGCTAATCTCCCATGAAGGCCCAGCCCCTATCATTGAATGCAATTTTCAGGGTTTATATATAAAGATTGACATACATCAGCATCTCACAATTCAGCAATTGGCTGTACAAAAAAATCTATGATGTGTAGCAGATGGCAAGCTGTATTGTACGAAGGTAAAAACTCTGAGACTTCGCATAAGCTGCAGTTTTAAAGTGAAAGCTTGTCTATGTCAGTAATGATCTAATTATGAACTAACTGATAGTTGGATGCACCGCCCTTTCATTATCAAAAAAAGAGCCCTGATGTATCTGGCTGGCTGCTTGTAAGTTGGTAATGGATTATTTACATGGGTGATTGCAGTGGTCAGGGGATCACAGGCTAATCATAACAGGATGACTGTGTGCCAACAAAACACTAATGAGACGCTATTCCCATAATCAACAGTTTGACTTGTAGCAGTCATGAAGAGGGCACTGCACAACGTCTGATGCAGATGGGACTTAGCCGAGTCTGGCCCAGTATGTTATTTGCCTGTGCAGATAAAATTAAGATATGACACTGGTAAAGCTTAGCCATCAGCACGTGCTAGATATCTGCATAAAATCATTGACCAATTTAGAAGCAGCTAAAAATATCTCCACGAGGTGCTGGGTACAATGAAGCACATTTTAAATGTTTATACATCAGCATTCACAGCATGAGGAACAAGAAAGAGGCGTGAGAAGTCTTGGCTCAGTACCAGAGCTACAACATCACTGGCATAAATGAAACCTGGTGGGAAGAGTGCTGTAACTCATGTGTCACGGTAGACGATTATAGGATCTTCATAAGGGCCAGACAGGACAGAACAAAATGGGGAGGGGGGGTTAGTGCTGAGTGTGAGGGAGGAGTTCAGCTGTGCAAAACTCACAGATGGTGATGACACAGTTGAGAGCCTCTGGGTAAGGATTAAGTAGCAAGGAAATAAAGTGGATGGATGTCACTGGGAGAGTGTGCCATAGGCCACCCAGCCAGGATGACAACACTCATGAAATAGTGTTTAAAGAACTAATTGACACCCTTAGCCACCCTTGTCCCTACAGGTGATTTCCAGTTGCCGTCATCAAATGAGAATTCCACACATGTCCAAGAGATTCCTAAAACAGCTTGATTATAACTTCCTGGTACAAGAATAATATGGATGACTAGCAAAAGTGCTCTCCTAGATTTGTTGCCTGTAAACAAAGAGAGTCTTGTGAGCGGACATCTTGGTCACAATGACCATGAAGTTTAAGCTCTTTGGTGACAGGAAGAAAACTGCCTCCAAAACTTCAAACTTGGATGCAGGGAAAGTAGACCTCAGCCAGCTCAAGGAATTGGTTACCAAAGTCCCCTTGAGACACTTTTGAAGGCATTTGGTGCTTTGTTTCATAAATACCATCTTTTTATGGCTCAGGAACAGGCAATTCAAATATGTCAGCAGTCATGCAGACATAGCAGAAGGAAAGGTTTGGCTGAACAGGAATCCTCGAGAGCTTAGATGGAAAAACAAAGTTCATGGCAACTGAAAGTAAGATCAAGTGACATGGAAGGACAACAAGGATACTGTTCATCATTTTGGCTAGCAAGTCTTTGTGGCCAAAGCTCAGGTAGAGTTGAAGCTGGTCTATACTGTTGGAGACAACACTAAAATATTTTTTAATTATGTTAACAGTAAGAGAAAAATGAGAGAAAATATCGGTCTATTACATGATGAGGATGATCACATCACAAATAGAGTTGCAAAGAAAGACAGCTAATGTCTCCTTCACCTCTGTCTTCAGCACCAACAATGGGCTCTGAGAGTCCTGGAGCCCTGAGCTGCTGTACTGTTACTGTGATAACAATAAACTCCCAGCTAGACCCAAACTTGTGTGGGATTTTCTACTACACCTGTATGCATTAACATCTACAAGGCCCGATAGTATTCTTCCTAGCATACTTAAAGAGCTGGCTGATGTCTCTGAGAGACCTCTCTCAGTTATTTTTCAGTACTCTTGGGAATCTGGAAAGATTCCTTTTGATTGGAAGTGGCAAATATTGTCCCAGTTTTTTAGAAGGGCAGAAAAGAAGACTTGTAATTACCGACCTGTCAGTTTCACTTCAGTGCCTGGTAAAATTATGGAGATTATTCTGAGTTACATCAACACTTGAGAGATAATGCAGTCATTTGTCAAGAGAGGAAAGTCTTGTTTAACAAACTTAATTTCCTTTTATGACAAGGTTACCTGCCTAAAAACCAGCTGAAGAAATCTTTTAGGCATACTTCTGGATGAAATGTTCAGCATTCATCTAGATAAAAGCATAATGTCATAGGTGGACAATTGGTTAGCTGGTCAGGCTCACAGCATTATTGTAAAAGGAGTTATATCATGCTGGTGGCCAATCACTTTTGGGGTTCCACAGGGCTCCACTTAAGGGCCAGTTGTCTTCTATGCTTTTGTAAGTGACTTAAATAAAGGACTTGAAGTTTGGTACGTTTGCAGACAACAATAAATTGAGAGGAGCTGTTGAATTTCTCAGGGGTATAGAGGCCTTGCAGAGAGATCTTGACAAATTAGAGGGCTGGGCAATAACCAAGCACATTAGCTTAATCAAGAGCAAGTGCTAAATGCTATGCCTGGGACAATAAAACCCTGGATATATGCTCAAAGTTGGAGGGTATTTTAACAGAAAGGAATGCTGGGTTCTGGTTGATGAAGGTTGAATCTGAGTCAGCATTCCAAAGAGTGAATCAGATCCAGCACTGCTACCCAAGCAAGAGAAGGGATTGTCATGCTCTGCTCTTCGCTGCTGTAACCTCATCTTGAGCAATGTGTGCAGTTTTGGGTGCAGTTTTGGATGCAGTTTTGGATATAAAATTGCTATATAGTGTCCAAAGAAGGGCTATACATGTGGCAAAGAATCTAGAGGGCAAGGAGTTTGAGAAGCAGCTGAGGTCCCTTGGTTTGTTCAGTCCAAGGAAGGGGAGACTGACAGGAAGTCTCATGATAGCCTGTGGCTCCTTGAGGGGAGCAGAAGGGCAGCACTGATTCTTTCTGTCTGGTAATAGCAAAAGAACCTGAGGGAATGTCATGGAGTTGTATCAGGGGAGGATCAGGTTGGGTATTAGGAAAAGATTCTTCACTATGAGGGTGGTTGTGCACTAGAGCAGCCTCCCTAGGGCAGTAGAAACAGCACCAAGTCTGTTGGACTTCAAGAAGTGTTTGGACAATGCTCTCAGAAATATGTTTTGAATTTTGGGTGGTCAACCATGGAGCCAGGAGCTGAACTTGATGATCCAACTTGAGATATGCTATGATCCTACAGTTCTAATGTTGTTTTTTATGTACTCTGCCTTCTGATGGAAGGGATCTGTTTAAATGCATGTAGGAGGGGTTACATGACTCAACAACTTCAGTCCTGAGGTACTAGAAAACTTAAACTCAGTATACGTTATTGGATTGCATTTGTTTTTGCTACCTTCTATTTATTAATGCAATCAATCATTTAAAAACATAAGTGATCAATCGAGAGTTTAACTATTTCTGAAAACTTTGATTATGGGCTTAAACACAATGTGAAGTACTGAAAACATGAAAACATTATTTTGATGGGATGCTAGGAGAGGCAAAAATTCAAAAGAGAAAAACCACAGAAAATTAGGAAAGTAACAGCGTATGGATAATGAACTTTTCCACATTCCCAGATTTTGAAACTAAGCAGTTTTTCCAGGTCACCTTCAAAAAGCAGATAGTAGTGATTCTGAAAACAAAAGTACAAATAATATTTACATGTGGCTTTTCAGCTGTTTCTGGGACAGATATCTGTAATCCTTTCTAGTCTGACTGATTCTCTGCCCATTTACTTGGGGAAGTAATGGCTTTCATGTGCTGTACTCAAGCCACCTTATCATAAATGTTGCCCTTACTCTGGCTTAGCTCCATGACTGCCCTGTTCACATGCTATAACATCTACTGACCTTCTGTCTTTCTCCACTAGCTTTTGTTTGTTTTTTCTTTAGTCTGTCCTTAAGACGATTTCCTGCTTTTTTTTTTTTCTTTCTTTCTCAGCACAGTACCTTCACAAACTTCTATCCAAAGATTCCATTCCTTGAGAATGGCTCAAAACAACAACATAATTTTATAAATAGACTTCCAGTTGGTAAAGTTTTCTGTCAAACAGGCAGGAGAAGCTGGGGAACAAAGTGCACTTTAGACCTGGAATTTTCCATCTCAGAGGCCTAGTTCATCCTACAATGTTTTATACCTAAAATAGAAAGGCTTGCTAGAACTAATTTTTAACCTTTGCATGACAATTGGAGATGTAGTTAGAATTCTGACAATGGGAAAATTTTATTTTTTAATTTGATAATTAAATATTTTATAAACTTTGTTGTTTGAAAACTTACATGATAGAAAATTAACAAATTGTCCCAAAGTTTCATAACACTGAACAAACTTCAAGCAGATTTTAACCTCCCAAAACCAATACATCCAAAATTATTCATGGGAAAACTGGTCTTGTACCTCGGAGCTTTCATTATTACTTACAGTAGGCACATTATGAGACATGACCTATTAGTATTTTGAAAGCTTCATGAATTCACAGAAGGGAAGGTTATCTTATCTTTCCTAGACCTGTCTTCCTACTCTTTACCCTTCTCGCTATGAATGCACACCATACATAGTTTGCCAGTTCGTTGGGTCACCTGCTGGGGGTTGGAACTCAATGACATTCAAGATCCCTTACAACTCAAGACAGTCTATGGTTTTATGATTTAAGGGGTCTTATCAAACCTAAGCTGTTGGCTCTGTATTACTGGTAGAAAAGAACCACCTCCTACAATGTGTTGCTGCTAAACAGAATTTCTAAGCATTTACTGTCTCATCCAACACTCACTGAAGTCCCTGAGGAAATTTTTATTAGTGACGAGGATCATTCCTATTTCCTTTTTAACAGATTAGTTGGTGTTTATACAAAGGCCTTGTAGACATTAATTAATCTGTATTTATATAGCAAATTCAGAGCTTAAAAATCTCTGACACTCTGTACTATTGGTAACTCAGGAATTTGACTTGGCTAGCAACAGGACTGATAGCATCCATCTTTGTAAGATATTAAGCTATAAAACTTATTTTTAACTTTGGACAAAGACAATTCCAGAGTTTTTAGTCTTGCTCACAGCTTTGCTGAGAACACTCAGAAAGAAATGTAGCAACTGTTCAGCTTCACAGTTACAGGTCCAGATCATGTGGGAAGAAAACAAACCGTCAAGAATTGTATGAGCTGTATATTGCAGCTATTTCTCAGTAAATGCTGAGCAGAAACAGAGGTAGAAAAAGAAGAAATCTGCAGATTAAAATGAGTCAAAAATTAACTGCTGTAAGTACATGACCTACAAACATAATGCTACAGACTTCTTTCCTGTCTCCTTGTTTATTCATACTGTTGCATGCCTACAGACTACCTACTATATTTAGAAGAATATGCTACCAGATTGGAAATGATGTGCTCTGTACACTTCAGATGATATGCCACAGTTTCTTATAGGACTGTATTTACAAGTTCATTACTTGCATGATACACAGATATGGTTTTGGGACCAGCCCAGCAGTTGTCTTTAGGACAGTGCAGAAGAACACAGTGCAAATTTTCACAGCCCAGGGACTCAAGGGAAAATAATTTGGTGAACAGCATTATTTTATTTATTTATTTATTTATTTATTTTTGTGTGTGTGTGTGTGTGTGTGTGTGTGTGTGTGTGTGAAAGAGAGAGAGAGAGAGAGATAAGGAGGCTTAAGAATAGGAACGAGGCAAAAATCTTCCTTCCATCCAGCACCTATGACAGATTGTTGATGGTTTATGTTTAAAAATTCAAAGAAAAAACAAGATGTACATCAAGGAACTTTCTTCCCAGAAGCTGAGAATTAAAATTACTACTTAAATTGTGGTAAGAAAAAAAAAACAACAACAAAAAACAAACTTTATTAGTGTCTTCTATTTATGCCTTTTAGCTGTGTATAGTAAGTGGCTGATCATCATGTACGGGTTATTGAACTGAGAACATTCTCATCTTTAATGTGTCAGTGTGCCATTCCCTTCTGTTTGATATAGATTTTAAAGCAAATAGAAAAATAACAGCTGTAAAGAGTATTGTGCTAAACTATAGCTAAATTTAGCCTGTCTTTGCAAGCTTATTCTGTTAGAGGCAAGACTGGTGTAGAATGCAGTGGCTCATCACCTGGACTTTAACTATCAAATTGAGAGAAGATGATTGAAAACCAGTAGCCATCCTTGTGCAGTTTCTTAGCCTAGAGAAACTGAGAATAAATTGGAATAAATTAAAGAGGCCTTACACTTTCAGTTACCTCATAAGTGGACATATCTCGACTGCAGAGATCAGAGTTACGAATGGAAAAACATAGCAACAAGAGAGTGCAAGACATGGGTTAGAACATGGATGTTCAACATTTTGGCCTACCTAGACCACAGTGGGGGTAAATGAATTATATTAGGTCACATACTGACCTATAAAGGTCCCTTCCAACTCTAAGGGTTCTATGATTCTATGATATACATAGGCTGCATCAAAGGTAGTGCCCCCTATGTATTTCCAAGGAAAGTAGAACCTATACAAAGAGCACAATAACAGCATTTAATAGAGCATATTCTCAGTTAAAAGCATTATTTTTGACACAGTCACCACCACTAGTTATGCATTTTCACCAGCAGTAAACAAGAACCTCATTCTACTCTCTTAAAAGTCTGCACCTTTGAAGGTGACCCACTGTCACTATCACAACTGCAGAAATACACCACCTATTGCTTCACTTTGCTCACATCCACAGTTTGGTCTCTATAATTTCTCCATTCACTGGTAATGTCTACTCAATTTTATTTATTTTTTTTTTTCTTTAAAAATGAATTATCAGGGATTTTACTTATTTATTTATTCATTTTCATGTTTATATTCTTATTCATTATCTCCTTAGATCTTCAGTTCATTCTATTCATAGAACCTATATAATTTGATGTAGTCTTTTACAGTGTTGATCACATTGCTTGAATATAAGAAAAATTTATCCACATTCTTTTTTTAATGATAAACATGTTTACAGATGTGAATGCTCATTACTAATTCACTTCACACCTCATGCCCTTTAGCTCATGTATTTAATGTATTCCAACTGAGTAAATTAAAGTCAGAATCAAAGACAGTGAATGGTTGTTTCTGGCTCATATGAGTACATCTGGTACTTCCCAAGTAAGGTTCCTGAATTCTCCAGGGACAAAGAAGATTATTTTCCATATATCCATGAGCAGGCAGTGCTCATAGATATAAAACTTGTGTGATGACTGGCCAATGCTTCAGGCTCAGTGGCAATGGAGATATTGGATTTTGCCTTTGATATCTATGTCCTTATGTGGAAGAGGAAATGAAACAATGGATTATTTTTACATTTGAAGAGGAAGTAACCCTGACATGCACATGGTGTGAGTTACAGTGTCTAAACAAGTTCTTCCACAGCTATAATAGTTTCAAAATCTCTTGACCCGAGCTAGTCTTATTGTCCTTTCCATGAGAAGCCATTTCTCTGGATGACATGAATGGCTTGAATTGGTGCATCTTCAGTTCAAAACCACCTAACTTGGTCTGATTAACCACCAAAATCTTTATGAAGTATGGGAGTGGAGTTATCATTGAAGATGATCAGTATTTGTGGAAATAAAAGATGTGACTTAATAAATATAAGTAAACAGCTGGGTATTACTGTCATAATTCGTAACAGATAGACCTACAGCATTATACTATTGATATCCAGAGCTTGAGTTCTCATAATGCAACCATTTACTGTTCAGTCCTATTAGAATTGCACTGTGTTCAGGTCTATTTGAAATTGTAGGAGCTATTTACAAAAGCCTCTTCTATAAATGTAATGTTTTCTAGTGCTGGACTTTCAGAATTGTGTTTTCTTGCTTTAATTAAAATTATAAATCTGTGTTATGCTTCACAGATGGACACTAGCAATGTGCGTTTCTGTCATTTTTCACTTCATGTAAAATATTGACGTCAGGCTCTGTGATGCAAAATAGGTAAACACTGCTTGCAGAAACCATACAAATCTCATCCAAATTCCCAAAGGAATTTGACCCATCCTAGCAAATATACTTTAGAATGATTGTGTCAATTATATTGCTATTCTATTCACTGAGTTTACTTGAACTGTATTCTTTATTACAACCAAAATAAACACACCACAGCAGACCATTTTTCTCTACTAAACAAACGGTTATTGAACATGAGTAAGTAATGTTTAGCACTACATATTTTACTCAGTTTTGTTTGTGACATATCTGGTAAATGTCCAGAGTTCAAAGCTGAAGACAAAGGTACAGCTACAATTCTGCCTCGGGAATGAGGACTGTGACATAAAAATCTGGCTCTGAAGTCTTCTCTACTTAATAGGTTTTAAATATTTGGGCTTCTCTGAAAGTAAAGCATTCCATTTGACTCACTAGATCATGGATGTTGGTGATATGACACCAAAATGACATTACATTTTGTTGTCACGTGACAGACAGCAGCCGAATGGCACTCTGACAAACTGACATCTGATGTGGAAGTACGGACAAAGCAAATATGTGCAACTGAATTCCTCCATGAGAAAAAAATGGCTCCCACTGACATTCATCAACACTTGCTGAACATTTATGGAGACCATATAATGGATATGAGCTTGGTGAGGCAATGGGTGATGTGTTTCAGCGCTGCATGAAACATGAAACAGCTGCATGAAAGACAAACTGTGTTCTGGATGGCCATGTGTAGCTGTCACACCATGAAATTAAGAGCAGCTCATTTAGCTCATCTGAGTAAACTAGCTACTGATGGTGACTATATTGAAAAATAGAATTTTGATGCTGAGAATTTGCTCTATAAAATAGTGTTACTGTGCTCTTTCCATCTGTTGCAATTTCCTCAGAAATGAACAGAAGGCACTACTTTCGGAGCAATCTACATACATTGGAAGTATAAAAATTATTTTTTTCCTTTCTTATCTACTTAGATAGCTAGACATTTCAGAGGGTGATTTGTAGCCTGTAGCAACAGGGTTAACTGGACACTCAAAGATGTGGGTCTCATCTGACCAAATGGACTTAGTGGCTTCTGGTTTCTCTTTCTGAAAAGCTGTCACTCTAAAATGTAGTATGTCTACTCATAATTAACTGACTATATCCCACCCTCAAAGTTTATTTCTCCCTTTTGAAGAAAATCTCAAGTGACCAGCTCATGTATAGACACATACAATACAGCAACACTGGATTTACAGGCAGGTACAAATTTTGTTGGGCAGACCCTCTCTGGAAACCATTAACTTGTGAGGTTTTTTTGGTGCTTTTGTTGCTTGTAACAACGTTAGTAAGGCAATGTAGTTTCCAGACCCAGCTGATTTAAAAACAAGTCAAAAGTGGATCTTCAGTGAGGCTGTGTTTTCTGTATTAAGCAGACATGGATATAAGCACACTGGAACTTTTTATGGACTTGTTTAGCAGGTCAGCACCACTGCTACGCATACAAAGCCTTTCACAGCTGGAGAATTTCTCTGTTTCACTCACATCTTCACCTTTGCATTTCATTTCTTTCTTCTACATCAACTTTTTGTTTTCCCTTTCAGGGCCACATGCTTTCTGAAAAAGAATATATAGCCATAGTGAAAAAATTTGGCTGAGACAAAATGTATTCATATAGGAAGGCAGGACCAGATAGTTTAAGATGAGGAATTTTGTAAAGAGCTGCTCAGATGATTTCAGGCTAACCAGATATTTAAACCTCAATACATAAATAAAATGTCTAATTCTAGCCTTGCCTTACTTTTTATCTACTTCTGTTGGTCACTTTAAACATTATCAGGTACTACCATTTCCTCAGTCATCTCACCATTTCATATTTGCCAAATGACACAGTTGTAATTGTAGGCAGTTTTAAATTCCCATTATTAACTTGAGATTTCAGGTCTTTTTAATCTTCGATGTGCTCTTCTAGTTCCTCTGTGAGATAAAAGCTGCTATTACTCTGCTCATTTCTGGCATACCAGCATGATCAGAGATTACAGGGTTTGTACTATATGTGACTCTTGTTTGGAGTAGTTCTGTGATTTTTCAGCTCTCTTGTCTCACTTTTCACCAGAAAGGGTAACAAAAGACCTTGGATTGTAAGACCCAGGTTTAAGACTTCCTTCTTTCTATAAGAGCATTATTAATCAGAGAATGTCTTATTTTGTTTTACTCCTATTTCTCTCACACATCCAAATGCTTTCTGAGTGTAAATAAAGGTATTCTGTATGAAATCCCTAAGCAGATGACCCCTGACATAGGAGGTACCTGAATGCCCTAGCTCCATATACTTGTTTCAGCCATGATATCTGTATTCAGTAATGAATGCACTCAGTATGCAAAGTAGCTGAACACTGAATTGCTTCCTAGACCTAATAGAGTGAATAAACACTAGATTAGATAGATAGATAGATAGATAGATAGATAGATAGATAGATAGATTAGATTATTTTTATTTTTTTTTTTCCCCTCATAGCTGATGCTCCTAGAGTATGCTCACCAGTTTGGGCTGCAACAGGATGAGAATTAGATGACCTCCCCTGACACCCTTGATTTAATAGTCCAGTAGTTCAAATATCAGTTTTGAAAAACACCACACCTAAGGTTCTGAATAACTTCTTGATCCCCTTTTTGAAGAAATATATATATATTTAATTTATATATTTATCTATTTATTTTGTTTGTTTGTTTGTTTACATTCAGATCCGTTTTTGGCACAGCATTTCATACTGAAAAATATTAAGTTCCTCAGAATGAAAGTGTATCCCTTCCAAGCACAACTATACCTTCATAGTTCAGGAACTCCATTCCTGGATTTCATTAACCAAATAAAGTATTTTCAGAAAGAGTAGTTGTAATTATCCTGTATTAATAACAGTATTAATAAAGATGAAGGCTCAGTTTCTCTTCAGCTGATCAGCTGGAGTAGGCACTGTTGTTGCAGTGTTTGTAACCATCATAGATATAGAATGAAATAACACCAGAGACTGTTTCTCAAAAGCACTGGCAACAAGGCCCTTTCTAATCTCTCTTTTGGTCATCAACACATAAAAATATCTTGGAGGTCTCTCCTGTCTCAAAACAAACTGATTGGTTCACTTACTGCAACTAACATTGAAATACATAGTAAAAACCAGTAAAGCAAAGCAAACCAACAAGGAATATTTTCTCAAATGTGTGGTGTTTGTAATACTTCCAGTGATCAGTGAACTCAAGAACATTTTCAAGTCAGATTGGTTTTGTATTTCATCAGCTGTGTTTTCTAGGTAGCCAAACCAAACAAAGTGAATTTGAAACCAGTATTCCAGGCAGCTGCAGAGAGAGATACAACACCATTAAAAATATAAATACAATCAGTTTGTTTATTTGTTTTGTAATCAAGGTTATAAGATATGTAAAATGCTTCAATTAAACTCCTTTATTTATGAAGATCTGGGAGATTTCCATTTTATTGCCTTAGCTGTGAAAAATACCTTTCAAAGATAACCCTGATTTTTCTTTAGAAAAAAAAAATTAAAAAATCTGACATACATATTTCAAAGTTAAAGTATATTGAATTGCATAAAAATATTTCCATTTCCAGTAAACATTTTTCAGTACTTAAGAGATGATTAATTTGGTGGTTTGATTCTTTTCCTTATACAGTTTGCATTTAAACTACCTTGAGACAATTGCAGATGTATTTCTCAAATTCTTACTTGTAGGCTCAAAAATGCTCAGTGTTTTTTTCATTTTCAGTCAGAATACAGCACATGCTACATAAGACATAGCAAAAATATAGTCTACATCATTATAGTTCAACCTCTTCTGTGCATCAAGTGGGGAATTTCAATGTTCTTAAATCTATGGAAAATAATCCATGTTCTCAGTTCCCACGGTATCAAAGCTTTCTTGGACTCAATTCATGTAAAAACATCAAGATGTAGAAACAGCTCTGCAGCTTCCTTTTGTGTGTGTTATTCCAGTCTTCCACTGCCTCTCATCTGCAAACCCACCAAAAATCCTCTCACACCATTTTCCTGCTCAGGTAGGTAAGATCATGAACTGATTAATAAAGGAAAGAATCATCTACATTAAAACCTTGTCTCCATGCAGACATAAAACTATCGTCTACATCATAACTGCATAAAACATGCTGGAGGACACAGAAATTTTGCACAGCTCCCAGAATTAGGTTATTTATTAGCCTGCATCCCCTACAGCAATGACAACCCTTTCTACATATCAGCCATCCTCAACAAGGGCTTAGAATCCAGAGCTTTTACTTTTTTTAAGGTTCGCTGGCAAACAGGTAGCATCAGTCAACCAAATAGAACAAGAATCTGAAAATCTAGTTAATGTTATTCTAAACTGACAAAGAAAAAACAATGTATAGGAAGTCAGTATTTGCAATAAATGTACTGAAAACTACATCTGAAATGCAAAATTCTGTGTATGTCTTCAAAAGTGTAATAAATAATTGAATAAATAAAGATTAAAAAATTACATTGAATCAAAAATAACCCACAATCACATGCACATACTGAAAGACGCATACAAGTAAACCACTGGAGGCAGTGAAAGGTCTGATGTCACATCCTTACAAACTACCTTGATTTTTGCTCCTCTTTTTACCCAAAATCTTTTCCTCAGTGCTTGATCCAGCACCCCCTTGTGATCAGTGGATGCCTTTTCAGAAGTTTCAGAAGTGGCCGGCATCAAACTGAGTAATTCATGTTTTCCTCCATCTCACTGTGCAGTACTTTTGCACCATTGTACTGTAGTTTGTTTTTTTCTTTTCTTGCAAAAGTTTCAATTTCAACAACTACTGATGTCAGCAATCTGATTTTCAGCTGAAAATATGAATGCATCATGCACTGTTTATATATAACTATTGCCTGAAGCTGCATTAAAGTCAAATCTCCTTACTACCTGCAAATTTGCTAAGTTATGTATATATATTTTTCTAGCACTAGCAAAAATAAATTAGCAGAGAAATTCAGACTATGAAAAATATTATTAATAAATGTACAGTGATATTTCCATTGTTGTCAGAAACTAACTAGTATACTTTCAAACTGTCATAGGAATGAACATTGTATACTTATGGTTTGGCCCTTCAAATATGTAGGTTTCCTGACATCATTTTAATTAATACATTCATGAATCTTTGGGCACATCTTTTAGTTTTCAGTAAAAATCTGAAATGTTTGATGCTTGCTAGGCATCTCCTCTAAATAAAATCAAAATCAGCTCTATTTTAGAAAACATAAGATAGTGATAAGCTTCTTCTATATATATCATTTTTATAACCTTTTCCTTCAAGAAAATAACCTAGTTGATAAAAAAAAAAAAAAGAGGCATTCATTTTTTCTATAATACAAGTTTCTGTGATTTAATTATTTTACCAGATAAGACAAATGTGTTTGACACGTGCTAGGCAACGCTTTAGATAGTGCATTCATGCATAGAAAATGGACACATCCCTTGAGAACAAATGCATCATTCTGCTCCATTCCTGTTAAAAAAAAAAAAAAAAGCAATACATTTTTATGTGGCCTAATTAACAGAAAACAGAAACAACAGCAGTTACAGGAGTAGAACATTTCAGCACCTGCTCAGCTCAGGCTGGCTAGTGAGAAAGGGTTGATTGTTTCTTAAGTCTTTAGGTTCAATGACAAGCAAAGACAAAAAGCAGCTGATTCAAAGTCAGAATCACTAGTAATACTGATTTCGTAAGACTTTAGAAAATGGCTCAAGGAAGAGGAATCAAGGAAGTACAAATCTGAACAAGGAATACAGTTTTTCATAGCAGCATTCATGTCTGTAAGTAGTGTGTGCAGATACACAATGTAGAATTTGACACTTTTCTTCAGATATGCAGAAAAAAACTTATTTTGGTACAGTGTTACAATTTCTTCACCCAGCTGTAATAGACTAATTATTCAACTTTATAAGGATGCTGTAGGATTAAAGTATTCTTTTTGACTGGAAATGCTTCAGGAATAAATGAACATTACATACAAGTATCTGTGTGTGGTATTAAATTACCTTTAAAATTTATATTTGCAAACTCTTGTTCACACGTGGGTTAGAACAAGAAATTGCCCATGCAGTGATACTGCAATGGCCAAACACTGTTGTAGTGTAAAAATGCTGTTTTAGTAGTAAATACAACATACAGAATGGATATTGTCCATTACAACTCAGATCTTTTTTTAAAAAATGTGAAGTATAACATACCCTCATGCAAAAGTTTAAGATTAAGCATACAGAAATCTTCAGAATGAGAAAATCCACGTGTCCCACTGAGAATAAAATTAAGTAGCTACTAAGCTGGACCAAATTTTAGAATGCAACATTTGGAAGAATCTGAATTTACAATCTGCAGTTTATTGTTGATAGTTAGACTCCAATTTTCATTGTTGAATCTTAGAAGAACAACTTTCCTCTAAAAGGTGTATTGCAAAATTGGTTTTCTTCTCTGAAGCCTAACAGGCTCTCTCTACTCTCGTCCTTATTTTTTGA
The DNA here is from genome assembly GCF_054131305.1 of Coturnix japonica. NCBI lineage: Eukaryota > Metazoa > Chordata > Aves > Galliformes > Phasianidae > Coturnix > Coturnix japonica. The sequence continues at coordinate 8,754,643 of NC_140663.1, forward strand.
TCAGATCCACTCCTGAATACTAACTAACCATTTTACAACAGAGCAATGCTATTAGTAAGACCATAAAAACTGTCTATGTACTTTTGAAAGAAAATATTTTTGCAAAAGAAAATAGTGCAAGAATTTAAGCTTTGGGTGTTACAACTATTTTCATGATATGCAAAGTTAACTTGAGACTCATTTTTGAGTGACAGAATTCAGCTAATCCTTTCAGTGTTTTTAATTTGCTTGAACAGTTCATTTAACTGCAAGAAAATAATAAAAAAGTGCATATATTATATTCTCCAAGTACCATGGCTATAAAAATAATTGCACATATATTTTATGGTGCAGAAAAAGCCATAGATATGTATGCAGTGATCAAATACTAGGAGAATATATTATGACTGTCTTAGCTACAGCTATCTTTGGGATCTCATCACTGTGCTTTTAGTTGCAGCATAAGCAAATACTGTGTACTAGTTCTGTTTCTGCAGTCTTTCCACAAATACCAATTCCACGAACATGAGATGTACTGCAACATCCAGCTGCTCAAATGAACCTTGAATTCCCCAATGGTTCACAAATCCACTAGGATGAAAGTAACTGACATTTAAACTAGCTTTATTAAAGAACTGTGAAAACTTCAGGACCGTAATGAGCTCACACCAGCATGTAACTTTTGTCCAATGCAAGCATCTGAAAAGGTATTTCTGATCTACTTGCAAAAAAAAATACATCTAGCTGAAGGTAGGTAGCTAGCTGCCAGTGTTTGAATGTTAGCACTGGTCCCTTTCTGGCCTCAGGGCTGGGAACCAAAGCTTTAGCAGGAGCCCTCTCCCCTCCCCCCAAACATTGAGATTTCAATATTCTAAACTTGTATATATATATATATATATATGTACATATATATAATAATATATAATATATATTTTTTAATTTTTTTTAAAAACCCACCTGGAGGTTTTCCATTGCAACCCATTCTAAGAAACTTTCATTAGCAGAAGGCTTGTTCTAGATGATCTTCAGAGGTCCTTTCCAACCTTTAAAATTCTGTGATTCTGCAAATAGCTAGAACATATTCAAGTGAAGAAAACTGAGTTTCTTTCTCCCAGGGTAGCATACTTACTTTTTGCTATATGATGAACTATCACTTTTATGAGACTGAATCTCTCAGGGAACTCTACCAGAACTTCCCTACAGTTTGTATCCTAGTTCTACTGCTAACCTGTTCAGGCAGCAGGATTACTGTTAATAAGAGTGCCCTCACACCAGAAAATGAGTTAACTCCTATCACAGACTGGAGCTAAACAACTTTGAAGGTCTTCTCACTTCAGTGCAATTATGGTGTGTTATATCCCTGTGGTGTCTTTTAGGAGTGTTTTCCTAGAAGTTCTTGGCAGAAGTTCACTGTTGGCTGCTTCCTGCAAAACTCCATGAATGGCACTGTTGGGTAAGAGAACTCAACAGGGAACGAAGACATCCAGAACTCTGAGTTGAACTTCATACTTGGAAACATACAATCCTGAAACCATTGAATAGCTTGGGTTGGAATTGACCTTACAGCCCAACTAGTTCTCCCGATTTTAGTAGGGACACCTCCAAACAGATCCAGCTGCCCAGCACCCCATCTAGCCTGGCCTTGAACACCTCCAGGGATGGGGCATCCACAGCCTCTCTGGGCAGAGGGTTCCAGTGCCTCTGCACCCTCTGAGTATAAATAAATAAATAAATCCTTTTAATCTACCTAATCTGAATCTCCCCTCTTTTGGTTTAAAACCATTCTCCCCCCTTATCACAATCAGACTGTGTAATTTTAATCCACATATTTTTATGCAGCAGAACCAACCAGAACTTGCACCGAATGCCCATATAAACAGAATGTTCCTACATGCAAGAGCAACAATACTCAATCTTCCTGTGGCTATTTGTTGTCTCATACCACCACCGGTCTGCCTTGCATCCTGAGAGAATTATCCGTATTTTCCAGTGGCTTCTTGTGAGTTGTGAGGAAGCTGGGAGTGCCATGGGAGTACAGAAATCTGCATCACATTGTCAGGCAGCTCCAAAGAAACAAATCCCCAAGCAGCTAAACATACATGCTTGCTTGCAGCCCCTGGCCTGGCTGCTTAATTAATGATCAGCTTCTGCACAAGTAAGTTCAGCCATGTGTCACCCCCACCAATCAATTAAATAACCTACCCACCAGGTGTTTTCATTTAGTATTTCAATGAGATATAAACATGCATCTCTGGAGAAGTGTTTGTTGTGGTTGACTTAGTAGAAGGTATCTGAGAGCAAAATATGAACTGATTGCCATTGAATGCTGCAGGACTTGAAAGCGAGCTGTCAGACCTGTCTCTCTCCACCACAAAAGCACCTTAGGCAGAGCATCTTGCATCTACACAGCTAATATAAATAATAACATAGTTTCCTCTGAAAATAATCGTCTGGGTCATCTCATATTGATGGAGTTCAACTGCAGTATTCTTCTTTGTTTGCTGGAGAGACTGATGCGTGAAATACATTCAGGTGAAAGACAAAGCAGATTTCTAAGAAAACTGTAATAACTGCTTGTTTGTTCTTTTTACATTGTCTGCTAATAAATGCTATCTGTTCATTGTAGGTATCATTCCATTGATATATTCCTTTCATATACTTCCAAATTTCCTGAATTCATTGTAAGCAAAAGGCAGTGGAACTAGGTTTGTCAAAGCAAAACTCCCCCTTGGAGCCAGAGAAGCTTTGACATTATTCGAAGATGTGCCAAGTGCACTCATTTACTCAGAGATCATTCTTGGATATGCCTTTCTCTAGGGAGTAACTATACATCAAACAAATGCTTTGCAAAAAGCTCTACTCATGGTTCTATGACAGATTCATTTTTAATATCTGTAAGGCACAACTTCTAAAGTAGGATTTCATGTACCAATAAATTTTACTAATTTCCAGAAGCATTACTATTGGTGTGAATGATTTCTTAACCAGGACTGAGTGCACAAAATCACCAGCATAAAACTATGTTGTTAATATATTAGGCCCTATTTCACTTGTCCTCTGAGAGGGTTTTATTGGTGTAGTCTAACCTGCCAGACTAAGTTGAAGAGCTTCAGTAAAGACAGTCAGATGGAATAGAAGCAGAAAAAGAACAATTCAAGAATTATTTTTAGGTCAGTCTTCACCATTTTACACATATCTGAATACAATCCTTGTAAAACTGTTAAGCTTTTTGAGTGTGATATCAGAGAGAGATCAGAGTATTAGGCTGGATGTGTTTCTGGGCAGCCTAGTCTGGTGGGATTCATTCCTGTGACTTTTTTTCTGAAGAAAATTTCTGAACTAGCTGTGTCTATGATGTGGAGTTCTATTAAAGTGTGAGTACTCATCACATATTAAACCTGAACTGAGCGTAGCACTTGCCTCATAATTCAGATAATAGAAAGCAGATATGTAAAAATAAGGTACAACACAAAACCAAAATTTCCTCACTAATATTTTTAAACCACTTGTATGTATATATGTTCCATATTAGTAGTAAGCAGGTATCACCCAGAGGCTTCAATTAGTTCACTCACTGCGCTGCTTATTGTAGGAAAATAAACAGGAAACATCCCTTGCCTCAAAATCACTGTAATCTAGACAACAGCACCACACCACGGGGCTCTCAGAAGGCTATGTGGAAGGATGCTGAACCTGAGGGCAACAAATTGGAACACAAGACTGCAAAAACTATTGGCTGAGCATTCAACTGGAAGCTTTAAAGATATCTTTTTTCTTCCATAAAACAAGTGGACAAGAGATACAAATGAATCACTTGCAGCCTGTCTACTTAAGGACTCTCATTAAGAACGGGCACTGCAGTGAAGTCAGATCTTGAGACAGAAATGAAAGGAGACGAGGATAATGGCTGTGTCTAATGACATGGATGTAAAGGCACAGAAAATAATAAAACACAAGTTAATATGCTCTCACAGTTAGAGAGCTTAACATGACAGAAAGGGATGGTGCTGACAGAATTTCTATAACCAGATTATATAAATAACAAGGGTTGGTAGAGAGAGCCTGGACAGAACCCCGTATTAAATATTAAGCACTTGTACTGTCTGAGCTAAAAGATCCACTGAAGTAATCAGAAAATTATGTCATCCCCTAAATTTTTGTGGCTAAGCTAGTAGAAGGAAAAGGAAAAGCAATACATGGGTACTAAGATCAAAAACATTTTCAGTGCCTGTGATCTGTGACCATTTCCATGCTGCTGCCATTAAGGTTATCTTTCTCATTACCTCAGGAGTCCAGAGCAGAGACTACCATTCCTGAATCATCCCTTCTGACAGCCAGGAGTTGTGCAGGAGGAGACAAGCTTATCATTACAATATCAATCACCCAAATTTTTCCAAAGTCTTCTTTGTAAAATCAAAATACCTTTGTATTTTCTCAAACTTCACCATCTTTTTTTGACAATTTCATCAGTGCGTATCTTGTAATGGAAAACTGATCAGGTAAAATAGTTGTATTCTTGCGTCAATGCAAACTTCATCTTGAAGAAAGAGCCTATTTTAGAGCTTGGGGGGAAAAAAAAAAAAAAAAAAAAAAAAAAAAGGAGAGAGAATTAAAAATAATAATAATTAAAGAGATGTTGGCAAAAGCAAAGCTTTGTGAAGCATGTGTAAAGCAAAATACCAGTGTGACATCAGGTCTCTATATTTAGCACAAAAATTAATAAAAACACTTGGTATATTATTTTGTCTTCTGCACACCCTTGCTGTTTCTGAGACTCTCAATATTCTCTGAGTCATTCATAAATATACAATATAATGCCTAATGACATTTATCACAGTTCAAAGAATGTTATTTCTTCTCTCCAAGGCAAGCATTAAGTCACAAGAGACTATGAGTAATTCAAGTTCAAGTTAGGACAATATCTAAGTCTAGCCCAAGTCTAGTTTCTTTCCCATAGGGGCCTTATCTGTAAGTCTCAATTCTTGAGTGTGAATCCTGATCCCAGTGAGGCTATTAAAAAATAAAAATAAATAAAATAAAATAAAATAAAATAAAATAAAACAAAATAAAATAAAATAAAATAAAATAAAATAAAATAAAATAAAATAAAATAAAATAAAATAAAATTAAAAAGAGAGAGAAAAAAAAGAAGTAGACAAAGTATTAGAAGATGAAGATTAAGACAAAACAGACAAAATATAGTGTGGGAAATTTCTCCCTTGAAGATTAGTCTTAGTTTTCTTGGAAAGGAAATGGACAAAAATATTTGTTTAGCCACTACTCTTGGAAAATCAGGTAAACAGCAAAGAATGGAAACGTGAAAAGCAACCTGAGCAGAACAAATTGCCTCCATCCCTTTTACCACAGACATATTCCCTGCCACCCCCACTGCAACCTTCTTCTTCTGTCCCTGCTTGGCTCCTCTTCCTCGCTCCTCACCTGCCAGTGGTGGCAGATGGTTATGAGGAGCTGGGACAGCCTGCAAGGTGTAAGTATGTTAGAGAGGGAATGATGAGCTGCTGGAGGCAGGGAGATTTTCCAAGGTATTCATTATTGCTGGGCAGCAGCACTGCTACCTCAGCTACCCTTGCTCCTCCTGGGATCCTTGACAGGAAGCACTCTGGAAAGCTTCTTGTTGCGAACTGGCCGCAGAAGACAGAAAACAGACCGAACACTGCAGAAAGAAGTGATCATTCCATCTTTCCTCATCATGCATTTGACAGATTCACATATACCTGACATGACACTTGCCTGCAACTTGCAGAGCTGTACAGCCAAGGGGAAGGAGAAGGGAGGGCAAAGTGGGATAAATAATGCTACATCTACAGTAACAAGGCAGCAGTGTGGAAATCTGTCAAGAAATACATACTCTTGATAATAGGGGGAAAGCAAGGCCTAATCTTGTTTAGCACAAGACTGGAGTTAACATGTTCAGCTGCTTGAGAAATAAACAAGCTCCCTTCTGCCTGAGTGGAAGTGCCCCTCCACATGCATAATAGCTGTGCACAGCTTGGCACCACTTGATCTTCTAGATCCCCCTTCTTCTTCTCAGCTGGGTTGTTATCATCCTCTGTTATTATCTTCATACTTCCCCTGGTTATTATCAGCATGTTAACTTTGCCTTTATATTGATAGTCTGCTTGGCAATTTTCTCCTCTCCAGCTGGCTTCCTTGTGTCTTGGGTAAGAAAACTACTGTTCTCCACTCCAAGTGAATGTCCTGTTCATTATTCTCAGTGTACACAGAAACACTGAATACCATAGACTCCAGTGAATTCTCATCTATTTCTCAGTCGTATAGAACAATTAACAAACCAGTACATGCAGCAGCCTTACCTATTATGGTCACTACTGTATTTAGGTTTGATTATGCTTGTATTTCATAGTTGCCCAGATCTGCAATGTGAACAAGTGAGTAAACACTGTTTAATATTACGCATCTTTGATGTGCCACAGAACACTTCTATAGTATCGTGTTTTTAATGGCATCCTGGATGAAGCATTTCTTAGCCAAACAGGCAGAAGCAGAATACAGTTAAAGAATTGCTGAAAGGAGGTCCTTACTGGCTTGACTATCAGCTGTCTATGGACCATATGGTTCACAGAACAGCAGGGAAGTAAGCTTTGCCATAGATTTGTCATTCTCTTGTACTCCTGGTTAAGTCTCTATGAGTTAGATCTGCATAACGGTCAGTTGGAATATACTCTTTCCCCCAGAAAGGTACTGTTAACAGCAACTTTAAATAAAACAACAACAACAAAACAACAACAAAAACAAAACAAAACAAAACAACAACAACAAAAAAAAACATTGGCTTTGTCCAGAGGAAGTTACTGAGTACACCACGTTTAAATATCATGCTGAGGTACACACTAATAAGGCAGTCTTCTGACCTTTCAGTTAAGTAAAGATTAAATCTGCTCTTGTCCTTAAGATTTACCATCACTGCAGACTTTCACCTTTTTTAAAAATGCATCAAAATCTGTAGACCTCAGCAAAGACACAGGAACAGTAGCTAGCAGTTCTTGTGATTAGAAACTTAAAGTTCTGCAAACTTTAGCAAAGTGAAGGTCAGGCATCTACAAAGTCAGAGCATGCAAAAATCAAGTGACAAAAAAAACAAAAAAAAACACCCTTGGATTAAAATCTGAATTATCAATCCAAAACTAGTAAATTAAATGAATCACTAAAACAGTAATTAAACCAACATTTTAAACCTTTCCTCTTAATTAAAAACTACAACATTCTAAGAATTTAAACATTAACATAGTCAATTTCTATTTGAAAAGAATATATAAGGAGGGTCTAATGGTATCAGTTTATTAACGTCATTTTGTGCTCATGGTTAATTAAGCACAAGGACTTCCACTGAGAATCAGGATGTTATAAATAATATAATAATAATGACTTTTTTAACCAATTACAGTAAAATAAAACTGGATTATCCAGTATGACCTGTCTGGCTTTGGTATTCATAATTTTAAATCCAATTTAATTAAATCATCAGGTTACCATATTAAACATAAATCACCTGTGACTTTTATAATATAAATATAGTAGCTACAATAGGTCAGGAATGAATTCTCATTCCAGAACTGGGTGACTCATTCATCAGAAAATTTTCTAGTTTGTCATCATATTTAAACATTATGAGCCAGTTCCTCAGCTGGTGTAAATAGCCTATTTTAAATAGACAGAAACAGCACTACAGCTTTGTACCACTGCTCTTTATTTCTAAGCAGCAGAGAACAGATGAAAATATACAGGCATTTCTCTGTTCACTCATGAAGACAAGGTTTAGTCTAAGAAAATTATATAGTTTCTTTTCTCTCCACCCAGCACTTAATTTAGATTTGTTTTCTGTTTTAATCTGAATATTAAGTACGTAGAGAAGTCACTTATGAAGAAATATGAGCAAGTTGAATCTGTAGCAATGGGCAGAATTTTTATTTTTTGGTAGCCATGTGCATGAAATTTCACTCAGAATTTTCATCTCTGTCTCTCCAGATATAGCTGCTCTAAGTAAAAAAAAATATCATCTATTTAACAAAATTTAAGAGATTTTCATTCACAAGACCACTTTGTTCTTTCCTTCTGAACAGTTAAAGCAGTCTATCAGGCCTTAGTCTTAATTATCCTTTTAGCAAATTTTACTTTCAAAGAAATCAAATTTCCAAAATGCATTATGTCATTTAATGCTTCTGACATACCAGAAATAATAATAATAATAATAATAATAATCTTTTCCTGATTATTTTGAAAAATAACCCTCAGAAATCTCATTCTTATTGTATCTGTCATTTTTTGGGATTGGAAACATGGAACTAGTGGAATTGTGTGCTGCAAATGTGAAATTTCAAATACAAGGCAGAGTCTATAGGAAGAGAAAAAGTCGTACTAAAAGAGCTAAGGTCTATATTGTTTTCATATTCGGTCCTGTTTGCTAATATATGTAAGTACTCTGCGTGCACATCATGTAATCAGCTCATACAGTGAGCAGTTTGTTTCATTAAATTAGATCCTTTTTTCATGCTCAGCACATTGATGAGGAGATAAACAAAGCACATATCACTGATTTCCAATTTTTGATTTCCAGTGGGGAGTTGTCTAGAAGCATTAAATCAAGAGTCACTGAACCATCTTATCTCTAGCTGTTATTGTTGAATAAATATTATCCTTTCCCTTCTCCCTCTTCCAAGATTTCTTAGTTTTCCTTCTCCACAGACACCATTTGCCTTTTAATTAGTAAACAAATATATATGTGAATACACACATATAAATATATATATGGATTTTTTCCACTGACATTGAGGAACTTTGTCTTAAATATAGAAATGTAATATTTGTATATCTGTTTGTATATGTGTACATATTTTTCCATAAATATGGGTATGTGTATGTATACATGATTGTGTTTTGCTTTACATTTCTTCTTGATTTGCATTTTCTATATGTAGATTATGAAGTATCTGTGTGCAGAATAATACAGATCTTAAAGGACATGAGATTTTCTTGTCTTTCTGAAGTGTCTTTATAACTAATGCTGCCATAGGCAAAATACAGGAGCTCTACTCTTCATTCAAAGGTCATAAAATACCACAGATACTTAGACTACTCAGCATCTAAGTTCTTGTTGTACAGTTAACTGAAAATGGACTCTATTTTCATTAGATTCATTGGCTGTTTTTTAAAATAAATAAAAATAAAAAACACTACTGTCACCCTGGTGTATTATGGCTATTGTAAGCATCAGCAGTACAACTCTTTTCCACCAAAGATGGTTTTTGAACCTTCTTCTTGCATATACTTAGGTGAGTACTCAGTGCATTTTATTAGTGTGTCAGTGTCACGTTCTTTTCAATTTGTTTTCTTTTTGGTCATTTCCAAGTGCTTGCCTGGATCAGTAAGGAGAATGAAAAAATTTTCTCTGAGTACTTGCTCATAAAATAATCTCACTATGTGGACAGTGCACTTTGCTCCCAATTAATCCACAAGCAGGAACTAGCTCCATACACAACAATGTTACAGTGATGGCATTTCAGATTTTTTTTACTGTAAATTGCAGCCTCTTCTGTCCTCCATAGTTTTAGCCATTTCACTGAAAATATGTGGGTGAAGTATACTTTTCTTCCGTTTTGGTTTAGAAAATTTCTTTGTTGTCATTACATATACGAGGAAAAGATGGGAAAAAAAAAAAAAAAAAAAATCATAACTGAGATGTCAGTGGCAAAGCCAGCAAGGGTTCCCTTCACTACCTGTGTCTTAAGTCCAGTTATGTAATTTCAAGTCTAATCTTGGAGTCTCAATTAATGTTGCAAACATTCTCTAGAGTGATGTCACTGTGCAGCTCTTACCGCAAGCTAACATACATATGGAGGGTACATGGGCACACATTTCAGAAAAGACATTAAGACAACATCAGAGATCAATAACCTCTGATAAAGAAAAAGATTAGTAATAATGGTACGAATGAGGCAAGTTTGTTATAAAAGAATTGTGGTTAGATAATGCAACTTAAACTAAGTTGTTAATGGATAGATACTACAGCAGATGCTAGTCTCCCAGACATATGTACCAGTCATCATGAATTTCACAAAAGAAAAAAAAGGAACAAAGTGAGTTCATACAGGTTTTTTTTCTGTTTTAAGAAGAAAGCCCCATATATTCAAAGGCTTTTATTTTTAATTGGTGCATTGTAGTGATGATAAAAGGAGTCTACAATGCAAAAATCCATTGAAAATACAATTACAATGAAGCTTCATATTCATAATCTCCAAAGAACTTAAGTAGTTGTAATCCTCATCACTTGTAATAACTGCCTACATATACTCACAAGTGCTCAGGGTTTACCAGGAGCCAAACAGGCAGATGGATAATTCCTTGTATACTCCTGCTGCATACCACTGATCATCCTCCTTCCATCTGCAGTCTCTCTCTTCAACTGCATTTTTGTCCTTTTTTAAGCCCACACCAAGCTTTTATAAGTAGGAGAACAGAAGAGTGCAATGGAATACAAAGATGTTCTACATTTCAAGATGCACTTGATCCAACCTCAACGAGCATGATAATGGATATTTATATTTGTTAATATGCTAGTTTATTTACTTCGTACTAAAGTCCTAGATCCTACATCCACCACACTGCCTATGTTTTGGCATGCTATGCAATTTAGCTTTGGCATACACCAATTGATGTCCTGACAAGGAAACTTGGTTACTACAGAATACATGAATGTAAGAATAACCATATTAAGACAGACTAAATGGAGTTAACTCCTGTAACCCAATTCAAACAATGGACATAATTCTGTGGAGACAGGATACAAACCAGAATGGTAGCAATACATGATGTTTGTCAGCACGAACCTGCTCAGGCCTCCATTCTTCTATGGTCAACTATCTACTCAGTTGCTCTGAGACAGAAAGGTGATTTCTATGACTTTAATCTGACTTTGCCTTGTTCTTCAACTAGAAGAGACTGTGAACAATTTAATCTTCACATATTCTCTTCATAATTCTGTATGTTTCTAGCACATCCTTCCCCCATGTCATTTTCTTTTCAGACAGAAGGCTCCTGGCTTACTCAGAGGTTCTCTATACAAAATCTGTTACAGACCTTTGATCATTCTTGCCACTTTTCTCTGCACTTTTTCTAGCTCTGCTTCATGCATTTCAGATGAGGACCAGAATTACATACAATATTACAGTATGTGGGTGAACCAATGAATTTGTATAGTGGGACACTGATCTCTATTTTGCCCCCTATTACTTTTTTAATAATTCCTAAAAATTATTTTATGACAGCTACCCAGGATCAGCAGACATTTTGATAGGAACCACTTTCTCAGCCACAAAAACTTGCTCTGGAATGCCAGACAGTTGTCAGCTCAATGTACATCATTTCATATGTAAGTAGGATTGCATTTTCTACTCCTTATCATTTTACATCATTTTCCATTTGCCCATTCTGCTTTTTTTTTGCTTTTTTTTTTTTTCTTTTTTGCTCTTTCACTTAACCAGTTCTGTGTTTTTTTCATAACCAGATCCCTGAATAATTTAGAATCATCATCCAACTTTCTTATGTCACTGTTCACTCTATTGTGCAGGTCACTGATGACTACATTAAGCAGAAGAATCCCCCTCACCTACTCCCTTGAAATTCTACTGCTGACCTCCTTTCACTGGGAGAAATAATTATTTGTTCCCACTCTCTGTTGACTGTTTATAAACAATTCTATATCCAAATTATGGCCTTGCTTAAAGTCTAAATCCAAGCAGATGATGTCACTAAGATCGGTTTTATCTGAATGCTCACTAACACTTGAAAATGCATTCAATAAACTTCCACAGTTGCATTTCCCTTTGCAAAAGCCATGCTGAATTTTCCAAGTTATCGTACATCTACTCCTATGTACACAAACTCCATTCCTAGTAACAGTTTGTCCTCATTTGCCCAGTGTAGACACCAGGCTCACTAGCTTGCCACTCTGATCATGTGTTCTAGATTATTTATTTCTTTGCATTGGTATCGTGCTTGAAAACCCCCCTTCAGTTAGTCTTCAGTTAGTAAAGCCGTTTTAAATTAAACATTAAATACCAGAGTTACTAATTTAGATACCAGAGAACTTGAGTTCCTTTGGATCTTAAAAAACGAATACTGCCTGCTCCAAGCAGGTTGTTGTTCTTCATTTTGACAGTTAATTTCATAGCATCTACCATAGCCATTTCTGTCTTAAGTATGTCTACTGTAAAGTCCTCTGCAAAGAAGAGAGAGAATGAAGAATTTTATATGCAGATGCAGGAGTCAGGAAATTTAATTATATCTAAGGAGAGAGAACTATTACAGTGCAGCAGAGTGCTCTAAATGGCAGAAAGCTTAAGGCCGCTTAATTCCCCTTTATAGGTATAAAGCTGAGGGGTTTAGCCTTTCCATTCAGCTCAGGTACTTACTGATGGTAGAACCGTAATCCTTCTGTCTAATTAAGATGTCTGAAGACTGATGTGGCCAAGATGTTTTTCATCAAGGATTTTTCGACATTTCAAGCTTAAGACATGATCTTTTATCTTGTCTTCCCCTTCCATAGTTACCAGAAACATAATCACTTATAGCTAGATGAGAAAAACTTTTGTGGCATATGATAAATAGAGCTTGCTTTTAACATTCTCTTATCCTTCAAAATAGGTTATCTTAAAATACTGCTACTAAATCATGCTTGTTTTCCTTATGCAGCAGAACACAGCACATCCTTATGCAAGCAACAAGTCTAGAAAATGAAAACTTATGGGAACAATATTAAGGGCTTGATAAAATTATGATGTGTGACAACAGTGATAATAAGGAAAGATAATCATATGCATAGGAAGTCTAGAGAAGCACATTATAACCTTGCTGCATTAATTATTTGCACAGTCTCTGCCATGAAAGTATGACGGCTGCACTGAAAGTAATGCCTACTATTTTATTATCTTGGTCCATGATTGGATGTTGGTAATGTGGAAGTAGAGATTGAACCCACCCACTAATATTCTTTTACATTTTGTTGCTGTGTGACAGATAGCAGCAGAGGGGCTGTCCGACAAAATGGCATTTGATATGGAAGTGTTTGTGAAGCAAAGGTGTGGAACTGAATTCCTCCTTATGGAAAAAATGGCACCCACTGACATTTGATAATGCTATCTGAACACTGCTTTACTAACTGAGACTAAATGAATGTGAGCACAATGAGGCAGTGGGTGGTGCATTTCAGTAGTGGTGATGGTGGCAGTGGTTCACCTCTGCTGGTGCAAATTTTAATAAGCATGGCATGCAGGCTCTTGTTCATCACTAAAAAAATGCATAGATAATGGTCATAACTGTTCTGAAAAAACAACGTTTTTTAGCTGAGAATTTGCTCTATTAAACAGCGTTATTGTGCTCTTTGTATCTGTGCTGTTTCCATGGGAATAAATAGGAGGCATTACTTTTGTTGCAACCTATTGTCACCTATGTATATAAAAGAAAGAAAAGCAAGTCAGTAATATACCAGTGAGGTACTGGAGGAAGACCAAGAATTTTTAATAGCCTGTAACTGTGGATTTGTTCAACAAAAGATTTTAAAGTTATTTATTTATTTATTTTTGTTTTAGTGTTTTAAAAAGACATGTTATGGGATTTTTTACTGGAGCAGGCACAGTGTTTGCATATTAATTGTGAAACTAGGAATTAGATCATGTTTTCTCAGGAGTGAATGACGCAGAAATTAACTCTAATTAGCTATGACAACTTACCTTGCTAAAGCAACTCGCTTTTGCCATTAAATAAAAAAGCCTTCAAAGTACCAAACTTTATTGAGTTGACATGTAAATTTTTACTTTCCAGAAGCATGAGGATGTTACTGAATGTCTCAGTGTACAGTAACAGAATTTATGCTTCAAAAACATTAAGAAGATCTCTGTGAACACTTGTACCAGAGCTATAACAGTGGTGCTCTGTTGCTCACTGCTGAACTGGTAAAGGTTCTGAATTATGTTGGACATTCAATTTAGGAACAGCAATACCTGAAAAAGCTGGCATGTTGTCCTGGAAGACTCTTGGAGATCCCAAACTGCTCATTTAATGTCTGTATAACCAATAGCATCTTCAAGGAAAAATTTGGGGTGTTTGAACTTTGAATTTCCTTCTTCCTTGAAAAGTATAAGGAAATGTCATTTCCCAAAAGTCATTTAATGTTTATTCACTCTTCCAAGGAAATTTTCTGGTGCTACCTAGTAGGAAACACTGACAATTCTGCCTAATTTTCCATGAATCTTAAAAACTCAAATTTCAGTAATAAGTTGATATTTATACCACATGTGCATCAGCAGATCAATCACTTCTACCCATCTGAGATTCTAGACAGCAGGTTTTACATAGGGACTGATGCTAATCAGATCTCTGGTTGCTCCAGCCGGTGACGTGGCTGCCAATCACCTGGCAGAATCATAGCACTAACAAACCCAGGCAACAAGACAGATGATTCAGCAACCTTCTTAATGTTACAAGAATCAAATTCCTATCAGTCACATCCAGGAACTGCACAATTTAGCACAGCGGAGACCTTTACAATGACTTATGTTTCTTTTGTTGATAACAGACTGCCACTTCTCCTAGAAACACGCAAGGTACTTCACAGGAACCATACAACAGTGTATCTAGCTCTAATCATTGTCAGTCAAATCCCTGCTCTTTGAAAGGGAAACATGACTAGTTTGTAAACTGTGTTTTTTATGCAGTGCTTAACCAATGTAAACTGTGTAAAAACCCTGAAACAAGATCCTGAACAGTAAGGATGGGTGTTCTTTCTTCTCACTGTCTTCTTGAGCCATGTACCTTGACAATGGGACTGGATGGTCTGTAAGAATAATTGAAAGCAGGATTCCTGCTCTGTTCAGGGAGCTCTAATAACTTGTCAGAAATAGGACTGACTTCAATCTCCAAAAGAATCACATGATTTTAAGAAAATGCTCATTGATTCTGCATTTTATGATAAGTGTGATAATGTCAGCATTGTCAGAGGATTCTGCACACACTTCAAAAGCTAGGTCCTTTATAGGAATTCCTGTAGCGGCTTAAAGCAGAACTGGAAAAGAAAACTGCTAAAACAAAACAAAACAAAACAAAACAAAACTTCATTTGTTCAAATAAATAAGCATCTGAGATGAGATGCTCAAAAAAAGTACATCATGGGGGAAAAAAAGAATTCTGAATATGGTACCTAAGTCTCAGTTCAGACCAGCTGCCTGGATATGGGTCTTGCACTGTACTATCATCATCCTCAGTTCTGGGTCTTGCACTGTACTATCATCATCCTCAGTTCTTCATACACTAGATCCACTCTGTTTACTACTCTGTTGCAATTCCGTTCTTCAGAATTCTATGCCACCAGTTTCAGGATTACTGCTGATAGGTTTCTGGTAAGCTTTGCATTAACTCTTTTTTTCTAAGAAACTAAAAATTAGCCTTATTACTTTTCTCCAATAGTTATGTTTTTCATTCTGTACACAATTACCAAACAACAACAAAAAACCCACAATATTC
The DNA here is from genome assembly GCF_054131305.1 of Coturnix japonica. Lineage (NCBI taxonomy): Eukaryota > Metazoa > Chordata > Aves > Galliformes > Phasianidae > Coturnix > Coturnix japonica. The sequence continues at coordinate 8,770,177 of NC_140663.1, forward strand.
TGAACATTGTTCTCATATGGACAATTCCACTGAATTCACATAAGATGTCAGAAGTCTAAATAGGCACAGAATTTTGTCATTTCATTTCTACATATCCACAATATGTTTTACAGTAAACATTACACTAAACTTCTGTACCTGCCACTATTTTTGTCCTGGCAGTGTAGATTTTGTAGAATCATAGAGTCATAGATTCATAAAATGGCATGGGTTGAAAAGGACCACAATGACCATCTAGTTTCAACCCCCCTGCTATGTGCAGGGTTGCCAACCACCAGACTAGGCTGCCCAGAGCCACAGCCAGCCTGGTCCTGAATGCCTCCAGGGATGGGGCATTCACAACCTCCTGTTCCAGCACTTCACCACCCTCTGTGTGAAAAATGCCCACTTAATCTAAATCTCCCCTATATTATTTTTAAACCTTTACACCTTGTCCTATCACTATCCACCCTCATGAACAGTCGTTCTCTCTACTATTCACTCCTTTCAAATACTGGAAGGCCACAATGAGGTCTCCCCAGAGCCTTCTCTTCTCCAAGTTAGACAAGCCCAGTTCCGTCAACCTTGACCTTTCTTCATAGGTGCTGCAGCCCTCTGATCATCTTAGTGGTCCTCCTCTGGACCCATTCCAAGAGCTCCACACCCTTCTTGTGCTGGATGCAGTCCTTCAGATGGAGCCTCACAAGAGTTGAGTAGAGTGGGACAATCACCTCCCTCTCCCTGCTGGCCACCCCTCTTTTAATGCAGTCCAGAATACAGTTGGCCTTCCAGGATGGAAGTGCACACTGTTGTCTCATGTCCAGCTTCTTGTTCACCAGGACCCCCAAGTCCTTCTCCACAGGGCTACTCTCAAGAGTTTCTTCTCCCAGTTTCTATAAATACTTAGGATTGCTCTGCCCCAAATGCAGCGCCTTGCACTTGGCATTGTTGAATCTCATACCCCAATCTGGAAGGGACTCATGAGAATCATCGAGTCCAACTCCTGACTTCACACAGCACCACACAAAGAATCAGACCATGTCTGAGAGCACTGTCCAGATGCTTCTTGAATCTCTGGCATGCACAGTGTCATGACAACTGCCTTGGGGAGGCAGTGTGATTGCTTGACCACTCTCTCAGTAAAGAAATTTTTCCTGAAGAACCCCTCCAACTTGACCCTCCTCTGATGCAGCTGCATGCTATTCCCTTGCATCCTGTTGCTGTCACCAGAGAGCAGAGATCAGTGCCTGCCCCTCTGCACCCCTTGTAAGGAAGACATAGGGTGTGATGAGGTTTCCTCTCAGTCCCCTCCGGGATGAACAAACCAAGGGACTTGAGCTACTTCTCATATGCCTTCCCCTCTAGATCTTCTATCATCTTTGCAGACCTCCTTTGCACAGTCTGTTAATAGTTTTATTTCCTTCTTGTACTGTGACATCCACTGTACACAGTACATGAGGTGGGGCTGCACCAGTGCAATGTAGAGTGGGACAATCAGTTTTCTTGACCTGCTAGTAATGTCATTCTTGATGCATCCCATGATATGTTTGGCCTTCCTGGCTACCTGGGCATACTGCTGACTCATGTTAATCTTGTTGTAGACCAAGACTCCCAGACCTCTTTCAGCAGGGTTGCTCTCCTGCGCCTCATCCCCCAGTCTGTATCTATAGCCAGGGTTGCACCTTCCCAGGTGCAAAATGGGGTACTTAAACTTCATTTGGTTGGTGATTGGCCAGCTCTCTAATTTCTCTAGATCTCTCTGCAAGGCCTTTCCACCCTCACTGGAACCAACAGCTCCTCCAATTTAATATCATCATCAAACTTGCTCAAAATACCCTCTAGTCCTGTGTCCAAGTCATGTAATGAAAACACTGAAGAGAACTGTCTCTAAAACTGAGCACTGAAGAATCTCAGTAGTGACTGGAGCCCAGCCTAACATTATTGTAATTCTTGGGGCTGACCCATCATCACTTCCTCACATCTAGTATTGTTTTTCTCGAGCTGTATATTTGGAAAAAAAATATATATATATCAAATATATATATATATCAAAAGCTTTACCAAAATAAAAAAAAAAAAAAAAAAAAAGATAACTAACTAGATAGGTGAGCTTGTCATAAAAGGAAATGAAGTTAGTTAAACAGGACCTTCCCCTCATGAACCTGTGTTGGCAGTGATCAGTGACAGCACTGTCAGGTAAGAAAAGAAAATAAGGTATTAAAGTACATGCAGCGCAAATTGAAGTCTTTTAGCAGCTCTTGTGCCAGTCAGTACTCCTGTGCTCTGTGTTTTATATCCCATGTGTACTAACAAGAGATTAAAAAACCACATAGGTAGAACTGGGAGTTTGAAAGCAAGTTAGGCACTGTGAATCTTCCCAAATGTGTCAAAATATGAGAACTGACTGTGCTAAATTAGTCAGTGCTGATACACTGCGGAAAACGAGTGATTAATAAACTTCAGTGCTTTTATTTGCCTCCTTGAGGCTTGATGATGTGGTTGTTCCACAGTGAGAAGCAGAGAAGCATGAGTATAACACAGGCAGTACTACATAAATCATTCAAATCAGTGTTTTGTTGTAAGGCAGACTTCTATTTAACAATGAATGTTTGTTCATACATCATACTAATAAAATGCTGCCGTCTCTTTTTCTCATGATTCTGTATTAGAGCAGTGTTTTGAAGAAACAGATGGCACCTGGATAGATGCTTTTTTTGTTGTTGTTGTTGTTATTTGTTTGTAGACAAAAAGTGAAACTGAGAAAAGGTTTTGAACCAAGATGCATATAGCTAGCTCCCAGTACTGGAGAGAAATCATTTGAATTGAATGCTTTGGCTTTATTTGACCAGCAGCCTTCCTGGCTCATGGACAGTCCCCCTGCGGAAGCAGATTATGTTTGGCAGCCTGTTTCTGCACTAATTTCACTTTGAGTTTTGTTCTGATATGTGAAACTGCCAAGAGCTTGTGTAGAAAGACACAAGAAGGAAAAGTTAATTTCAGTTTTAGCAGAATGATGAGTTTATACAAGCAAACAAAAAATAGTAATAATAATAAAATCCCTTTACACACAGAGAGAGATAAAAAGTTTAAAACAAAGGAAAAGGAAGTAAAGGTTTTTTTCGTTTGCTTCAAGCTCTAAAAATTTCAGAGAAATATTTTCCTTTATATTATGATTTTTATTTTTATATTGCTGCAATATGTATAAGTCTTTTTGCCCAAGGAAAAGTTTCTGTGAATTATATTTGGAGTGGTTTCAGTTCAGTAATAATAATGCTACAGATCTAACCGGTGTAATTCACTTCTCAAAAGCTAACACATAACTGGAAATTTGCTGTTGATCTTTGTAGCACTAGAAGTTCCCATGACAATGTCCTTTTGAAAGACGGAAAAATCAAACCCCACATTTTTCATAGAAATGTGACAGACTAACCCTAGACAGTACAATAATGTATTTTTTTTATCTGTAGTTCATGCTTTAAATTATCTCACCTGCTTCTACAGACACAAAGTGATTAGTAAATCTGGTAGAACTATGTAAACAGCAATAAGGACTTCTCTTCAGTATTAACTCATCGGGGGGTGTTTTCCAAAGGTAGCCTTGAACCTCAGCAGGATAGAGAGGAGGAGTGATGAGATCCTACACTGCAATTTTAATTAGTAGGAAATCAAAGTTATACATCAGACATGGTATTTTTCTCTGTAAATCAAAAGGACAGCAGCAAAGCAATCAGCTTTCTGCTATCTGACAAAAGGACTTTCCCTAAGGGATTCGTGATCTAAGGATTAATTTGAAAATAACTGCGACAGCAGCAGATAAAAACAAAACAAAACATCTGTGAGCTTGCAGCTTTCTCTTCTTCTGATTTTGTGAAAGGTGAAAAAGAGTCATATAGAATGTAGTCTAACCTGTGTTCATGGCTGACACTGTCACCAGTGTTGAATACAGTGCTGGGAGTTTGCTGATTTTTCAAAGAGAGAAAAAAGGTGACATTTCTTTATAATGGCAATTGACTTTTAACTAGAGTCAATGTACTTACTTACAAACACACTTAAGTAAGACATTGTGTTAAAAGAAAGTTCTTAAACCAAAAACTTGATTTTATCACAAATATAAATTTGACTTCACAGGGTCAACTCATAACAAGGAAAGCAATAGATTTATGCTTTAATATTAGAAAGAGTAGATGGATGTAAAGATGTTCAAAACCAATAATGAATACGGGATTAAAACTAGCAAAAGGAAATACAAGGTGAGACAACCATTATAAATGTCACGCACATTTATCTGCAAGGCTTTGCTGGCTATCATTTGCTTTCTGAATCTTACCCCACAGCTAAAAGGAACTATTCTTTATTGTTAGTGTTCACATTATTTTTCATTGGTACAGGTTAGGGGATGACTCACTGGAAAGGCTTTCTGCAAAGAAGAACCTGGTTGTTCTGGTAGACAACAGATTGGCCATGAGCCAGCAGTGTGCCCTTGTGGCCAAGAAGACCAGTGGTATCCTGGGGGAGATTAAAAAGAGTGTGGCCTGGAGAACACTCTGTTCTGCTCATTGTCATGTCCAGTTCTGGGCTCCCCAATTGAAAAAATAGAGGGATCTCCTACAAGGAGTGTGTCAGAGGGCTGAGTAACCTGGATCTCTTCGGCTGCAGAGAAGAAAACAGAGGGGGGATCTGATAAATGTTTACAAATATTTGAAGGAAAGTGGGAGGCAAGTGGGTGAAGCCGGGCTCTTCTTGGTGGTGCACAGCAATAAGACAAGGAGCAATGGCCTAAAACTTGTATACAGGAAGTTCCATGCAAGAATGTGGAAGAACTTCTTTACAGTAAGGGTGATGGAGCAATGGAATAGGTTGTCCAGAGAGATTGTGGAGTCTCCTTCTATGGAGATACTCAATACTCATTTTGATGTCTACCTGTGCTACTTAATGTAAGGTACATACTCTATCAGGGAGGTTGGACTCAATGACCTCTCGAGGCCCCTTCTAATTCCTGCAATTCTGTGATTCTGTGAAAATCATAATTTTATTTATACAAAACAGCTCTCATCCTTGATAACACTGTTTTTCAATGGAAATACTGTTGTTTTCACTACTATTTTTTGTTGTTGTTGTTTGTTTGTTTTTCAGATTTTACCACATGCATTGATATTTTTGCAATTCAAGGCAATTCAATAATTTCCACTTTTGGTTTTTCTATCAGGAAAATACTGCCCAGAGAATCTGCGGATGTCCCCACCCTGGGGGCACTCAAGGCTAGGCTGGATGGGGCACTGAGCAACCTGGTCTAGAAGGAGGTATCCCTGTTTACAGCAGAGTGGTTGGAACTAGATGAACTAGGTCTTTTCCAGTCCAAATCATTCTGTGACTCTATGGGGGAAAATAAACAAACAAATAAATAAATAAATAGATAGATAAAAAGTCTCATGAGATTCTTTAAAATAGTCAATAACTGAAAAAAAATTGTAGTTTTCAGTTTGGTTTCTGTAGACTGGGAAGCTGTTTATCTGAAGTGTCCAGATTAGAGTGATAGAATACACTACTGAGCTCTACTTCCTTTCCTCTAATGTAGTAAAAAAGCAGTCCCAGTAATAACAGAAGCATTATGCTGGTAGAAGAGGTATGTCATATGTGTGCCTTTATTGACAACTGCTAGAATTCTAAAAAGATTATTAAAGTGTGGCCCAGAAAAAAAAAGCATAACAAACCCTATTCAATCAGGGGTGCACAGAGAAATTTTCATCCACTAATGACTATAAAATTAAGAAAATATGTTGCTTTTTTGAGCCTAAGGCTAAGTTTACTTATTCATTGTCTGAGTCTGAATCTGAAGACGTCTCCAACATTGCTAAAGACATTTTAAATATTTTGCTAGAGGCTAATTTTTAAATAACTCACTGACTAATTGGTAGCATCAAAGTGTGGAACTGTGCATCACCTTTGGTATTTACCTACTGCTACAAATAACTCTCATCATATGCTGTGACAGTATCTTCAGTGCCGAATCACTTCTGACTGCTTGTAGAATGAAGGCAAAGGACAGTTTTCAAAACTGATTGAAATTCTGTGGACCAGGTCCATAGCAGATGCAGTCTACAGACTGCACAAGTCCCAGAGATTGAATGATTTCCTCCACTCTGCTGAACACAATAGAAGGTTACCCTGCTCCAGCCTAAGCCGTTGGCAGCACATGAAAATTCTCCTACCAAAGAGAAAGATGTATCTACAATTTCTGGCACCACCCTTCTCTATTCCAATCTCCTCTTCCTTTCTATAATCACCCCATCTCACTTTCTCTGTAGGAATTAATTTGTTTATTTTTTAATCTCACTGACTTTTTTCATCTTTACTTTTCCCTATTTTGTCTTGGAAAAATGAGTTTGACTCGCCTGCTCTGCCAAGTATTTCTGGTAAGGTTAAAAAAAAAATCAATGAGAATTTGGGGTCAAACAAAACAAAACAAATTACCCATAGTGAGTGCTTCAGCATTTCTGGAATATCGGAATCACTCAATGGATTTCAATCCTAGCAGGCTGTGAGATTTACAGTGTTATTTTTTGTTGCACTAACAGCAAAACACTCTCTCTTTCTGCTCTTGGCCTCGCAAACCCTCCTGAACTTTGTACCTGGGAGAGAGGAAAGCACAGGCTGGAGGATGTAGATCACACATCCTTTCTGGCTTTTGGCAAGCAAAATATCTGATAATTGCTTTCTAGAATTTCAGTACACTAAATTCAGCCCATCCTCATAGGGATGCAGAGAGAAGATGTTTTATATTGAATTAAATTGTTATATCAAGTTAATATAACTAATTAGCACAAATACATATTCCAAGGATTTCCAACAGCCTTATTAGCTTAAAAGCCTGTGTGTCACACTTGTAAAAACCTGCACCAACAGAGGTGATCAACTGTCACTGTCTCCACTTCTGAGATGCACCACCTACCATTTTACAGTGCTCACATCCACTGTTTGGTCTCCATAAATGCTCAGCAAGTGTCAGTGAATGTCAGTGGGTACATTTTTTTCTGTATGGAGGAATTCAATGACACCTCTTTGCTTTGTACACACTTCCATGTCAAATGCCATTTTGTAAGACTGCCCCTCAGCTGCCATCTGTCACAGAGCAAAAACATGTAGTGGAATGTTGTTGGAAAGGTTCAAATTCTACTGCCATACCACCAACATCTGCCTCTGACCCTGTGGGCCAATGGGATAAAAAAGAACAACAGAAGAGTAGTAGTTTTTCATACCCAGTTTACACCAACATAACTGGTGACACAAGGCAGGAGGAGAAAGTGTAATAACTCCCCTGTGTTGCATTATTTTCTATTTATGAATTCTAATGGATTTCACTTTTAGTCATTTCATAGTGAGCAGGCATACAAAATATACTGATGTGGAGAACACCACGAAGTGTGCCATAAAGTAACAGTTAAATTCCAGATAAAATTGGCCCTAGATTTTTTTCAGTGAAGTTTGGGCCACATAATTTTATTGATTTTCCAGCAGTCTAGTGAAATCAATGGGCAACTCTACTTAGTAATCAATGGTACTATCTGGCCATTAGCTTGTATTAGAAGAGAGATCTGAACGTCTGATAGACATATCTAACAGCACATGCATCTCATCACAGTCATGTAGATCAAATCACAAAATGTGATGACTTTTCCTCTACAAGGAAACGTCTATATGGGAAAGAAAATAATATGTAAACAAGTGTAGGTATCGCCATATTTCTAACAGTAGCCAGATTATTAGAAAGCAAATCTCCAGTACATTCTGTAAAGAATAAGTATCAATAAAGTCTAAAAATTATGTGATCAAAATTTGCAAAGTTTAAATTAGCAGTTGCCTTTGAAAATATAACTCATTTTTATCATCAGCAAGAAACTCTGGGTGAAACACTGAACACATTATACTCCAGTTCTTAGTAATGTCTTTTTATGTACTTTTAACTTTCATTTAAGAACAGTGCAAAGCAAGTTCACTAACCTTAAGAATTAATTTGATTCACCAGACAGACTTTGAATTCACACCTTTCAGAGTCAAATGTTTGCGTTTCCAGGACTTATGGTATTTTTAGCTAAGCTGCTTCCCTTGATCTGTGCTGAGTTGTTGTGAATTGTATAGACCTCATTTGATCAAGCTAAAAACATAAAATAAAGAAGTGCATATGTCTGTTACAGTGACCTCAAGTAGAAACATATAGGTAACTTCACTTGCATGAAAGGTTTCTTGCACAACATCTGAGATTTTGTGCTCCAAAAGGCACAAATATATGGAGAACATTCTAAAACATTTAGGCAGCTACTGGAACCAAAGCAAGATGTTTAAAACTATCCAGCTACCTTTGTTTTATACAGCATTAATTTTTTGATGAATCTTGCTGGATGTCGCTGTGACATTCATCTAAAAATATATAGGTTTTTTTAATAGAATTTCCCTTAAGTAGTTATTTCAGGTTTTGTTGATTCATTAAAGCTACTTACTAGTGTGCTAACAATTTCAGGTTCCTAAAGTCCAGCCAGAACATTAAAATGGTGGGCCTGGCTCAATAGAGATATGATGAGCTGATTCTAGGATTGTATGGGGTGAGATAACTTTAAGATCTATCCTTTGTCTATTGCCGAATGGAGGACACACCCCCACAAGTGAGCACACTCCTACTAGTGAGGGGAGATTTAGACTGGGTATAAAGAAGATGTTTTTTACAATGATGGTGGTGAGGCATTGGAACACGTTACACAAAAACTTGATGGATATCCTTTCCCTGGAGACATTCTAGGCCAGACTGTATCAGGGACTAAGCAGCCTGATCTAGCTGTAGGTGTCTCTGTTCATTGCAGGGGAGATTGACTAGGTGATCTTTAAGAATCTCAACTAAATGATTTTATGATTCTACGATTCTATTAGAAATAACTTTACCATAATAAGTTCAGAGAGAAGAGGATTATTGTCTAGAGAGTTTTAGGACACTTTTTGTGATGCAGGAGGAAGGGCATTTGGAGATTACAGGAAATGTATAACATATTTTAAGGGAATTGGGATAATATGTGAGAGGGAAGAAACAAAAGATGGGTAAGAATGGATGAGAGGAGAACAGACATGAGAAAACAAAGCAGAAATGGAATAATAGAGCTGGCTGAGTCAAATGGGTTGCTGGATTGTTGCCTTGTCTGGCCTAGCCCTGTGCTTAATCATCACAAAGAATTGCTAAATCCTGATCCTTTTTCAGTGACATTTCACATTGTCTTGTGTGTGTATGTTTGCTCCTTGTAGAAGTGAGTAGAGGTCACAGGGCCCTTTAGGTCTGGATGGGAGTAACCAGAGTGAGGTGGGTGTATCTTCCTAAGGAACTGCAGAGCCATAAGCGTGAATGCAATCTGCAGGCAAACTTCAAGCCAGAGTAGCTGGCAAGCAGCATAAATGTCTATGAGGCTGGTACTGGAGAGTTGCTAGGTCTAGATACTGAGTTGACCACATGATGAGAGGCTACAACTTGGAGACCATAATTCTGAACAAGCAAACAGATAAAGCTGTTTGTCTGTGTCTGCAGTGAGAGGTTTGTGGCATAGCAGCTGGAATGGAGCTGTGGGGACTGGGGACCTGTTTCTGTTATACAGACTGTCTGTGGCCAGTTCCTGGGGGATTGTTATTGTCCTCATATCTATTTGGACTTTCACTCCATCAAACAAAAAGGAATACCAGCATCAGACTATCTCCACTATTCACATTTTTGAGGGTGCTGTGTGTGTTTCTGTTCAGTCCTTGCCAGCTGTAAGCTGTATGTCCCCCAGGAAAACAAGTTCAGCCTCTCAACTTCCCAAACCACAAAGAGCCACAGAAACTTCCCATCCATCAATATGTTATATTCACATGACTCTAACAGTTCAGTTTCTTTTTTACTCCTCCTCTTGCCTTGAAAGCCTGAACACTTTCCTTTATCCTCTTCTTTTTCCAGCACCCAGCTTACATTCCCTTTAATCTCTTCTTGTTTACTTTGCAAAACAGCTATATCTCTAGGAATGAGGATCAAAAGCATGGTCTTCATGGATGCACCACAGGTTTTTGTGCTGTGGTGATGTTGCGATATCCTTTACTGGGACTATCTTTCTCCCGGCTGAATCCCTTAGCAGCCCTTTTTTGGACAAAAACTGAAAATAACTTACTGTATTCATTAAAACAATATATAGTTGTAAGTTTGTTAGTGAGCACAAAACACTAAACATAAATCTGCATAGTACATCTGATTTATATGCACCACAATGAAGATTTGCCAAAGCATAAAAAGTGAAAATGAGTGTAAAGAAAAACAGAGCAATATCCTGGCTGGTGAAATTTAATTTATTTTTATTACAACTTTTACAACTTTTAATGCTTAACCTACCATGTCAATTTTGGGCTTATAAGCCCAAATGTTACAGCATATATGTCACAATCTTTCTAAGATCTGTTAATAGTATAGTAATGCTCATCAGAATGTTTACTATTTACTTGAATTTGCAAAGGTCTGAAGCCACAATTATGATCATGCAGTTTGACATGCAAAGTAGCAGGAAACAGTGATTTTTCCCAAATATATAGTACACTGAACTTAGACTTAAGGACAAGAAAGCTTTTTTTTTTTTTTTTTTTAAACTTTATTTTATTTTATTTTATTTTATTTTATTTTATTTTATTTTATTTTATTTTTTTAAGTCAAATGATGAAGAACTTGTGAAAAGATGGTGAATTTATGAAACAAGCTGACAATCTCTTAAAAAATTTTATTTCCAACTACTAAAAATAGAGAATATTCAGATCATATAATAACTATATCTAACATGTAGATTTTTCCTTAGATGGGTGAATATCACTTTATATACTGAATAAATGGTATTTATGTTCTTCTCATAAACTTTCTTGTGCATGTTAGGGACTAAGTGATGTGTCTGTCTAAGAATTGTGTCTGCTTAGGGAAAAAAACTCATCAATTCTCTTCATAAAAATAAATAAATGTAGAAGTTTCATTAATTCTCTTTAACATTTTCTAATTAGCAATTATGGTGCTTTCCTGAGATTTTTCAAAAGCTAATATACAAATGTAACAAAATGTTTTGAAGAAAGAGCAGCAGTGGTTTTTAAAAAATCTCCATGTACTATAAATAAGATGCTGAGAAATAATTGCCAGCTGTTTTTATTTAATGCTTATTTTCTTCAAGAGAGATAATGACAGCCGTATACACTCTAAGTATGCCAAATCAGTACAGAGAATACTGTTTAGTCTTTTTCTCTCAGACTCCTTTTTCACACTGGTCCATTTTCTTATATCCTTTTTCAGTGTGTTAGGCTACCACAGACATTTTTTAATGTTTATCATCTGCTTTGCACTTTGAGGAGACTTAGAGTGCCTGCTTGAGTTACAAAGCCAATCTGCTTCATGTTCAGGACAAAGGATTTAACTTTAAATGTGACTCAGCCCTACTTTGAATTAGTGTACTCATCAGTGCTGAAAATTAACATGAACACATGTGCAGAGCCTCCTTTGAACATGTGCGTAAGCTTAGGAACTGATAATTGTGGCTTCTGAAGCATACAGTAAATGCCCTTTACATAATTGGCCCTGAAAAATAAATTCCAAAATGTAGCTTGAGGATTTTTCCTCTGGGAATAAAGAAAACATCCACCCTGAGAACTTCACTTGATATAAAGTCCAGATTGAAAATCTATCCCAATTCAGTTTTATGTTTGGAAATATATGGTATAAAGAAAAACACCTACAACACTCAGGGATAACTTATCTTATTACAATTAGAATTTTAGTTAATCTGGTCCTTGTTTTTTCCTCTACCCAGCAACTACTGGTGGTTTCTTAGAAAACAATATATTTTGGAATGTTAGAAAACTTTTCCTAACCAGAGCAGAAAATCATGCACTTCTAAGAAAGAGTTACCATGAGAATTCAGTTTTAGGATTGTATTTGTCCAGAAGCCAGATATAAAGAAGGCCTTAGGTATGGAAATGCATCTTGCAGTATCTAAACCCTGAACAAAATGAAGTGAAACAAAATAAAAACAACACAGTACTCATTGTCTTCAAGATGTACAGGGAGACTAAGAAGACTAATTTAAGTGAATGATCTCACAGTATCACAGAATCAGAGAATGGTTGAGGTCCAAATCCTCTACTTGGCAGGAACACCTAGAGCAGGTTGCCCAAGGAAATCAGTATGTTTATCTTCAGTAATTACTATCTGCAACTTTATCTCCAATACATAACAAGCACTGTGCTACAAACAGCCATATAAGAAGATCCCATCAAAAACAGCATCAATCCTAGTAGACACATTTTTTTGATGATAAAGCATTTCCCATAAAGGGGAAATCTTTAAAAATAAAACAATAGAGGCAGGCAATAGGTATGCAAAAAGATATAATTTTTAACTTCTAAAAATGCTTGTTATTTAGGTGCAGTGTAATTAATAGCATAACCTTTGCAGTGTTCCTCACAAGCAGAGTTGATGAAATTGACATGGTCTAGGAGAGAAAGGGAATATGTCTGTAGAAACGAGCCATGTGGTATCACCTGTTAAATGGTTTAAAGGAAAAAGCATGACCACTTTATCTTATTAAATAGGATATCTCAAGTTGGAAGGGGTCATGGCATTATTAAATCCAACTCATGGATCCACACCAGATCACCCAAAATTCTCACCATATATCTGAGAGTTTTGTCTTCTTGAACTCTGGCAGCCTTGGTACCATGACCATTGTTCTGAGAAGCCTGTTCCAGTCCTGTCACTGTCACTATCGGCATCTGCCCCTCTACCTTCCTTGTGAGGAAGCTCCCCTCAGCCTCTTCTTCTCTGGGCTGAACAAACCAAGTGACATCAGCCATTTCTCATATATCTTGACCTCCAGACCCCACAGCACTGGTCACTGCTTCACCTAGAAGTCAACTAGATGAGTAAATTTGCCAAATTGGTCAACTAGATGAGTAAATTTGCCACGAAGATAAATTAATCTAATTAAAAAGGACTTATTCAAATAGGTGCAACTAAAAAGACTGTCAGAGCCTGTTGTAATAGGACAAGGGGAAATGGTTTCAGACTGAAAGAAGGGATACTTAGATTGGATATAAGGAGAATGCGTTTTATGATAAGAGTGGTTAGGCACTGGAATAGGTTGCCCAGAGAGTTGGTGGATGCTCTGTCCTTGGAGACATCCAAGGTCAGAATGGACTGAGCTCTGAGCAACCTGTTTTAGAAGCAGGTGTTCCTGTTCATTTCAGAGGAGTTGGACTAGATGACCTTTAAGTGTTATTTCCAACTCAAACAATTATCTGATTCTACGAAAATATAACAATATCAAGCAATACACAAGTTATACAGTAGCCAGAGTCACCTTCATTCAAATCAAAGGCGTTATGAATCAATAGTGTCAGATGGAATTTTCCTTACTGACTACATGCCTTCCACGTATCACTTTCCACTCTTCCTGCTGAAACTGAACCTACTGACTAACAAACTAATTAAGATTTGTAGGAACAGAATGGAAAGAAGAAAAACAAAAACAAGACAAACAAGCAAACAAAACCCAGGCTCTCTATAGCCTTTTGGTCATTCACCTCAGCAGGACAGTCCTGAACTCTGATAACTATTCCCAACACTGTTTATGCACTTTATATTATGAAGATATTGAATTAAAGTAAAAATAATTCTGATTTTTATTAAATCAGTAAAACAGAATTCAGTCTCCCCATCACCTCCTTGATGAATATCTTAGCAACTAGGCTCTCTCATTTTTAAATGAACTCCAGTCCTTAACTTAGATGGGATAGAATACTTTGTGTACAGTGCAATGTTCTCTTACTCATTTGAAAACAGTCCTTATTAATTAATTAATTAATTCATTTAATACCACAAAGTATTATATGCGTTGATTAACTTCACACACTCTTATTTTCTAGGCAAATAAACAAGATCAAGACTGTACGGTTCTAGGCATTCCATAGAACATTGCAGGAACGATAATAAGCAGAACGACCTACTGTTTTAATAATGGGAACTGTTAAACTCATTGAAGTGAAAGGGTACTAGGCTGTTTAGTCAAGGAAGAACCACTAGGGAAAAAGTTAAAAAAAATCAAAATATTGTCAATGTTGTGCTGAAGTAAACTTTTCCTGTTCATCATGTGCCCATTAAGATGATGGTATCAGCTACATGCATTGTTGTGTACAATTTTCATCCTGTTTAAATATGCTTCTCAATGACACCTTGCATTCAAGCTAGAATATTAATAATAATAAATTACAGGCAATCTCATTTTACCCCCCAAATGATGGATCATTGCAAAAATGTTCTGATACAAAGTGTCCTCCCTAACCTATTTCTTCTCTCCAGTCCACTTAGAAAATTATTTTACTCATTCTCTTCCCCATAGTGCTCTTCTTCTAATATCTTTCATTTTATTTTCTGCACTGTTCCTCCTTTGTTTGTTTGTGGTGGTTATGAATGCTAATGAGTTCACTTCTGATTTAGCACTTTGTGAGGTCAGTTTGTGAGCAGACTGGATGAATACCAAATTAATTAAAGAAATCTTGAACAAGGACTCAAGATCGGTTATTGGGGTGGGGAAAACAAGCAAACAAAAAAAAAAAACAACAGAAAGTGTAGGTTGAAAATTTCATTAGGATGAAGATAATAATGACAGTTCAGAGGCTCTGCAAATTAGGATGATTTCAGCACTCATTAGTGTATGCAAGGTACACAGAGACTGTGGTGCTTGGGAAACCATGTAAGTATCCATGAGTAGTTGCTTCCAGAGATACTACCTGAACACAGCCTTTATCAAAATCAAAATGAATTGTCTGTATGTGGTGAGACATTTATTTTTCCTGTATTTAAATATAATAAAATTGTGATTTTCAGCTGTGTGTCCTATTTTATCAATAGTCTATTTTTGGAATTTTGTCCTACGTTCTTTCAGTCTCAGTACTGGAAAAGTATCTATAACAGTAAGTACATAGCATGAAAAAATGAAGTAAAGTTACTTTGAGGATTAGTTTTGAGGTATGTACATATTTTACATACACTGAAATTTAAAAATGAAACTCTAGCTACTTTCCCTTGCAAAAATCATTGCTTCTAACCCAAGAGAGGCTTGTTAGCTATCATTTGATAACAAGTTACCTTTCATCATAGTCAATTAATAACAGCCTGTGAGCTCACCACTGTATTAAAAATACGTGTTACCTTGGTAAGGTATTGTCTAAAGAAGCCTGCACTTTAGCAAAGAAATAGTATTGCCTTAAAAGTCATGTGTGTGAGAGCAGACCTTTCTGCACACACAGCAGGATTTCTGTGCCCAGGCCAAACTTTCCTGGCAGAAAGGAAAGAACCCACTTCCCTTCATGTTTTAGTTCCAGGGCTGCAGATGAGTTGCCTACAAAATATAAGGCAGAGAAAATTGGAAAATAATTGTTAAGTCTAGTGTGATGTGTTAATTAGGAAAGTATATATGTACCATATGTTCTTACCTAACACACAAATGCTCCAAATTCAATCTATTCCTTCATGTAGAAGTCACTGAAACATCTGTCCTGAAAAATACTTTGCCACCACAAGAATGAGCATTTTCTTTTGTGTCCAATTCCACCTCTTGAGGCTGTTCTGCTTTGCATGTCATTCATATTTATTGTATCTTCTTAAGAATGACCACACTGTTCAATTAACAGGCTTGGAAGTTAGATATCTATGTTTTTCTCTCTTTCAGCCCTTCTTTTCAAGTACTTACTACTGTACACTGTCTCTGTTCCAGAGACAACCTGACTTTAATAACCACATAATTATATTAATTTACAGCAGGAATGAAAAGCTCAATATATGGTTTAAGCAAACATACATCACTGGAAAAAAAGATGTAAATTGAAATTAAATATTTATTTTTTAGAAAATTCAACTGAATGATCCAATTGTAGAATAAAATAGTTAAATTGGAAACTGAACTATTGCTGTCAAATCCAACAGCCTAATCACTTTAGGGCTAAAGAAAAGTATATTATTGAGGGATTTCTGTATAATGGATTATTACCCAAGTACTTCCTTGAATATCAACAGGTATGGGGTATCAGCCACCTGTCTAGGATGTCTGTTCCAGTATTTGATCACCCTCATGGTAAAGATATTTTTCATTACATCCAGAAACCTTTTCTGAACCTCCCCTTGTATGCCTTTGTGCTATTCTGACCCATTCTATCACTGGTTACCAGAGGGCAGAGGACAGAACCTCCATCTCAACTACCCCTCCTCAAGAAACTGTAGAGTGCCATGAAGTCAATTATCAGCCTTCTTTTTGCCAGATTAGACCCACGTGTTCTTAGATTATCCTCATAAGAGATGCTTTCTGGCCCTCCCTGTACTTAAAATCAACATAATCTATGAGCATCTTTTCTGACCAAATCATGCCAGTCTGTTCACAACTTCCTCACATAACATTCCCATGAGACAGAATGGCCACCAAACCATTTCTTTTTTTGATTATTTGTTTGGTTTTTGCTATAATATAGCAAAATATAAAATAGTGGCATTTACTACTTATTTTCATAAGGCAGTATTGTGGCTTGATTTTATTGGGGTAAGAAATAAGTTCAGAACTATATCAGAAACCACCAACATAGCTCCTAGCTGTTACTAACTTTCCAGCTTTCATAGTCAAATGTAGGTCCTTAGTCCTAAATTCCTAATTTAAATGCTTCCTTTTTCTGTAAAGGTGAAGAAGGAGAAATAAGAGTCTATGGAGACTTCCAGTGGAAGATCCTGTTCACACAAATCAAGCACCTTACACATACTATCCTTTTCATGTGTAGCATTTGTAGGATCCCATTTATAAAATTTATAATTTTATATTAATCATTTCTTTGAAAGAGTATTCCTTTATATATGTAAAAACTAAGCAAACAACAACTTTCAGTGCTGGTGGATTTGCACCTTGCCTTCTGTCTACGTGAATGAATACAGACATCAAATCCAAAGGTCTCACAAATACTCTAATAGAATAAGCAAGAAGAAAGAGTGATTTCAGAATTTTAAGGTTAATCAAATATTGATGCACAATAACCTCAGTAACTTTCACATTAATTTTAGAGATAACACGAATCAGAGAATCAAGCTGTCTAATCAGCATACATTTTCTGGAAACACTGTTCATTTATGCTTTATACAAATTCTAACAAAATAATAACATATCCTTGCCAATATAATGCCTGTAAATACTTGTTTGTCTGAAAGTTATACCAAGGTGCATCAGGTCTCTATTTTCTTCAAGTATGATTTCTCTCTGTAGCATTTTAGATTACATTTCAATTGTTTAGAAATATCTTGGCATTATTGCAAGTGGCGTCACTTATATATTGACAATAGAATGATTTTAAGCCCCTCTTTCTTTTCAGTGTACTATTTTGAGAGCTTTTTTTTGTAATGTTGAAAATTATCTGTATCGTGTAGCTCACAGTATTATATCACGTACATAGATAGAATTAGGTGATGAATTTTAAAAGGAAATGTTCATACATGGTGTGTAGAAATTAACAAAGCAGCTCACAGTGTGCATGTATTCAAGATGCTATTTTAAGGCATCTTGAATCCTAAACAAGAATGTTCAAATTGTATGGTTGTCACTTTTGGTGTTTGTCGCATCTATTCGGGTGTGAAATACGTAGGAAAATTTAGGCATGTAATAAAATAGTATGTGCCTACCTTCTGCAGCGAGTAAAGATTTAGATACAGATTACAGTTAGGCTAACTGAATCTCTCCCTGAGACCCCTCTAGGGTGAGAAAACTCATGTTTCTATTTTACCTTTAAGACATTCATCTCTTCAGAGAAAAAACAATGCTGGCGGACCCTGGCATTTATGTTGAGAAATCCTCGATTGGACTTAAATTTATGACAAATTCAGGATGATCTGATCTTTTTTATGTATCTAGGAAGGTACAAAAAGGACATAAAGAACCTCTCTAAAACATACCTGGATAGCAGAAAGTACACGAAGGATCGTAGTAGTTGTAAGCGCTATTGCATCAAAGGGAAAATAGTGTTAGTAAACTGTGTCAGAAAGAGAGATATTGTTTCCCCAGAGAAAAATATTATATCAGATAATGAAAGAATATATTCCTTAATTAACAAACCCAAAGCAGAGAACTTACATGGCAAATGAAAAGTACTTTCACAATCTGTATGATTCCATGCAAACAGCTTCCCTTACAATCAAAGAAACCAGAGAAGCAAACAAAAGACATACATAGCACCATTATAAATTGAAAAGATAATCAGAGCAGGAAATTTTAGAATAGCATAGCATAGTGTAGTGTAGCGTCGAATAGGATAGGATAGGATAGGATAGGATAGGATAGGATAGGATAGGATAGGATAGAATAGAATAGAATAGAATAGAATAGAATAGAATAGAATAGAATAGAATAGAATAGAATAGAATAGAATAGAATAGAATGCCTCCTAGATCACTCTGAAATTAAGGTCTTCTGTTTATTTCCATGGGAAGTGCAACAGATACAAAGAGCACAATAACACTAGGTGAAAGAAGAAATTCTCAACTACAGAACACTATTTTTCAGCATAGTCAGCACTATTAGCTACGCATTTTCACCACTGATGAACAAGAGCCTGCATGACTCTCCCTTCTGCCATCTGTCTTATGGCAGCAAAATGTAACTAAATATTGGTGAGGTGGTTCAGTCCTTACTACAGTACCACCAATATCCACCAACATCATGGGTCAATATATTAAAATAGGAGGCACTGCTTTCAGAGCAGTCCTCAAGAAGAATAGAACTGAATAGAATCAAAGAGAAATAAAAATAATAGAAATAGGATAGATTTATGATTTCTTAATCCAACCTCAACTTGATTAAGAGAAATCAGAAAAATTTAAGCTCAGTCTGACCTGAAATTTGAGAAGAACAGAGAGGAATAAATCTACTCTATAAAAATTCCAAATCGAAAACCATAATTATTCTGTCAGGTTATACATTTTCTTTTTCCTTTTCTTTTTCTTTTTCTTTTTCTTTTTCTTTTTCTTTTTCTTTTTCTTTTTCTTTTTCTTTTTCTTTTTCTTTTTCTTTTTCTTTTTCTTTTTCTTTTTCTTTTTCTTTTTCTTTGTTTTTCCTTTTCTTTTTCTTCTTCTTTTTTTTTTAATTAATAACTAAATCATTATGTATTTTAAATAAATAAAAGGAATGAAGAGGAAGCATATCATTCTTTTGAAAAGTCTGGTTGTTAATTTCCCTGGAGAAATCCAGAATAAGGAAATTTAAATCTATAGCTTTTGTGTAGTTGTGCTAGCATTCAGAGTAGGCTGGGGTGCTCTATTTGTAGAAATATAAAATGGTAAAGGGAATGGTACTCCATAAAAACCTTTCCTCAGGTTCGTTGTTGAAGACAAAGCCATGAGGCCATTTTCTTACACCATCAATGAATATTTTTGTGTTTTAAATTTAAGAGTACTTAAACAAGACCTGTTTCACTCTACTGCACAGCCTGATAAAGTGAAGACGAGAACCTGTCTCAGAGGTTCATAATGAATGTCTACCTACTTTGCTACAACTAAGGTTTCCCAGAACAGGAACAGTTCGCTGACTATCATGCAAGGGGGAGAGCTGTCATATTATCTCTTTAATGAGCTTTTAAAATGCTGTATTCAGCAATTCCAGACAAACAAACTGTCACAGAATGTCATTATAGTAATATCATGAATGTATTTACATGCCAATGAATATACTTGGATGGTGCTTTTCATAAGGAAAACAAAGGCACTAACCCACAGTTGTTGCTACTTGAGCTCTAAGTACATTTGCATTTACTGTTATCTTTTTTCTCACTGATGTGCTAATCACTCAGTTTATAGTTTTGAGCTCTGTGCTGAACAATGAAAATAATATGGTTCTGCCCGGTGTTATAATTTTAACTTCACTTATTAGCTTAATACAGAACTCCTTATGTACACTTATTGAGAATGAAACATATTAAGAATCTCTGTCTGGATCCCAGAATTTCATTCTTTGGATTATTTTTTTTTTGGTGGTTGTGTGTGTATGGGGGGGGGGAAGAATAAATCTTTTCTGGCACGTCTCCATGTCATGTCTTGAGAAGACCCCAGCAACCCAGAGACCACAGCTCACAGCTGCTACTTTTGTCTTTTTCACTTGTATTCATTTCCAGGGCATTACAAGACACACATTTTCTTTCATCTGAACTACTGTAAATGTTACCAAAAATTTAATAACAAAGGCTACTAGGAGAGTATAATGCACTTTCTCAGAAAATGCTAAGTAACATATATTGTAGAGCACCAGTGTTACCACCTACATCGTATATCAAGTGCTCAGAATGACAAACGTTGGACTTCTTTTATATGTTACACTGTGACAAAATGTCAGATCCTCCCCTAAAATTAAACAGCAAGAAAGAAAATAAATATATCTCACATAGAGTCATATCCTGAGGGGGGATTTATTTATTTATTTGTTTTCTTTTCCCAACTGTGCTACAGTAGACTAACAGCTGCAGTTTGAAAAATGAGAAGAAGGAAAAAAAAAAATAGGAAAGCAAATTTTGACTGGAAACTTCATAGTTGTGGTTTGTTTTTATGGTATCCATTTGTGGCATAGATCAAAATGGGAATCTTTAGTTACATTACATTTCTAGATGAAATACTGCAGACTTCAATTACAAAATTTGAAAGTAAGCTATATAGAATCGATGATAGGTTACATTTTGACTGAAAAATAAGTGATGGTTTTGATCAGAACATTCAAAAAAAAAAAAATCAGGATTTTTGCTGCAGAAAGATATATTTTAAAACTCCACTGTTTTACAAAAATTTGTGTCAATGTCATATTAAACATCATTGCCTGAAATGGAGAAGAGGAAATTACAATTGAGAGAGTGAAAGAAGGAGACACTCAATATTGTTAAACAAATATATTAATCATAACTCAAAAAAGGGCAGAGATTGACTATCTGCTCAGAGACTATTATGATACAGGGAGTGAAGTACCTATTTGCTGAATATCTGCTTCACTGAAGCTCAAAAAAATTACTCCAAGTACAAATAAATAGCTAGAATGTGGAGAAAAGAAGAAAAATATCTATTTTTCTGCCCTAGGGCTCCAAATAAACACACTCACTCTTCTGAATAGGTGGTAGAGTGGGAGACACACTGAAGCAGGGAGAAAATGTAAATGTAAATCTTTTATAAAATAGCAGTCATCATTAAGTTCTTGTTTAGCAATTAACACACTAAAAATAAATAAATTAATAAAAATCTAATGGACCTGACAGCACCTTAAAATATGTCATTATTTACAGTCATTTGTTTAATATGATTTATTTCTTATGTGCTAATTTAGATTAGAAATGAACTGATGAGGCTGCTTACTGGTTCATTTTCAGTTTACCAGGGATACTCCAAAAGTAATGTCTCCTATCTTTATTATGGTGGCCCATGACATTAGTATAAGGCTGTATGGCTATAGATGTTGAACCTTCCCACCAAATCTTATTACATTTGGTCATTGTGTGACAGAAGGCAGAAGAGAGATGGTCTAACAAAATGGTGTCTGACATGGAAATGTGTAATTAAATTTCTACACTGGAAAAAGTTTTCTCCCATTAACATTCATCAACACTTGCAGAACATTTATGGAGACCAAACAGTGGACGTGAGCACAGTGAGGTGATGGGTGGTGGGTGCATTTCAGCAGTGGTAACAGCAATAGTGGGTCACTTCCACAGGTGCAGTTTTTTATTGGTGTGGCACCCAGGCTCTTGTCCTTCTTAGGTGAAGCTGCATAGTTAAAGGTTGCAACTATGTTGAAAAAAAATTAAATGTTTTGTAACTGAGAACTTGTTCTATCAACTAGTGTTAATGTATCTTATCTGTTGTAATTCTCATAGAAATAAATAGGCTTCATTACTTTCAGTGCAATCTGTGTAACAGAGTTGTCCTCATCATCTCACAGCAGGCTGTGTCAAAGACAATTCTTAGTCTCTGTTTTGATGTACATAGTTCATTAATCAAGGAAGAGATGTCAAAGTGTGATAATACATACCTTCTATAACTCAAAACATAAAGGACTGTTCCAAGGCCAAGGAACATTGATAGCATAAAGTAGATAAAGTGAAAACACAGGAAAAGTTTTAGTAGTGAATAAGAAATCAGTAAATTAGGAGATAATTTGGGTGTATAAACATAAATATTCTCCCCAGACATGAGGATCATGTTCATGGTAGCATGAACAATTATGTTAAAAATCTGCTTTACACCTTTACTAGGAGACACCTTCCTTAGCTTTTTTTTTTTTTTCTTTTTTCTTTTTTTTTTTTTTTTTCTTTTCCCCCCTTATTTCTGGATTAAACTAGTTGTAATTTATTTCATTAAAGAATGTGTAGAGCAGTGTTATAGTGTTATTTGTGTAATCTTCCTTGGTCACATAATACCAAAAACCAAAACAGTGTAGCAAAATAGTTTAGCTTGGGGTTTGTTTAAAAAAGAATAGCAACCACCGCAGCTGTCCAGCTGTGGTAGGAAATGAAACTGCATCTATCATCTGCACAAAAGGAGGCAAAGACTACCTACCTCTGTATTCCCCTGAAAGCATGAGTCACGGACCTATTGAGAACAAAATATGGATGTCAGATGGTTAGCCCTCAGGTTGTCTGGCAACCTGCTCGCTACTGAGAAAGAGGTAACAGCTGCTTCGTATAAGACTAGTAGGGATGATAGAAAAGTCTACACTGGCATGAACAGCTCCCCAACTGAAGAAAATGGGCAATGAAGCCAGTATTTGAACCTCAAGAAACAGTACTGCTAACAGGACTGGAAGGAAATCCTGACTCCTTTATGGAGAATCAGAAAAGATTTAGCTCCTAGATCTATTTTAGCCAGATTTTCTTTGTTTCTTTTTGTTGTTTTTGCTTGTTTGCTTTGTTGTTTGAAGCTTGAAAGTCTTCAGTGCCACCTCACAGTGTCTAGATTATATCTGTATTCTTATAATCACATTATAAGATAATTTGCCTGCCTACATCAATAATCCCAGCCTTTCTTAGCAGCTAGGTCTGAGACTGACAATAAGAGAGAGTCATAGAATAGAAATCCATCAAGGCACTGCAAAAAGTTCAGCGCCAGAAAATTTCATTTACAGGAGGTAAAAGGTCAGGAGAAAGGTTGAAAATTGCCTGTTACTGTAAAGCAAAAGTCTTAATGGTTTTTTTTAAGGAACTGAAAGCTAAAAGGTTTGGTGCTGTTTTGTTTCTTTCTTTGTTTCACTACTGAAAAAGTGACGGGGTGGGGGGAGGGGGTAGGGGGGTGGGGGGAGAGGAAGGGGATTCATTTTGACAAATCATTTCAGTAAAGCATAGATAAGCAAACCAAGGACTAAGAGTAGGTGCGACATTTGGCTGACATCCTGCATTATTTCTGTAGAAAAACACAACTGTGGGAACGTTGACAAGATTTCACAGAGTTCTTAAATGCCTTAAAACATCTCTGTTGGAAGTAACCGCGGGAGACAAGTCTCATGCTATCATGGTCAACAAGCCTCAACTATGAAAGCCTGAGCCCCGGTGGGCACGCTCGATACTCTGTCTAACGCCTCCTCTATTGTCCAGTTACTCCTCAAAGTACTTAGAATGCCACGAGCTGTAGCATTACAATTCTGAAGTGCACAATGTTTTAGCATTATTTCCCTCATGTACTCTGGTACTCCAGCCTTCTCTATGGCTCCAGCTACCTTATCTAGAAACGCTCCAAAATCCTTATTTCTTCCCTGCCGGATTCCCATATAAGACAACAACCCACCTGGTGCCTTGATCTTATCCATAGCCTGCCTGGCCAGATGCATTGACTCCCTACATTTAGCTGGTCCTAATAAAGCCTGGGCCTCCGTCCGGATGAAAGGACCCACCCCTAAAAGTTCTTCAACAGTGACATTATACAAGGGATCTCCGGGCTGCCTAACTATCGCAACTCTCTGTTGGCACATCTCTTCCCAATAAGCATTAAATAGCAATTGTTGGTGCTGCGAAAAAATCAACCTAGCTATAGCCCGACGATCAGATGGCAACAAAACCTGAGTACTCCAGATATAATCCAGTATCTGTCTCGCTGGCTCACTTTTTACTCCAAACTGACTGACCGTAGACCGCAATTGTAACAACAACTTCCAATCTAAAGCACTGATAGCAGCCTGTGTCCCGCCTGCAGCATTACGCGAATACCCCACCGACAGCACCGTCTGTTGCACCGCTTCCAACGCCTCACCGTCTCCCGCCTCTAAACAAGCCCGCGCCAGCGCAGCCCAAGCCTCCCCCCGCTCCCGCGCGATGGCCTCCGCCAGGTCACTCTGTGCCCCAGGGAGCGGCTCATTGCAAAGGGGGGTCGAGGGGGCCGGCTGTAGCGCCATGGTCGATGCAGGCGGCTCGTCTGATACAGACGTGCAGGGAGACGGAGACGGGGCACTCGGCTCCACAACCGCTGGCAACGCAGGCTCGGCGGCCGGCGGCAACTTTACGGTGGACACTGCAGGGGGCCCCGGGCAATCTGACCATTCATTATAATTCTTATTCCTCCCCTGCGCAGCACTAGCTTGCTCTACCGCTTCCTTTTCTGCCTGATATTGCAACAAATCATTATAAACTACACGCCACCACTTCCCGCATTTTTTAGCCATTTTCTCCCCATCTATCATTCCCTGAAAAATTGCATCTCCAAATTTACACCATTCAGCAAGATCATGCACTAAATGCGGATTCTGAAATAACCCTTTAGCATACCCATACACTAATAACTTAGGGAGTTCCTTTTCCAAGTCTACCCCCTTAAACTGTCTCCGCTTAAGAAAAGCGGAAAATAAATCATATGCTGCTTGCCTGTCCATTTTTACTCACGTCGGTACCGTTGCAGCCCTCCAGGCTTCGGCAGCACGTGTCGGTCGAGCCCACCTGTGTGGTCACTCGAGACGCGGAGCTCCAATTTTAGCTCTTTCGTCGTCCGTCGGGCTGTGAAATCCGGACCCGAACCCAACGCAGTTCTTCACCCGTGGCACCCTTTTTTCCTTATCACGTCGGGGTCACCATTTGTTGGAAGTAACCGCGGGAGACAAGTCTCATGCTATCATGGTCAACAAGCCTCGTTTATTAGGTGTTACAGCATCTCATTTATACAATCAGTAATAAGTTCATGCATATTGCAAAAGTTAAGCTCAGGATTGGTGAATTAGACATTACTTCATCTGACCTTTGTGGTTAGTCTTATGGATACTTTTTCTTTGCAGCTCTGTCTACACCTTGCTACACATCTTGCTTTTCCCTTAGGCCGTCCTTGCTTCTAGATACATATTTCATCTTTAGCTACATACCCTGTCTTTTCACATACTGATTTCCCCACAGCTGCTTAGCTCGTGACCGTCCCTAGGATAAACCGTCTTTGTCTTTAATCACATTCATTCTTTTACAATTTAACTAGAGGAATCTCTTCATGTCCTTTCTCATGAAGCCATTCTGCATAAACACTCTCCACACATCTCAAAAACTTCGAATGGGTCCGAGACTGAAAATGTCAGTGAGGGGGAATAAAAAGGAAAACTCTTTTCTTTTTTTCTTTTCTTTCTTTTCTTTTCTTTTCTTTTCTTTTCTTTTCTTTTCTTTTCTTTTCTTTTCTTTTCTTTTCTTTTCTTTTCTTTTCTTTTCTTTTCTTTTCTTTTCTTTTCTTTTCTTTTCTTTTCTTTTCTTTTCTTTTCTTTTCTTTTCTTTTCCTGCTTATTCAAAATGTTTGTCATTAAAATTCCAAAGAGAAGGCTTGGAAATAAAATGTTTTACTTCTAGTCATAAGTAACATTTTGTTTAAGCTCAAGTTCAAAATAAATTAAAAACAAGCAAACAAACAAAGAAACAAAAAAACACCACCAACAAAGAAACCCTCTTGATTAGTAAGGAAGCTAAAATAAATCTTGGCTTGACTTCAAAAGGTGCTTTGATTTTTCCCATTTTTAGAAGATTCAGGGGAAAAAAATCCTTTATTCACATAGATGTAGCAAGGCAGAGAGGGAGAGCTGTAGCTGAGTAGAGGAAACATGCTGAAGTCTCTCTCAAGAGATGGTGCAACTGAGGCACTTCAAAGTCCATTACATCATAGCTATTTTCTTTGTTCTCCCTATAAAAAAGAGAGATATGCTCCTACTGCCTTTTTTTCTTCTCCTGAGAACAGTCCGAATCCTAATAACAGGGATGTGACAGGAGACCTTTGACTCTGCTCCTATAATCCAAACACTACATGTCTTGAACTAACCCTAACAGAGCTGCTCGTATTTATTTAGATAAGGCTTTAAGTATTCATGGGGTCATATTTCAGTCTGCTGAATTAAAACAGGAGGGTCTTAATTCAGCAAACTGAAATAGCAGGAAGAACTCCAAGGTTGTCTTAAGAACATCTAGACATTTCTCAGTTCTTCAGAAACCCAGATATTAACAGAATTCTTGGTACATCTGTGCCTCTGTTCAAGTCCTACTGAGATATCCAGAAAAAACATTCTTGATTGGGGAAAACAGAAATCAGGTCGAAAATGTACAGGTCCATCCAGATGAAAAGATGGAACCTGTCATTATTCTATTTGTAGCTTTACTTGCATTCTATTATCAATTCCAGCTCTCCTAGTAAAATTCAAATCAGCATAAAAAGTGGTTTCACAGCTGGGATGAGACATCTAGAAATAGAAGTTTTAACATGCAAGTAGTCTACTGCAGGCTTCCTCCCTGATCTCTGGGGACTCAAAACTTTCCTTCAGCTTCTAGCCTTTAAGGCAGACACAGTATTGTATTTTTCCATCCTTTCTGTCTCTACTACAGGGCTGATGGCAGCCAGAAATTTTCATACAATCCACTCCAGAGTGTTTCTTAACTGCATCTAAAAAAAATGTAACCACAAATGTCTTATTCAGGCCCAAACCAGGTCACATGCTGCTTGTAAAAGTGCACATTTGAGTGATAGATAAAATGAGGCCTCAAAATCCTTGACAGTTCACCCACAGCTGACAGCATATGTAGAAATGGTTAAAACAATTTTCTAGATTCAAGTTATAAAAAGATATTCAGTGAAACTGTGTCAAAGCCTCACGGAAAGAGGGGAGTGTCTTAAATGTCAGAATGTATTTAAATGCTAATGGATGTCTGATTCACATATAAATTAACAAGTTAATTTTGGAAAAAGAAATGACCTCCCTCCTCCATGCCCTATTGATTATGTACTTGTAACACCTCAGTGAACAGGATGCCACCCACTTTTTCAATCAGGCTTTTTTTACTCATTCTGAGTATTCTGAGTTGTTTTACCACCAATACGTGTCTTTCAGATCTGTAAAAGTAGTGATGGCCAATGGTTATGCTTATTTTCTATTCAGATAATGAACATGGTCATATCTGGTCCATGATAGGAGGGAGGGGAGGCAAGATTCTTAAATCTCTTCTCGTTAGATTAAGGTGAAACTAATATGCAAAGTTCAAACACGATCATTGATTTTAGGGAGAATCTCTGCACTACAGTTACCTTTAAAGTATTGACAATCTTACAATTAAATTTATCTGAGTTGAGAAACCAAACAGTGCAGCTTTATAAGAAACTGAAATAAGTCTTGTGTTACTTAACAGTTTTACAAGAGAAAGAGAGAAATGGAGTGGAAGGAGGGAAAGAGAGATGGACAAGGAAAGAGATCATTAATGCAAGTGAAAACACTGGTCTAGCTAACAGAGAGATGGAAACCCTAGGTTTGTGAGAGCCACTGTCCAGAAGTTCCTGGGTTCCCCAAACCTCACTCAAGCATATTTTTATGCCTGCTATATTTACAATGAGATATTCCCTCAACAAGTTTGCCACCAACAAGTTCAACCTCAACAAGTCCTTCATCAGCAAGATCACCATCAACACAGGGCTCCCACATCCAACCATGTCTTCAGCCTTTAGCCTGTTGTCATGACAATGGTCTTGTCTTGCAAACATTTGAGAAAATTCTAGGCATACCACAGATAAAGTGTTTTTTTGTTGGTCTGCTACACAGAGCTATAACTGCAGTCATTATATTATATTCTGGAAGAAATTCAGTGTTAACATCTAAGTGATATGACACTTTAACAAAAATCTTTCAACACCTCCCTAAATTGGTTAAGTGAAGAAGGGGAAAAAAATCTGATAAATGAAGGCAATAGCTCAAAAGTAAAAACATGACACCCTTGGTTTAAAATATCTGTAAAATATTATGCACATTAAGACTTGTTTTATGAACATTAATACTTATGAGTATCCTGGTTATCATACCTAAGGGTCTTATCATAGAATCACAGTATCATAGGGGTTGGAAAGGACACAAAGACCATGTAGTCCAACTGTTGATGCATCACTACTGTGCTCACTAAAGTATATCTTCTCCTCTTAACTCCCTGTCCTTAGCACAGGCTGGGAGAATTGTACTGTAGGTTTTATAGCAGGAAAGAGGCATTGAGAGATTGGTTCAAAAACATTATTGCAACCAACCTACAAACAGACCCTCCACCCTCCAAAACCCCAGGTATTTATTAAAATAATATGACTTTTAATCTAGTGAGGACTTGAATATATGTATTTTTCAATGATAATTCAATTTCTCAAAGCCATTTTGGTGTGGACATTCTTTCCCTGTTCATGCTTACCGGGCTCTCAAGCTATTTTGGAGTTCTTTTGGAGGAGTAAAACAGTTTTTAAATACTCCATTTTTGGAGAGAAAAAATATTTTTATTTCAGTTAAGTAAAATCAAAATATTTCCTCACATTTTTTCTGCTCAGCTGGTGGATCAAGACTAAATAATCTAAATTGCTTCATGATTAAATATGGAATTTGACTGGGATTTGACTGACAGACTCTTTCTTCTCTAAACTTCCTCTGTAGACAAAACAGAGGCAGGTGTTTCATTTGCTCAATTAATCCTTGCAGCTTTGATTCCTCTATATTCTGAGGGTGCAGTTTCCAGCACTGAAATATTAACATACATATTCTGATGCAGCCTGCAGTCTTCTATACAAAAGAAATCTTGTCTAATGCTAACTCACTGAAGGGAAAGAGATGCGTCAAGGATACTGCAGGACAAGCAGTTCTGATGTCTGCTTCAGAGTAATTTTAATTCAGAGCAATCCCAGGTAATGTCATAAGGAGCCAAAGTTATCAATACAAATCAAATCCTTCAGAAATGTGTGAGCAGCCAAAATGAAATGTCCTTCTTCTTTCCAAAGGAAAGTCAGAAGTGTTTTCCTATGGCTTTCATCTCAGATTTGTTGTTCTGCTAAAGCACAGGATTTATAGGTTTCTTAAAACAAACATTGACCAAAAGCTTTTCTGTGTTCCCACAAAGTGAATTAATTCTAAGAGCATCCTTATCTCTAGAGCCAAAATCTTCATTTTTTGGCATTCCATCCTAGAAAAAGACAGTGAACACAGAATACAGAAAACCCTTGAATATCATATCATCAGTTTTGAAATTCCGTCCCACAAAAGAACACCTTGACTATCATGTCAGACAGCTGACTTAT
The DNA here is from genome assembly GCF_054131305.1 of Coturnix japonica. NCBI lineage: Eukaryota > Metazoa > Chordata > Aves > Galliformes > Phasianidae > Coturnix > Coturnix japonica. Next base: position 8,799,767 of record NC_140663.1, read on the forward strand.
GATTCCTAAAATATTAGAATACACCAGTACACAATAATTATAACAGCTAACATCAGTGAAGAGTTACTGCTCTAAATATATATAAAGTATATACAGACCTGCCTGGATGCTTTCCTCCTGTCATAGGTCCTGTAATCAATTTACTCAAATATCTTCTGAAATCATATGACAGTTAGACTTAGTAGTAAGCACCACAAGAGTAAACTCTTAGAAACTGGAAATGCTTAGCAGATTTTTTCTTCTTCACTTTCTTTATTTCTTCTGTAGTTTAATCCTCTTCCAAACAATAATTTTTAAAACAGAAACTTTTTTCCTCCTCCTTCAGCAAAAGAGGTCTGTGTTTCAGAATGACAAATAAATAAACAATTAAATATGTATAAAAGCTTGTGGGGTTTTTTTTCCCCTTTTCTCTTCTTTTCTTTTCTCTTCTTTCCTTTCCTTTCCTTTCCTTTCCTTTCCTTTCCTTTCCTTTCCTTTCCTTTCCTTTCCTTTCCTTTCCTTTCCTTTCCTTTCCTTTCCTTTCCTTTCCTTTCCTTTCCTTTCCTTTCCTTTCCTTTCCTTTCCTTTCCTTTCCTTTCCTTTCCTTTCCTTTCCTTTCCTTTCCTTTCCTTTCCTTTCCTTTCCTTTCCTTTCTCTTCTCTTCTCTTCTCTTCTCTTCTCTTCTCTTCTCTTCTCTTCTCTTCTCTTCTCTTCTCTTCTCTTCTCTTCTCTTCTCTTCTCTTCTCTTCTCTTCTCTTCTCTTCTCTTCTCTTCTCTTCTCTTCTCTTCTCTTCTCTTCTCTTCTCTTCTCTTCTCTTCTCTTCTTTTCTTTTCTTTTCTTTTCTTTTCTTTTTAAATTTTATTTCTTAAAGCAAAACATCTGAATCTTGGCAATAATTAATGCATGAAAGTGTGCATATCACAAATGATCATTATCATCAAATCCAGTGTGAGTGAACATATGGTGGTAGGATAAATCAACACACAAGTATTATAAATAACAATGCTAAGTCATTAAGTAAATAGGGAGGAAGGGAAGATAACATTGCATTAAATAATTGACGGCAAGATTACATTTGTGAAGAGGGTTTATACTTAATGATGTTTTCCCTTCCTGTGTGGCAACTGGGGGTAACATCTGACATCAGTGATCTGGATATAATTTGGGTGCATTTTTATTATTAAGTAAAATGACCTTTAAAGCAATGGTGAGGAGATCATAAATATTAAAAGTTAGTCTTTCTTTAGGTTCATACTGGAGTTGTGGCTCAGTGCTACCCAAAGCATAGAGAAATTTAATGTGTTGTTCTCATCATCGATCATATCACCCCTCTCTTCTTTACATTCAAACAAATGGCCCACAGGACTGCAGCAAAAGGCAGCTTGTTAAACCCTAGCTGTACTCTATCAGGACATATAGGACCATAAGTCATAGCAGCATGCTACAGACTGATATTATAATTGACAGAGCTGCCCTAACACAAACACATCACTTCAGGATTTTGGACTGAATTGGCTGAATTCAGGAATAGGGCAATGAATCGCTCAAGTCTAGGATGCCATTACAGTGAAAGGATCCTGATGCATTAGCATATATCAAGCACTTTGGACAGTAACCTTCTTGAATTTTGGCACATGGTCAACTATGACTGTCAGTTCTGAGAGGGAGGTGGGGGAAGGATTGGTTTCAGTGGAAAGAGTGCTGCCTAAATTGTTTCTTTGGAGACAGAAATAACATGAAGCCAACGGAGGCAGCTTCAGGGATAAATATTATTCCCTAGTGAAACCTAACAGAAATAGCCTATGTGGTACTTTTACCATGTCATGGAGTGAATGGTGACAGTGTACACAGGGTATTTCTGTGCAGAAAGTAACTGAGAAGCAGTAGGAACAGGAGACATTACAAGATCAACATGACAGAGTGAGCAATTAGGCTTCTATGTAAGAGAGGACAGAGCTTTTCTGTACCCTATCATCACATCTCAGGACTATGGGTGATGCACGTGACCTTACAAAGTCTGATCACAGCAGGCCATCCTGGGGCACGACTCAGAGTCTCTTACTTTAGTGAAAATGATTGAGTTCATTCCCAGTGTAGCTTCTCTGAGGAATTAAACAAAAAAATACGGTATGCATTCATACTATATTATAAAAGTTAGAAAGGTTAAAGAGCCAAGAATTCAAAAGCTCTGAAAACTTAATTCAAGCCCCATCATGTTTTCTCCATTGTCACGATTGTCGCTAATTTTTCTATGCCATATATTTGATCTGTAGAAAATCTTGTAGATTTTCATGGTATTTCAGCAGTGAGACAAGAGCTTTTAGAAAGCATTACATACAGAGTATGAAAGATCTGTATAAATATATGTTTACAGGAACTGTTTGTTATTTACTTTATCTGCATGATTTAATATGTGGTACATTTACTGCAAACTTCTCAGACTGAAACCCTCTCTGACTCAGAGTAATGCAACATTACTTCAGATGTTTTGATGAGGTTGCCCATATTAGGAGGATATGTTATTTCTGGCACTGGAAAAAGTAATTCGTGCTACTGGAAGACAGAAGTAAGAAGCTGTCTCTAAACTCAGAGAATCTCTTCTGTAAAGACAAGAAATAAGAAATAAACAGTGAAAAAAATTGCCTAAACATCAACTAAAATAATCTGAATTCAACCGAGAAAGTGAGCCTCTCTACTGACTAGAACCTACTATTACTTCATCAAACTTTTGTTTTGCCATTACTTGCAATAGTATTAATTTATATATTTGCTGCTCTCAGGCAACTCCACTAAAAGTCAGTAACTTTGCTAGAAATCACCTGGTAATAACTTCTGGGAAGGATTCTGTCATCAGATCAGGTTCTCTCAACTCAGTGTTAATAAATTTTTGTACTTAAACTTTCTCTAACACAACTGATATTTGAACGAGAAAGCTCTGATCAAAAGCCACAAGAACTGATGAAAGTTGCAATAAAAAGTCACTAAACCAGCACATTAGCAACATTTGTGAAGGTTCTGGGCTGAGGGTTGCATTTCTCTGGGTTTTACATCTGGTGTTCTTTAGGATAGGTTGAATTTCTCTGATTTTCTTAGACTCAGTCTCTTACCTACCAAATTGCCAGGGCCAAAGGGACACTGCTGAGCTCTTACACCATGCTGAGCTTTGTGTTTGGGAATAAGTTTAGTCACTCTGGCAACCAAAATGGCCTTAAGTCATGTTTACCCCATTAATCCTCATAAGCGTTGGCTGAGAATAACTTACAGGCAGAAATATATTGTCACAATAATTTTGTAACAAAAGGCAAACAGAATCCCCCAAACCACAGCAACATACAAAAGCCAAGAGAGGAGGCATGTTAATAGCTATATACCAAAGCTTCTTTGTCAACAGACTTTGCTAACTTCGTATCTGTTCAAACCACTTTTACTTCTGATTTATATCAACATGGCAACAGCATTCAGGAAAGGCAGGGATAAGAGACATTGACTTTATGACTTTAGCTTTTATTCAGAGGATTTTATTTTGTTTATTTATTTATTTAACTGCCAGTCTATATAACTGAGGGCTTCAAGAATTATACACAGGACTCTGAAAGCAGATATTTAACATTGTAATTAACAATAAATAAATTGTTCAACACATAAAAATGTAAATGCAGATCTCCATGGTGATTATAATGAGTTTTCCCTTGGAGCTATCAACCTTTTTCTTTTCCCTTACATATATCTGTTAGTTATTCCAGTTTTTATTATGATTCATTATCTGTAGGCTACTATCTATCAGCAGGTGACCATTATGATAGATAATGTACAAATACAAACACACACACAAAAATTATGCATAAATGAAAGACCTGGACAACTGTTCCAACTCATGTTATTATTATTATTATTTTCATTAAACAAATTGCACTTTATGACTGCAGTGTTTCCCACATTTGTTCCTGTTTAAAAGTATGAAAGGATGAGTACTAATAACATATTATCCTATGATTGCTGAGCATCACAATTAAATATCACCAAAACCAATAAAATAAAATAAAATAAAATAAAATAAAATAAAATAAAATAAAATAAAATAAAATAAAACAACCATCAATTACAACAGTTGGCTTTTTGTTGTTGCTGTTGTTGTTTTGTTTGTTTGGTTTTTTACCACTGTAAATGTAAAATATAACAGATTACAAAATAAACTCCAAAACTAATTAATGTTGTATGGAACCCCCACAAAATACAATGCCTTTGACTTATGAGAAAATATGTATCTATCATTATTTCTTTCCAAATTTTACCCAGTATTATTCTGTAATTTTCCCTTGAGCAAGTGACTCAGGCTGTCAAAAATATATATAAAAAATATATATAAATATAAAGAATGTAAAGCAGAAAAAGAGAGAAAGCAACAAGGAAAACAAAGTATTAGCCATCTCCCCTACTATTGTGGCATTGCAGCTGTGTAAGTAACAGACTGTATTTCAATTCTTCTTAGTCTACTTTCATCTTTTGGCTTTAAGTTTGGTGAGAATCACTTTTACTTCCAAATTCTCTCCTTGATTCCTGCAGAGAGAGCCAAATTTTACCATGAGCTGGGCAAAGGGGATAGCAGGCCAGAGTTTTCCGACCACAGGCAGCCCCAGGCAGGCCAATGTACAAACAGCACATGCACCACTTGTGTGGATACCCTGCCCTGAAGACTTTCCATCACTGAAAATGTTATCATCTGAACAAGAACGTATTTTGACAGCATGACATATTTTAAAACCTTCAGATTTCATGTTGGTTTTTTTACGCCCCTCTCCTCATTGATTCTTCCATTCACTGCAGGATTTTGAGTTTATTGAGTTTATTCTTCCACCTACAGAACAATAGAGGTATCACCTTTTCTAATTCTGCCGTACATCACCATGAAAAATCACTTGAAGTGGAGAAACAAGTGAATGGTGGATTTTGAGTATCTACTGGCTAACAGTGAAATTAGATGGGAATGAACTGAAAAATACCCAAGCTTGAGGGTTCTCATTAAGATTTTTTTTTTAATTGTTCAGTCTAAATAAAAAACGGTAGTTACATAAGTCTTCTGTTGAATCACTGTAATTTTATTTCAGCTGCTATGAAAATAGAATGTGGTTTTGCAATGAAGTATTGAAATTAACATTTACACATTCAGAAATCTACTGCTCTTTTTTTTTAGCAAAAATTCCCAAACGCTTAAGAAATGCAAACCGATTGTGATAACTGCTTCAGTACTGCATTTGCATTTTTCAGCATTGTTAACATTAGAAATGTAAAATCAAACCCATTGTTAGCTGGCTCTAACTTACAGTTATATTTATTTGGAACATTTTGTAGCACTGGGGATTTCATGTTTACCTGGAAGAAAAACAGATATGAAAGTTCTTTCTGAAGGGAAACATCCAAGTCCACTCTGCTCTCCTGAGAGGGGAACTTGCTCTGACAGAGCCAGAACTGAACAGCGTGTATCTCACAGTGTATTTATTTAACTTTGGTAATCAGAGTAAACATGCAATTCCTCTCTGACCATCTAATCCCTCTGAAGCAAAGATAATTCATTGTTCTTATCTGGTCTTGCATAACTTAATACATTAGTTTCAAAATGAAACAGAGATTACACCAAATATTATTGAGTTTAACATTCGGACTTGAGGCAGAAAGAAAAATTTTAACTGAATCTTAGTGACCTGTACTTAAACAAACCAGAAGCTGAGTTAGCATTTAAGCATACCAAACAATTATCTTTCCCTCAAGTAGTTTAACTGACAGTATATCAATTTGAAAGATAAATTGATCACATATGGCAAAGTTTTGGTGGTGGTAGGGTGCTGCACAAGCCTCCCCATATCAGATAAGAGCCAGTTACAGCCAGACCCAAAAGAGACATCCTATCCAGGGGTAGGAGCCTGTGGTGGGGCAGGAGATCTAGGTGAGTTGCCAGCCCTGGAGACCTGTGATGGAGCAATGCCTGAAGGGTGGGCCCTATGGTAAAGAGCCATGTTAGAGCAGAGCTTGAAGAGCTTCAGCCTGTGGGAAACCCACGTGGGGTCTTTAATGTCCTGTGGAATGCCTTCCACAACAATTTTTTCTGTTGCATGTATAACTGAAAATCAAGAGAAGCATGATCAGCAAGTCAGGGGAGATAATTCTGCCCCTCTACTCTGCTCTCATGAAATCCCGTCTGGAGTACTGCATCCAGTTCTAAACCCCTTAACACAAGGACATGGAGCTGCTGGAGCATGTCTAGGGGAGGACTGCAAAGAAGATCAGAAGGCTGGAGCACCTCCCTGAATGGGACAGGCTGCAGCTCTTCAGTCTGGAGAAGAGAAGGCTCCGGTGGGATTGCTTAGTAGCTTTCCACTACCTGAAGGGGGCCTACAAGAAAGCCATGTAGGGACTTTTTACAAGACATTGTAGTGACAGGATGAGGAGAAATGGTTTCAGACTGGAATAGAGTAGAATTAGACTTGATATTAGGAAGAAATGCTTTACTGTGAGGGTGGTGAGATATTGGAACAGGCTGCCCAGAGAGGCTGTGGATGCCACCTCCTGGGGAGCATTCAAAGCCAGTCTGGATGGGGCTATGAGAAACCTGGTCTAGAGAGAGAGGTGTTCCTGCCTACAGCACTGGGGTGATCACTAGGTGGTCCTGAAATGACTGTTCCAACCAAAACCATTCTATGATTCCATGATTCTATGTAATTCAGTAAATTCTCCTATATAGATAAAACAACAGTTAATGGGGGAGGGGGGGGGGGGGGGGGGGGAGAGGGGAAGTTAATATAATATGAACAAGTATTTTTTACATTGTCAAATGCCCAATTCAAAAATAAGTCAAATGCTATGATGAGGATAAAAATATATGAATTTTAAAATAATAATAATAATAATAGATCCAACTCATTTCCTTCAGAGATGCAACAGTACTTACTGCAAAATGCATTAGTAAAACAATGTCTCCAAAAACCAGTGAGTCAACAAGTCTTGAAATGATGCGAATTAGAGGATTGTATTGGCACAGGACCTCACTGAAATGACAACATACCCCTTTAGTAAGAAGAGCACAACAATCCTAGAAGTTCAGAAAAATCTGAAAATGTATAGCCAGGGTTTTCAGAGAAGAGGACAAACGTGAACTAGAGTTGGTATTTTTATACATATGACATATTTTGCTATTGCTCCATTTAAAATGATTCCACGTTGTTGTGGTCAACACGTGCCACTCCAAACAATTATTGTAATCTAGCTTACTCAGCATCTACTACTCTGCTCCTCAGTACCAAAAACATCTTCTATCTAATTTTTATGTGTGAGCTAAAATGATTTATACTGAATGGAAATTAACCTGTAAAGCTGTTGTACTAGATGTAGCTTCCAGCTGAAAATATTAATATTCATGTTGCTTTCATTTTGATAGACAAACTCTCCACAGCTCTTTTAATAACATAGTTATTTTAAAATAAATAAATAAATAAATAAATAAAATAATAGGAAGGTTTCTAAAAATTTGTCCTCTCAAGCATTTTTCAGCAAATGAAACAATATTAGAAAACAAGATGAAATATGAAAAAGGTAGATATTATTGGAACACAGGGCAGTAGAATAATAAACTAGAATTTCTGACCAGCCTCAGTATTTAGGGTCATGCTTGAGCCACTGCAAAGTGCTTAGGAATTAAACTATAAATTGAAAAATTCTGGGTTAGCAAGAATTTTGCAAAGCAATTTTTAAAGTATTAGGGAAGAAGTAAATGCATTTACTAACTTTTTGTGGTTGTACATATTCTTCTTCCATTCCTTTTGGTTGCTTTGAGAAAACAGATTTTAACAAAAATACAGAATGTTCTTTGTGAAAATTTCTACACTTTTGGGTATTTTGTGAGTATGTTGTTTGAAACACTGGAGATTTTTCCAGCTTGAGAAAAAAATAGCTACCAAGCAGATGCACTAGCTATTTCAGAATACTCCCTCCTGCTACACTAACAGAAAACTGTTCTGCTGATTGCCATTGCTTAATATTGTCTCCCACACATAAAGAAAACCATGATTTCTTGAGAGAAATACCCAGGACAGTTCACTGAAATCAGGCTTGGCATACAGATTGCTAGCCTGGCTGTAATCACCCCTCAAGTTACACAGTTTGTAAATCACATATCAAAACATGGGAGCACATCAATTAATGTTCTCCTGGAAACAAATCAAGGACAAGCCTACAGTGTGACATTCTGCCAGTTTTATTTTGAATAGACGTGGGGGAAAAGCTTAAATGTTTGGTCACAGTCTTTATTTACTCAATCTGTCTTATATACTATTGCATAATGCTATCACAATATTAATATGCAAATTGCCACTCAAATAAAAGCTATGCTTTCCCCATTGATTTTGAGCAGGGCTTCTGTTACAAAGAAAAATACTTAGCACTTATATGCCTTTTTCATCTTCAGAACTGCTATAGAACATTTTAATTAATCTTTTCCCTTTCATTTTTCTGACCCTGCATTAGGTTTTCTGTTTCCTCTACCCATGTACTTCAAGGTTATGTTCTCCTTTCAGTGTTTTTCTCAGACTTTTCATGTTTTCAGAAATGATCTCCTTCTCATCTCTTTTTATGCCTAGAAAGCAGATCTCAGGAGATTGGCCAGAAGAAAAAGCTAGACAAGGGCAGCAGTGGTTTCCAAGGTCAAAATGAAAGAAAGGAGTTCTGTTTCCAAGAAGGAACAAGCAGTGGTTCCTGCCTACCAGTGGTGCCCCTTTTTTCTCAGCAGGTACCTCAGTGTGCTCACAGACAGCCCCCCAGAGAGACTGATCTGTAGGACCTAGAGCAAATCTCGCTTCAGCTGGCCTAGAGGTAGTGTGCACAAGCAACCAGTCCAAGGTGCCAAATGAAAAAAAATAAAAAAAAATAGCAGTAGCTTCTTGTAGAGATGAACTTTATCTCCTCAAAGAGTATTTCTACTGCAAGGAGCAGTGTGGGAAGCAGAACACACTTTGATCCTAAAGGAATTTCCCAGCTCATTGCAAAAATGTTGGTCTGTGTTATAAAAACAAAATTCTCAGACCAGATTTATTCTCTTAAGCACTGAGTCCTTTTTTTTTGCAGCTTTTATTTCTCATATTTTTCCTTATTTTATTATGCCCAGGGTTACTATTACTTACCATGTGCTTTGCCATCTATCTATATGTTGTGATGACAATTTTAAATATTGGACTATTCATACACACAAACATTTGCAGCGTTCTATGCCCTTATGAAGAAGTTTAGACACAAACTGGGCACCATTTCTGATCTACTCAAGCTCCGAAGCCAGATTTCAGCGGGAATTAAGCAACACAAGGAGTACTGTTTATCTCCTTCTAAAGGTTTTATTTTTCTCACAGAACACAGATGGGTACACATGGGGCTCAACAATGGGCTTTTTTTAGTTAAAGAAAGGGGGGATATCACCTGAATTTAAAAGGGAAATGTTTTCTGTAGTTCAAGGAGGGAGAAATGGACACACAAGTACTCATTTAAAGACACATTTTCTGTCACAGCTATTGATGCATGCAGCCCACTCTGTTATATTTTCAGAAGAAAATCTGAGGCATAGTTTGACAATTATAGAATGCTAGTAGTTTATCACAAAGTAAATGGAGTTCTCTCATAAGAAAATGCGGATTTTATCAATAATCATACATCCTCTGCTTTCTTTTATATGTTTAATTATTTTTAAGAACCAACAATTAGAAATGTGTATAAATACCTGAGAAGCTCTTCGAAAACCTCTTTGAAAATATTTCAAAATGTTGTTTCAGCGTATTGTTTTGAAATACCCAAATAATCTCTCTCTCTCTTTTTTTTTTTTTTTTTTTTTTTTCATTCCAAACAATAGTTTCAAGTTGCAATGCTTTGCAATTTATCAGTAATTGCCTTTATTTTCATTTGGAAATGAGTAGATATAGACTATTCTTATAGTTATCTTATAGTTATAAACTTATCTTCACTAACTAACATAATCCAGCTAGATGCTTTTAGAATATATTTTAGCCAATAGCAAAAGTTGTCTAAAGGCAACATCTAGAACTGATTCAAAAATAATACCACATGTTTGGTGTATTAGCTGATGCACTTTGCAAGAGTTCTTGTAAATGTATGGGTAGTCATTTTAAAAAGCTGAATTTCAATTTTAGGACACGGTGTAACTTGATAATTTATAATTCACACACACACAAAAACCCAACAATCATAAAAAATATTCTATAATAAATACTCACTTATCTCAAGCAATAGAGATCTAGGTTTCTAAATATTTTCATTCTAAACCAGCACCATTGGTAGTGTGTGTGTATTTAGTAAATCTCTGAATGGCAGAAATGGACACAGCTACATCAGTGCATGTACTGTGTGCACTCTGACCTCACAGGGCTTTCTAAACTGCACCAAAAAGTGCAAGCTAGGATTAAGCCTAAAAGGATCAAGTGAAAACAGATTACTACCTTAATCATTTAAATTCATACGTATCATCTGAGAACTTGTATATTCCTGTGCATGATTACTTTTTGATGATCTTTGGGTCTGGTGATTTTTTTGGGTCAGATTGCCTTTCTCCTTTAGAACAAAGCCACTAAACTTAATTCCCCCCCCCCACACACACACCTTCTTTAAATTCTCATGGTTACTATAGAAACAGCTATTAAACTGGGAGTGGCAGTAATTAGTAACATCTGCAAGTGTAATACAAAGTCTAAACATAATTAATCCCAGCATTTGGAGTGGAATATGCAGAGCTGCCCTTTTTGTTTTGCATGGAGCCATAGACTCTGCAGAGCCAATTATAACACAGGAGCTTAACATTACCATTCCAATATATTACGGGTTGTGAAACAGTGTGGAAAATAAAGGGAGTATTAACCCATATGAATAACTGACATTGTTATTACAGAGCTTAATGGGGTATGATTATGAAGAGAATTAGACTTGCATAGGTATTATGGACACATGCAAAAATTTTACTTTACATTTTCTGACAACATAAAACTAGTCACTATTAGAGTGACAGCAGGAGCTTGAAACATAACTTTAAAATCACTTCCTTTGTTTCAGTTACAGACTGGAGTTGAACAGATGTGCATATTTACCCAGAACTGCTTTTATCTTTTGCCTTTTCACTTTAAAAGCTGAATTTGATTTTTAAGAACAGCCAATTAAAGATTTTTAATAAGATGAGAGAGCTTCTCTGCCATCACACTTTGTACAAGAAGGAATATTATAAATATTGTCACGGGTTACCTAGATTTACCTATGCCCGTTACAGGGGGGAGCCACCCCATAGGGTCCCTTGGCCTGGAAAGGAAGGGAAAAGGGGAATGGGAAAAAAAAAGAACAGTGGCAGCAATCAAAGGAGGAAAACATATTTTACTAAATATGATATCAGAATACAAGATAACACAATATAATACAATATGATTTATTGAGGCTAATAAATCGAACAAAGCAGAGAGAGTCCCCGAAAACTGAGAGACCTACTGTGAACTCTAGGTGACATGGCTGGAATGCTTCCCACTCTCCAAGAAGTCCGAGAGAGAGAGAACTCCAGCCTAGGAGTGAGATTATTTAGTGTCCTAGTTCCGTGACTTATCTCTGACTATGATGTTCTCTGGGATATGTAGTCTTCTTCTGTGAACTGTACATTTGGTAAAATTATCCATGCTTTACATGATGTTATGATGTGGAATACTGATAGCAAAATTACAAAATTACAAAACCATGACAAATATCTATTTCTTATTCTAAAGGGTCCTATTCATAAGGGTCCTCAGCTTAATGTCTACAGTCTTTGTAGCCAGCTTCTCTCATTAGAAACTATGTGCACCTGCACAGAACAAGGGATATAAGTTTAACTCAAACATGTTTCGCAGGTGGTGTAAAATGTCTAGCAAGCACTGTATTGTCAGACTGAGGTGCACTGCATTGCATACAACAGTGAATGAGCTGTTTTCATCCTGAGAACAAGCAGCAAGTCTTGTGCTCCTAAACTCAAAGCTACTGTTACCTGTGCTCCGAACCAGCACATTAAATCGGTCCCAATCCCAGATAATGGGGCCACCTGTCTTCTCATCCATTAGGATTCCAAATTTACTATCTTTTAGAATTAAAATAAAGGGACATGCACAGCAGTATTGGTGGACCAAACTTCTACCAGAGTTCCCTTTTCCCTTTCCCTTGTTATCCCTCTCACTTACCTGCATCTCTACCTTTCACTCACTGGTTTCCTTCCCTTTGACATTTCATCTTGCTATTCATTTCTTTGCCCTCTCTTCTGATTCCTTGTTTCACTTTACTTTTCCCCACTTCCATTTTTTTTTCAGTCTTCCTTTTATGACACATGAATTGACTGTTTTGTCTTTATTTCTACATGCATAACTTTCCTGTTTCATTTATGCTTTCCTGTTCTTAACTCCTTATTTTCCTCATTTATCTGTCATTCTTACTTTTTTTCTCCATCTCTTCCCTGCCCCATATGGCTTCTGAGTTATTTTTGCATCACTATCAGTGACCAAGCAGTTTACATGACACCATCTCAAACCACCTATTTTAGGATGAGATGTATCATTCTCTAGAGGTGCTCATCAACATCCATGCACTATGAATGGAGCTCCTACCACTAGTTTAGACTAGCTTAACTGAGCTAGCTTAACTAGCTTAAGTTAAATACACCAAAAGGCTGGTGATCCAATAGTGAATGCAAGCTCCATTCAGTAAAATGTTCTTGGAGACAAATATTCTGAGAGATATCATTATTTGATCATGCTCAAAACGTTGTTCCGAGACACCAGTGCTCACATGCTCTCAGGCTATCATTCTCAGCTGGGAGGATATATCATATAAGAGTCATTTAACTAAAAGCACACTACTTACTGTTGTTAATTATTGGTTGAGACAAAAGAAACTTTGTTTCCTTATGACAGGTTCATTCTGCCACCATGTGCAGAATGAAAACACTGATGCCAAAAGCAGGGAGTCAGCTTCCACTTGCCTACTAAGCCTTAACTCTCCCTGCTGAACTTCTAAAAGCAGCATCTGTTCCTGAACTGCACGAAAGTACAACAGCAAGGGAGTGTTTGGTCCCACTGGTTATCAGAGCCATGGAAAAAAAAAAAACAAAAACAAAAACAAAAACCAAACCAAACCAAAACAAACAAACAAAAAAACCCAACAAAAAACAAAGAAAAGGGTTCCAGTTGTTCTTCCAGACTTCTGGAGCTTAATCTCAGTTGTTCTCGCAGTCAGACTCCTAATGAGACTTTTTGATTAGGACTTACATCTTTCAAGCTAATCAAGCTTTATCAAGCTAAATCTGCTAGAATTTTCTCCTTAACTCAGCATCTCACAGAAGTACACATTTGTAAAAGCTAAGAGTTAGGTACTTAAATACCTAGGTAATAGCTGTGTACAGATGTCAATTAAGGTTCTTTTCAATATAATTATTTGCCATTTCTAAAATATATATGTGTATAAATGAAAGCTTAAGATTTAACATTTATTAAATGACAATATATCAAAATTTCCACTATTAAATTTAGGAGATTAGTAACAAATGAAAGATGAGTATACAGGACAAGGACATTTACTATAAAAAGACAGTCCAAATGTACTGCAAGACACAAGGAATAAAGGTTTTCTTTTGCAGAAATATTTCTAGTTAAAATCTCAGCCATTCTTCAGAATGCAACATTCATAACCTGCTGGCTAATTAAGTAAGAGAGGGTAAGCAGGTCTGAGATACTGAGGTGGATTCCCCTCATTTAGCTAAAAGTGATTTAGTATGATTATTTGGTTTGCCACCTCAGTAGGCAGGTGTCCTCCCTTTCAAGTGGGATGATGGGACTTTTTTAGACCTATGATTTAGGATTATAGAACTTTTTAGTTCTATGAAGTTGTGATATACCAAGTTTCAGGACAGTGGCATTCCTACATTTATAAATGCCTCTACTGGGGTAAACTGAATTTCACAGGGTGAAAATCTGCATGTGAGTAAATCTGAGGGGAAATAATCTCTTTTGAAAGTAAAATAAGAAATATATGTATACATTTTAATTTTAAAAAGAACCAAAATCTATCTGCTCAAAGACAATGGAATTGGCTATGAGAAAGGCAGACAGGGTTGTAGAGAAATATTTTGTCACTCAATCACTTCCTTATAAAGCATGAATATTATTTGTATAAGACTGTTCTTACAGTTATAGTTACACCCAGAACGTACTATACTTTAACATTTATAATTAAGGGTTTTTCCCCAGCAAGATTACTGACACTTATGGTTCTCTGTGAATAGTGTCACAACAGCACCACGAGATTTACAATGAGCGTTTCTACATTACAGTGTAAAATGCAATACAGCAATGCTTGAAAAAAAATTTAATTTTCCTTCCCAACTCAGTGGCATTGTAACACCTGGATGAACAGAGAGGATTTCAGAATCTAACAGCTATCTCCACATTATGCTACAGTGCCATGTGATGACGTAGCAGGATCAATGACAATTGATGAAGCTTTACATGCCTGACACATTGCTCTATGATAGTATTTTTCAGTATTCAGAGAGAGAATATTTCTGATGCATGGCTACAAATCTGAGTAGAGTTATCCCCAAGTTATTGTTGGTTCAACAGTAATGTCAAGCAACAACAAAAAAAATACTTTTCAACTCAACATAACTCACAAAGTTTTTCTAATAAAGAACTCTATTCAATTCAGTTATGTAAAATAACTCCACTCATTTGCAATAGACCAGATCTTGCATTTCCATCTGCTGCAGATTTAAACAGGAGTATTTTTTTTTTTCCTTTAAATTAGAATTTTTGATCAGACAGCCTGCACTCTCTTTGTCACACCCACATAGTCAAACAGAGTAAGAATTATTCAGAAAGATTAGCCCTTCTTGCCCCACATAACATACGTTTATAAAGAAGATACCATGTGCCAATAAGATGATATTCTGGTGATACTGTGGCAGGGATTAAGGCCTTGTTATATTTTAAAGTACTTCAGTGAGCAAAGTTTGACTCAGCTGAGTGAGAGCTGAAGGCCCAACTACCAAAACATTTATCCCAACCATGAAGGTAAAGTGTGCTTATTTTGTAACAACCACTACTGTTTTGCTGGATCTGAACAACATAATATTAAAAAAATATATACTGAATCACTGTGTGCTATAACTGCTTCATATATATGATAACTGAAACAGCACTTTTATCCAGAAGTTTTATGACAGTGCTGATTACTGGAGAGAGTTGACATAGAAGCAGAAAACCAGACTAATAAGACTCTGAATCTGGTTCTAATATAGAATCTGCTTTTTTATTGTTCTTATTGCTGTTCGCTTCTTTGTTTTCTAAATGGTCCACAGACAGAAAACCTGTTTCATCTTTTATGCTGGATATGTAACGATGTAAATCATTTATGAAAATATATATAATATATCCAGAAACTGAAATTAAATAAAAAGACTTCCTTATGAATTAATTCTTATTACTGATACACAACTGAGAAGACTTTGATACAAAATAAATTTCATATTTTTGCCATAGGAATTTCTATTTCTGGGATAAGAACCATCAAGGTCAACTGAAAGATTCTCAGTAATTCCAGTAGATGCAAAGAAAAATTTTTGTTAGATTCCTGTCATTATATCAATCTTTGTCATTCCTATGCTCCTTCTAAGAAAGGTCTCGGTCAGATATGACAGGTAATAAATTTAGAATGAGGTGAAGTAAGAATGAAGAAAGATTTACTTTTGTGGTTTGTCATTCAAGTCTATATTTAAGTGCTTATAAATGAAGACTTGTCAGTCATAATAGATCTTTAGGAACCTTAACCAGATGAATTATAATAATAACTCCTGTGCAACACTATTGTGAAGCAGAAACCATACACATGAAATACTGTTAAAAAGTGTCTGCACATGGAAATATTCTAACAACCAAATGTTAAGATATTGATCACTTAGGAGATTTTAATGACTTCAAAATTTCATGACAAAATTGCTTTTTTATTTTCCTAGATTATGGGATAATGAAGAGATACCAAGAATGTTAATGCTGCTAGTATTGTGTATGAAGTCAGTCACAGTTTCCTGTCAAAGCCAGAGGGAACTCATTGGAGCACATTTATTCATATCCATGAGTCATGGTGAGGTCATGATGAGGTCAGCATTTCTAAACATTATGCATCTTCATTAAATACCTGGCAAATAAATGTATTTTAAGCATTTTAAACATAACATGGAACAAAAGAGAAAATAGTAAATAATACATTATTGAAGTTCCTATACCCTTTTATTCTCTGTATATGACATTGATTTCCAGATTTTCAAATTAAAATAAAGACAAAAATTCAAAAGCCAGCTTCAAGCCTCTCTTCATTTTGAAGCAAAATAATTATTTGACTCCAGCTTTTCTCAAAATTGGGCTCCAGTCCACACTTGCCTGTAAATCCTGTAAGGCCTGCAGGCTGAACTTGAGTCGTGTCTCACAAATCTGAGCCTTCCCATGAATACCACAGAGGTGATACAGGTGCTGAGCTCTGTGCTCCATCTCTGTCCTCTTCTTGTGCCTCAGTCAGCTTGCTCAGAGCTAACCTGAACATTCCTCGCCCATGTTGCAGCTACACATTTACACCCTTCTTCTTACCTGAGTTTTGGTATACTCTGGGGAGGCATTCGCCTACACCTATGTGGAGTTCATTGTGAGGTTAGTACCTTGCAGGGAGTCTTGTTATTCAGCAGTAAAGAACACTGTAGGTTTGATGTTTCCAACAGTGCTACAATAAAAACAGCAATATTTGTCTCCAGCTCCCTTTGGGTGCCAATTCGCCCATTCATTGCATTGCTGCATTGCTAGCCACATGTTACTGTTGTTCATAGAATCATAGAGTGGTTTGGATTGGAAGGAACCCCAAGGATCCTCAAGCTCCAACCCCTACCATATGCAGGGCCACCAACTTCCATATCTAATACTAAACCAGGATGCCCAGGGCCCCATCCAACCTGGCCTTGAACATCTCCAGGGATGGGGCATCCACAGACTCTCTGGGCAGCCTCACCACTCTCTCTGTAAAGAACTTGTTAGAGTTATGAATCACAATACTTACTGCCCTAAGGAGCTCTATAAATGATGGATGCAATATCACTACTGATAAAATAAAATAAAATAAAATAAAATTAAATTAAATTAAATTAAATTAAAAAAAAAAGGAGTTCTGTGTAACCTTATAGATTTGTATTTATTATTATATTTTACTGTTCTTTGATTTTTTCTTTGCCTCCTGTATTTTTATATTGAAACAGTATGTCTAAGTGGGAGCACTCTTGCTTACTCTCTCATCTATCCAAACCATTTCCCATGTGGTCTGGCACAGCCATTTGCATCCTCTCAGCTCTGACCAATCCACAAACCCTTTATCCACGCCCACTTCAGTGGGAGGAGCACAGTGCACCTCATTGCCAGCCCTGTAACCATGGCTTGGCCAGCAGCATATGGGCCTACATGGGGAGCAGAGCTGAGAATTGATGTGAGCACTTTTCCTGCTGGACAGAGCTGACCTGAGAGAATGTTGTGTCCTTCAGTTGGGCAAGGTGCCATGTGGGGCATTTCCATTTCCTATTCTGAATGGGTAAGGTTAGAGTGTTAATCCATCACTGAATAGGCTGTAGGTGTTCTAATAGGATAACATAGAAGATCCTAGTAGAGTTCAGGTATGAACTCCTGTTGACCTTGAGGATTCTAGCAAATAGCAGAACCAGCAATTTTGGAGGAATATTCATGTTCAGAAATGAACTGATGCCCTTTATATACTGGCTAATACTAACCTTAAACAGAGTGGGGCCACAAGAGGGAGAAGATGCCTCAAATTACACTCAAAGAAATTGCCATGGCCTCATATGACCTGAACCACACCACATTTAAGACACTTTCCCCCATGAATTTTTCCAACCCTTTGCTTGTGAAGTCTCTTCCCTATCTTGGATTTAACCTCAGTGAACCCTATGAAGCAGTACATCTGTCAGAGAAAGTACCCCATATCTGTGGCTCTGTAGTTGCCCACTGCACCTTACAGCAGAGATTGTTGGTGTCCCTGCACCCTGTTAAGACAGCCGAGGTGCTTGGATAAGAAGTTATAGCTGAATCTGAAGTGTTGCTACATGATGTGGCAAAGCAGCAAGGCCTATGGAGACCTGAGGCTGGACTGTAGATACTACTCCAACTATATCAGCTTACAGGCTGCAGCACTGTTTTAGAAATTGCTACTTTAGATTTGCATCCAAACCCTAAATCCTACATACCTACAGGTAGGTGGATAGGTGACGACAACTGGGAGTTCTTCCCACCAGCTCTGAAGTGCCAGTTCCAATCCAGAAACAATGTGGATGAGTGACTGCATGGTTTACAGATTGCAATTGAAATATCGTGCTGGCGTGCAGCCCGGGCAATGCAAACACTCAATTCTCCATTTGTGGATCTCAGCTTTGGTCTTTCTGCCACCTTTAAAAGAGAGATGAATACTTTCCTGTTTTACAGAGGCTGTTGTGAGTTAATACACTCAAGATTATGGTACTCTCTGATACAATGGATGTGAGAATCGCATGAATAGTGCCTGCTCTTTTATTTCCACCTGTTGGACTAATTACCAAAAATGCAGAAAGAAAGAAGGAAAGAACAAAATTTTAGTGAAAAGCTGTTAGTGAACTTTTAATTGCTTTATTAAATTACCTAAGCAATCTTTCTCTGGTTTACTTTGTATAGAGAACATATGACTGCCACAGAGAAGGGCGTATGTGAGCATAAAGGAAAGACAGCCAGCACTATGAGTTGTCCGAGAGCTCTGCAAACAATACACGCTTTAGAGATGAGACTGAGGAGGACGGAGCCTGGGCACTTGCAGGAACCCCGGGGACCCGCACTGGGAGGTGCTGCTGGGAGCCACCAGAAAGCCATTTATATACGATTATATGAATGCACCCCAGACTGGGCGAACTGCTGGGCGTGCGGCTGCTGCTCCTCCAGAAGGAGGGAGAGGGATTAAAAGAGGCACGAAGCGCCGTTAAAAATAGCACGCGGGAGGCTCGGAGGTGCGGCACGCCGCCCGGGGGCCCGGCCCGGCCCGGAGCTCCACGCTCCATGTAAGGAGCGCGGCCGCACAGCGCCCGCCGCCCGCCCCCGCTGCCGGGAGGAAGGCAGCAGCCGGGAGAAAGCCGCCCGCCGCCAACTCTCCCTTCCCTCCTCTCCCTTCAGGAGCCCCCACCCCGCCTCCCTCTCCACCTCCTCTTCCTCCTCCCCTCCTCCCCCGTTGCTACCGCTGCTCCGCAATCGGGGGATAAATCAGGGAAGCGGACACACGCATGGAGTGAGCGGGGATCCGTTACAAAAGTAGCGCTGATGGCGGCGGATCGGATGAAGCTGGAGCTGCTGCCGGAGTAACAGAGAGTGGAGTGCCTCTATCTCTCGCTTCTCTCTTTCCCCCTCTCCACCCACCGATCTCCATCGTTTCTCCTCCTCCTCCCCACCCTCGGCCGCACTCCCTGCACATCGCTGGGCTGTGCCAGGGGGCGGGCGGGGGCAGCAGAGGAGCCTTTAAAAACCAGAAGCCCCCCCACACCCAGCGCGCACAATAATTGAATTTATTATTATTATCGTCTCGCCGACTTGGGGGAAAAAAAAAAAAACAACAAAAAAACGAGGGATCGATCTTCGATCAGGAAGATGGCTGCTGGCTGGCTGCTGGTCTTTAGCCTGACACTTTTCCAGTCTCTGGTGATGAACCACTCCTCGGAGGGCCCGTTCCCTTCGCCCACCACGTAAGTGCCTCCGAGACAGCGCCGGGAGCGGGGTGGGAGGCAGCGCCGGGCCGGGGGCATTCCTGGCGATGGGGACAGCGGTACCGAGCGCTGCTAAAAGTAACTCTGCGTGGGAAGCGGCGACAAGGGAAAGCAGCAAGGGTTCGGATGGGCAAAGAGGGGAGTCGGGGGGACCGTCACCCGGTGGCAGTCGGACTTCTGGAGGAGAAGGCTCAGCCTCCGACATCGCTAAATATACACAACCCGGCGGCCGAGCCGCGCCGGGAGGAAAGTTTCGAGTTACGAGGAGCCCGCCCCCTCCTCCCACCGGGGTTATTTCGGTCTGGCAGGAGTTCGGGAGCTCATAAAATAAATAAATAAATAAATAGAATCAGAACTTGAGGGATTTTAGAAACAAATGAACGACGGGGCGATATTGCCTGCCGTTGGGAAGAAGGACGGCGCTGCCCAGAGCTCCGCTCACTCACAACTGGCCGCATGCCAGTGCGCACCGGGAGTGTTTTGACAGCTCCGGGGTTTGTTTTATGTATGTGTTTGTTCGTGTGGTTTCGTGTGTGCGCACGCATGTGCACAAGCCCGGCTTTTGTAGCGAGCTTAAAGCCACACAACTAAGATACTGTTTCCTTCCACGAGCCGGAGAGCCGGCCTTGGAAATAGCGCTTCCCAAAAGCACCTTTGCGAGGGGAAGTGGTACTCGGTGCGAACAGAGCTCGTTTTGGCATGCCTGGGAGGCAGGAATCTTTAAAGCACCGTGCACTTATTAGCATGAAACTGCTGCCCAGAGCCGTGTGGGATCACATAATGAAGGCAGGCAATACAAGGGCAAAAATAATCCAATTCATCATCTTTGAGCTTCAGCTACATATTAAAATAAGCTCTATGAACTAATGACCGTGTTTTCTTCCTTTTATTTATTTTTTCCTCCACTCCTTCTTTGCTTTCCTTATTATTATTATGTTGAAGCACTTACCTTAGTGCCTAATCTGGGCTGAAGCTATCAGTAGGGAACTTTTAAGCGAATGACTCACTTTAATGCATTTTACATAAGAAAAACAGTGCTGATGGGAGTCTTCCCCATTGTTTAACGCTGGGTGGAATTTATTACCCTCGTTCACTCCGTGCAGAAAGATGAGTTTACAGCAATTACCAGCAATGCATTTTCTCCAATTAGTACTGCTGGTAGGTTGTTATAATTGGATTCGGTTCTGAGTTTCGGTTCTGCTACACAGGAATACGAAGATAAGTGTAAAATAACCACTTCGGGTCTTCTAAACAGAATATATATAGCCTTTCGTCGAAGGGAAAATTATCTTAAAAAAATAATATTTTGCTATTTATAAAGACATACCGTATAAAAGTAAGATTTAAAGCCGGGGTTTTAAATCAGTGCTTTCCCTGTGCTTGAGCTCCTGTATCTGTTTCTTTCTGTATTGCCAAAGTGTTTCATACACAACCAACCATGCCTGATCTTCTGCACAGGTTTACCTAATTTTGAGAGGGAAATACAGAATCTCGTGAAATAAAAAGACTGTAGAAAAAGAAGATTGTGTAATTTCAGATAGAACTCCAGATCACTTCTAAGCATTACATTAGCTGATATCTATTTAAAATTACTTTTCACATCTGCCTGTGTTTGCTGTTTCCCTTCAGAATTTACCTTTACTGCCAGTCGTGATAATAGAAATTGTCAACAGGGAAGCATGTTATATTAATGCAGTTCTAATTATAAACTGTACCTATTATTAAGTAATTATGAATATGGTGTTAGCGGCATTTTCGTGTTCTATACAAACTACCTACCATTAGCTTTCTTTTTTCCCCATTATTACTCCACTGAAAAATTTATAGAAACAATCTGTAACACCTGTCCATCCTTCATAGTAATGTTTCTCCTTTTGAAACTAAAGTGCAAGTGAGGCTTGATTAATTTAGGAGACAGCACAAAAGGTTTATAGAGGGAGAGCTGCTTTGCAAAAGTAGTGATGTAACAGGTGAAGGAGAAAACATTTTTCTGAATCTCTTTTAAGACTTCACAGTTAGTGGGCATTTATTTCCTGCTACAGATTACAAATGGGGAAGAACAAAGGGAAGTCACACATAGGAATGCCCTTAAAGTGAAGGATTTTATATTAAGAATATTAAAGATATGAAAGAAGAGAAAATTTAAAAAAAAAAAAAAAAAAAAAAAAGGCAGGAGAAGAGAATGAAGAAAAGAAGATGTATTAATAATTGAAGAACCAAAGATTAGCTGATAACTGTGTTCTGAGTGATGTGCCCCTTCCCATTATTTTCAGTCTGTTTTTCTTTTAGTTGAAAAGTTATGCTGAGGAAGCAGCATTGCCCAACTGTTGTATGAAAATATGCATATTGAAGGCTGTGTAGTTTGTGATTTCATCAACTCATCTCTGTACAATCACTTTCCCTTCAGTCATCTGTTTCTCCTGTATCAGCAAGTATTTTTAATGTGCTTTTACTAAAGCGTTCAAAAGTGTGCATCACCAATGCTGGTGTGGTTCTGTATGTTGTATTTTTAGCAAAAATTACTGAATGATTAAGCAATGCCTGTTTGATAGAATCTCAAGCACTGGATTCATTTTACCCCTCTGACATGGCAAAAAGATTTTGGTATATTTGCCCAGTGATGTACAGAGAATTTCAAGTGGAAGTGTGTGCTGTATGAAATGGGAGCTTTCATTTCTCACTGCAAATCTGAGCAGGTGGTGTAAACACATTTGTTGCTTCATCTGTTGGAACATTTCACCGCAAATACTGAAGACTTCCTTTAACGAAAAATTTAAGAATAGAAATAATTAGTCTTAGTCTTTAGATCTAAGGCTTACCTGCTGATAATTAATATACATCAGAGATTTTGCTAAAATGTATTATTTTCATTGTATTATGTATCAGGCATCTGTTATATGTTAGCTCTTACTATTAGCATATGCTCTTACTTTTAGCATAGAAACTCCAAATATTTCATTTGTACATGCAGCACTGCAGATATTTTGCACTTACATGAGAACACCATTATATATGGTTCTCATGTCCTTATAGCTATTGTTCCTATTACTAACACTATACACAATGCACTTCCTTCTTTATAAGGTTATTTATTTCTTTGTCATCCATTTCTATACAGGATTTTGTGAAAAATATACTGTCACGTAAATGTAGTTTTGCATGATCCCTGGTAAAGGTGGCATGAGACTCCATTATTGCTCTTTTGACTCTCCTGCACCAGAACAGATAGTATAAAAACTGGTTTAAAAATGCTGAAATTCCTAAGTAGACTTTTGGAACAGCATGTCTTAGTAGTACTGATATTTCTACTGATAATGAGTATCAGTTGATATGGAGATGGACCTACTGCTTCCAGGTAAGACTGGCTATTTTGATAAAAATATAAACAGAGCCAGATATTTTGGTTTTTAAAAAACATGGGACTAAAAGCTTTCAATATCAAAAGTGCTATTTCTGCAATTTCATCAATCTGGATGGAGCTAATTTTATTTTCACTAATTTTTCTCCTCATTCTCTGTTCTTCCATATGTTTCAGTATTTGAATTGAGAATAAATTGAGTAGACAATAAATTATACATTACATTCAAGATAGATTTGCAAGTAGATAAATTGATGTAAAACAACTGAAGATAAAAATAATATACAGAGAATTGAATAATATACATACAAATATATATGTGTGTATGTGTGCACGCATGTGTGTGTGTGGGTATATATATATATATGCATATGCAGGCATAAAAACCAAAGTCATTTTTAGGAAAGAAACTCTGTATTTCTATTTCTTATTCACTTGTATCATCCTTAGTGTTTTGTTGTCATTAGGACAACTCAGGGAAGTCTGTATGAGTCATAGGAATTAGGACTTGCACAACTGAGGTTTCTTCATGTGAACCTAACCAGTGTAGGTCTTAGTAAAATGTTGCTGGGCTTGGTACATAGTATTACCTGCTATATAAATCAGTGACTGAATGTAGATGGAAGATATTTACAATATGTCCTTTTCATCTGTTTCTAACAGTGTAGCTGGGGAGTTTGACATCACTTATATAAATACAGTCTCTTTTTCCTTTTTTTAGCATAAAATCTGTGAAAGAAGCATGCCAAATTTATAGCTGATGTTAATTAGAAAGTGCAACCTCGTTAGTAGGTAAATATCAAGCTCCTTCTCATTTGAAAATTCTATTTTACAGTCTATTTAAAAATTGTCGTTATTAGGAAAAATCCATTGGTGTGTACCTTCATTGCACTGCTCTGGAAAGCAAGTCAAAAGATGGTTTTTGGTACGTCAAGGAAGTGCAATATCACCTCTTAGTGTTTTTCTAGCGGTACATGTCTGGATGCAGAGAGTTATGCCTGATTTATAAAATCACAGATTTTTAAAAGTACTGCCCCAGCCCATTCTTCTAGTAGAAACATAATTAAAGATCAGTGCAAAACAGCTTGTTGACTGGTGTTGTTTTCTTTTTGTGTCTTTGCACATGTGGTGGCGACAAATGCAAATTATTATTTGAAACCGACATAGTACTTTTCTACTTTACATACTTTATGATGTAAATTGTGAATAGTTATTTTTTATTATTGCTTTTGTTTCCCTCTTAACAATTTAGGTTGGGGCTTTGAAGCTTGCAAGTTCTTTAATTTTACTTTTTTTTTTTTTTTTTTTTTTTTTTTTTTTTGGGGGGGGGGGGGATGAAAATTCTGATGATAACATTAAAATAGACACTGAAAAGAAACTATGAAATTTCATTGAAATAAATCAGCATTGTAGAGATTCTTGCCATCTTTCATTTTGCAGTGATGCTATTTTCAGAGCTGCATTGCTCATACCCTGCAAAATGATTTTATCCAAGAATTCAGCTGCTAGAAAGAGAGCTGGGACTTGTCAGCACGTTAGTCTGCAATATATTCATTGTTACATAGAAGGCCCATTGTACATATCTTAACAAATATTTATCTAGCGGAGCATTTTAAATTGATGGAAGCTTGGTCAAATAATTATTGCTTTAATTTTTTTGTTACAAAAAAAAAAAAACAAAAAAAAAAACAACAACAAAAGAAAAAAAACAACAAAAAAAACAAAAAACAAAAAAACCCACAACAAAATAGACTGCAGTTGCCCACTGATCACTGTGATTTGACATGCTTATGCCTTTATTCTCTATTCTTCCTTTCTGTGAGAATCCTGTAGCCAAGGCAGTATTATCTTCCAGACTTTGACTTTAAACCCTGCCAGACAGGGCTTATGATTCAGGAGCATTTTAGTAGTTTATGAGAAAAATGGCTCATGCTCTTTGTTGTTGAACATAGCAGAAGCAGAATTGGGCCCCAGACGGTTTTGTACTTTAAAAAAAAAAAATAAAAAAAATAAAATATTTATTTATTTATTTATTGCAACAACACAAGAGCTTTTGATCCCCGTCTGCTTGGAATACACATTGTGCCCAGAGTGTTTATAAAAACGGTAGTGGCAAGTGCTGATATGGGCTACAGAAAATGTTGTTCTCAAGTGCCTTGTGAAAACATCTGCCTTAGCAAAAGAAAAGATTTAGCAGAACATAGTACAGGAATAAATTTCTTGGACCATAAATAGAAATTGGCAGAGCCAGATGCCATACTCCATATTCTTGTAAATGTTGAATCAGACTTCTTGGTAGAAAGAAAGCTCAGCACCCTCGGTGCTAAAGTAAAACATATCTTGCACCTTGAAAATACACAGAAGGTTTTTTAAAAATATCCCAAAATAGTAACTGTTACTTTTTTACCACTGAGCAATGCCTGTGCTTTGTGTCTTCATTTGCCTGAGCCCATTCCTGCATGGATTTTTCTATTCCTTTCCTGGTGCTGAAGGATGAGTATCAGTGAATAATGATTTGCATTTGAAGATACAGCTCTGATTAATATCTCTTGTCTCAGTTATAATAGCCTGATCCTGTTTAACTTTTCTCAGAGCATATCGGTTAATGCTGTGTTCTTTATGATCAGGCCAAGAGCCTCATTTTGCAGCAGTTATGCCACTGCATGCTATAGCAAATTGGCTATTGCCATTACCCAGTGGCATGATTCTTCTTCATTCTGGATTTACAGCAATAAAAAAGAATTGGAACAAAAATTGTTTGGAGAATATTAAGCAGTATAGCGTAAAACACAAAGTGTTTCATGAGTGTTCATGCATTTAATATGCAACACTGACAGTGAAAAGTCTACCACTCTCATGTGAATTTATTGTTCAGTGATGCTCACATGCTGGATATTCTCAGTTTAGATCTAGTCTATGCTGCTGAAATTAAAAAGTGCCATTGATAGTCTTAAAAAGAAAAATCATCCTAAGAGTGATGGTTTTTGGAATACAACTCAGCACTTTTTAATAGCTAAAAATTAATGATGCATACCTGCAGCCATGCAGATCAGGAGGGATTTGTCTTTTCCATATCCAATGTTTCCTAACTATTTATTGACCTACTCTTCTAACTCAGTTGTTCACACCTTCCTTCCTCCCTGCCTTAATAAATGCTAGCACTCTGTGAGGGAAGTCCTCATCTGTCCCTCCCCATAATGCCTTTCTCTGTGCACCAGCGGCAGAAATGACAAAGACAGGAAGCTGAATCTGCTTTTTATAAAATGTTTTGCTATTTATTTACAAAGAATATAACAAGTTTATGAAAAAGATTGACATTATTTTGCATCAACAAATCAGCAAGCTTTTTGCAGTTAATTACAGCAATTCAAAATCAGACTTTTATTTAAATCTGAGGCAGGCCTGAAATATCCGTAGAATATGAATGTGTAGTTATAATATTGCTGACTATTATAAAAGTGTTTTATTGGATTTTTCACCCTCTTTTTAAATTGCATTTTGTCCTCCTTTAAGAGTTTTGAGAAAAAGGCTACAGCCTGACTTTGTAACAGATTTTCCGTATAGCAGTTTAAATGTTTGTTAAGGTTTCTTCTGTTTCTCCAGAGCCATGAATGTGGAATGTAGCAAGAACGGACTTTCTTATTTTTTATTTTTGTATTTTTTAGTAATTGTGCTGTGGATTGTACAGGCTAACAGTCTTTTGCACAGTCTCACAGTCTGGTGCGGGTTGGAAGGGACCTTAGAGATCATCGAGTCCAACCCCTGGGATTTGAGCCTCCTGTGTAGCAGAGCAGCACTTCTACCACTTGCGCCACAGGGGGGATTCGAACCCGGGTCTCCGATGTTGCAAGCAGCATTTCTAGCACTGCGTCACCAGTCATTTGCTTTCTTTATCATGGAAGCATGTATTAGTTCAGGGGTCTTATTTTATTTTATTTTTTTTTCCTTGATATGATTTGTGAAGTAAATAAGAACATGAAGGGGGATTCTGAGTCTGAAATTTATTTTTTGTAGTAATAAAATGGAAAATCATATTATTATTTTTTTTATTAGAATGAGAAAAGCTGAACTTGTTTAATCCAAATAATATTGTACCTCAGTTGTTTCCATCTCCTGTTCCTGTGTGTGGACCTCTACTAGGCTGATTTGAAGTGTTAAAACCAGCTACGTAGTCCCTAACCTTTGTTGGACTTTGTATCAGATTTTCCTAAGTATGGAATAAATCTTCTTTCAAGTATTCATTGAAATAAAGTTATAAAAGATCTCTAGGCAAGGGTCCTAGGCAGGACTAAGGCCTAAATCAAGGTGTGCCATTTATCTCAGTGTCACTTTTAATACCATGCTGCATTTTTCTTTCTGTGTGTTGTAAACAACAGTAAAAAGGAAGTTTTCTCATTCTTGGAATGACGAAAAATTTGACATACATCATAGTGTAGACTCTTGATAAACTTCTTAGATAGAAGAAAAATGAGTCCTGGACTCTGGTGTATAATAGGATGGTTTCAGTTGAATGGCATGTTAAAGGCCATCTAGTTCTAATCTCACTGTGGGTACCATCCAACCTGAGTCTGAACACCTCCATGGATGTGGTGTCCACAGCTTCTCTAGTCAACCTGTTCCAGTGCCCAACCACTATCTGAGTAAAGAATTTCCCCGTAACATCAAAGCTAAATCTCTCCTTTTCTGGTTAAAACTATTCCTTCTTGTCTTATCGTTATCTGCCCATGTAAAAAGTTACTCTCCCTCCTGTTTACAAGCTCTATTTATGTACTGGCAGACCACAGTGAAGTCTTCCTGAAGTCTTCTCCAGGCTGAATAAGCCTGACTCCCTCAGACTCTCCTCATAGGAGAGGTGCTTCAGACTTCTGTTCATCTTCATTGCCCTCCTCTGGACCTGTTCCAATGCCTCCATGGGTTTCTTGTGCTGTGGGCCTGAGCCCTGGGTGCAGTTCTCCATAAGGGTCCTCCCAGAGCCAAATATGGTGAAGCGAAATGCCTTGTACCCTTATCTGGAAGAGCTTCTGTTGTTTGTTGGTATTGCAGGAATGAAAAGAATCAAGTAGTGGAGATGACCAGAAGTATGAATTTCAGAGGTCAAACTGTGCTTTTAGGCATGATTACATCTGTAGATATGGCATGAGTGGCAGCCTCCAGAGAACTGTCCTCATTTGGATGTTTCCTTCTCATAAAAATTCCCTCTAATAACCATGATATGGCAGTTTGCAGCAAAACACAATTATACTAGATTAGTTAAGCTCTGTACTATTTTTTTTCCACACTTTTACAACTAAGTAACTTTTGCTCACATAGGTTCAGTATCCAATTAAAGTTTTGAAATGTTGGGGTGACAACCTCATCGTTCCATTAAAGCTCAGGTTTTGATTTATAATTCTTTGTTGTAAACTAGTTAAAAAATGCTTAATTTCATAAATGGCTGAATGGACCCTAAGGGTATTTATTTTCCCCAGTGTGGATTTCAGTAGCCCACATATTGGGTATGTTATATAGATCCTGAATGCAGCCCTGTATTCACACGCAGTACTCCTTATCTGGGGGGTGCTCTGCCCAGAAAGGTAAGCTGGTGCAGTGTTCTGTGAATTTAATCAAGAACTGCAGTGTCTTCATGTGCTGATGTCAATGTAGATGTTTATTTTTTTTCAGAATATGGTCGATTTCTTTTAATATACTGTCTTAAGATAAAATGTAACACAGTATATTTTTCTTTAATAATTAGCTAGAGATTTCCCGCAAAGGTTATTGGATGTTTCTGTTTTCTTTTAGTCTGATATGTAGTTGTTATAATTATTTTTGCAGATAGATGCAAATATTATATAAATAACTCCCTCAGATTTTTTTCTTTTTGTTCAGAGACCAGTTGGAATGGAGGGATAAACGAGTGCCTGATGAGATGGAAATTACGTGTGTTATGAAATGTGTTTTGTTGTACCATGATCTTTTGTGGAATTTTTTTTTTCTGTGTTTAGGATGAATGCATCTGTTTGTGTATTTCCTAATGAAGCAAGTATGTCTTGATTTGAGCCTTTTGTTGTAAATCAATTAAGTCATGCCCATTCTACAAAAACAAAAAAACAAAAAAACCCCAAAAAAACAAAAAAACAACAACAACAACAAAAAGGGAGATGTAATAGTTTCTTTTATTTGATTTTCCTGTGGTGTACATCTTCAGTTGCATGTATCCTGGCTGAGCACTTCATTACTCTGTATCTTTCTCCATTATCTGCCTCTTGTTACCTTCTTTGCAATATTACTTAAGGTTTTGCACCTTCATTTCATGGACTGATTTCTCTTATCAGTAAAACATGAAGCTGAAGCATTTTACCATTTAGTCAAGCAAGGGTTTTATTGTCAAGATTAATTTGTTAGTTAATGACTCCAAAGCCTCCTGTATTTTGTAAGTGTTCTTAAGCAGTGAAGGCTTGTTTATAAAGATATACATACATATATATATTCACATGTGTATATATATATATATTCACATGTATATATATATGTGAAATATATATATACATACATATACATACATACATACATACATACACACACATATATATATATATGTTTTCTGTTGTTCCACCTTGCTTCAGATACTTGTGACTAAATCTTTCTTGGCTGGAAAATACTCTGGTTTCTCAAGGATTTTCTTTTTTATAGAATCTTTGTAGAAAGGTACCATCATATCTGCTGCTTTTGGTAACTGGAGATCTGGGGAGCTTGAAGAAGTTAATCCCCATGATCAGTACTTCTTCGATGCACACAGATTGTAAAACATAAGCTTACCAGCATTTTTAGAAACTAAGAGGAGTCAGCAAAAATCTGCAGACTGTACAGTAGAAAAAAAGGCAGCATATCTGACTCATGCCAACACTGCCTGTTAGCTGTGCTTCTTTACCACAGTGTGCACGCTGTTGAAATCAGTTGGAGATGTAGATGTCTGGCTTATCTGAAAAGTGGACTATGAATGTTTGACACTTTCTTATTAAAATAAAGGCAATAGGAGGGTACAGCACAAGCCAATGTGACTTGTGATAAGCTTATTAACCTGATCTGCTACCCACTTCTCCTGGGGCACTGGCTGTTGCTATTTTTATTTCTTCTGGTTCCATTTCTGAAATGGAAATGATACCCCACTGCCATACTACTTCAACAAGTGCATTGCATATTGCAAGGCGTCCCACTTTTGTGAGAGGGATGATCACAGAAGTATGTGATTAGTGCTGCTGGGGGATCTGACATCAACTTATTTCCGTTTATGGTCTAGGAACATGCCTAAGATTGCCATTAATGACAACTAATCACCTGATAATCATTGAGGCAGCTAAGATTTCAAGTAGGAGTTACATAGTTTTCATAGCAATTACTTTGCCTTGCTCAGGAGAAATGTTGATGTTATGGTTGGTTTGATTTTGACTTTTTAATTTAATTTAATTTTAATTATTTATTGTTATTTATTGTTATTTACCAAGCTACTTTTCTTGCCTTGGATTCTTCTGGATTAGAGTTTAATCTATTCTGAAGATATTTTAGATTATACTGAGACAGGAATGCTAATATATGCAGGGACATGTCTTGTAGAGATTTCATTATACAGTACACATGGGGAAAAGGTTTGAGGTAACTGGAAGCAGAATCTGGTCCTTCTAACTGATTAGAAACACATGATGGATTAATTGGTTTGTTGCATATACTCTAAATGTCTTTGGAAATGATGAGGTACCCAATTTCATCCTTCTTTGCACTGGTGTAATTTCAGCAAAATGAGTATTAGTCCCGTATCATTTAAATTCTAGTTGCAGGGATGAATCCACATGAAATAATTTCTGATTAAGCACATACAGGTTTCATCCCCCCAGAATAAGTCATCACTGTCAAGGCCTCATTGTAAAAATTACATAAAATAAAATGTAGTACATGATTGTATTAGGCTATACAAAGGGGAATAGTAAGATATTGCAAGGAAACCATGCGTGATATCGGATGTGGTCATTTGTCTTCCTTTTAAATGATAAGCTCTGGCAGCACTTCATTGTCTGTGCCCCACTGAACAAGTGTCCATGTGAAAAAGAGCTTCATAGCGTGCTGGAAGGCACTGAAAATCCCTCCCCGAAATCAGGAAAAAGCACGTTTTTATAGATGTATGGAGTTGTTAGGAAGAAATACTTTTAAAAATAGTTTAGCATCTAGAAATATGAGGGATGGTTTTAAGTGATTTTCACAGCTTACGTTTTTGTGGTTTTTATTTATTTTTATTTTTATTTGTTATTTTGTTTAGCAGTTCTAGAGCTCAGCTTTGCAGTTTAGTATGGTAGGAATAAGAGAAGTTATTTTAACCCCTCATTATGCACAACTGAATAATTTTGTTCACCTTTTAGTATGAAGTCCTGATTTTCAGGTCATTCGGTTTAAAATCAGCAAAAAATGTGGAAAACAAACAAATAAAGAAACCACTTCCCCCCCCCCCCCCCCCCCCCCCCCCGTTTTCTTTTATTTTTTTTTACCTTGTGCACCTCTCTCTATTCTGAAATGCGATGTTAGTACATGATGAGACCATAGGGTGAAATTCTGATGTGATAGCCTCATTCTTATTAGCAGTACTTGGATGGTATCTTTACTGTGTAAGTGTTACTAATCTGGATGCACTTTCTCAAACTGAGACTGGAATTAAAAGCGCCCATCACTTGTTTGGATAGTGAGAAATAAATAAGAGTCATAACTAATACTGTATTAGATGTCTGGAGTAATGCTTTGACTGCAGATATTTTGCTGCTTATGATTTTGCTTTGCCTAATGCCATTTATTCATCAAATAAGTTATTTCCATGGCCTGAAAGGTAGCTTTGCATGAAAATGCTCAATTATTCTCACAGATATCCATGCTTCAACAAACAAAGATATTATGCACTCAATTATGATGCTTTCAGCTTGGCAAGCACAGGTTAAATATCAGTGATTAAATATTTGGTTCTACATATCTAATTACCTGGGGATCTATTTCTTTCTAGTGAATAGTATTCTGGTCTACAATTGTTCCATTATTCTCCACGGGATAAATCTGTTCATAGAAAAAAAGAGCTAATCAGTCTTTTAAAAAATCTTGGTTAAAAGCACGTTATTAGGTAGTAAAGCTAAATACTTGATAATTAGGAAGCACAAGTTGTTGAAACTGCTGCTTGGCTTTCATTTGTCTTCCTTCTACAGCTCCATTGTGATCCAGTGCTCAGTTACAGCATCAACTGTTGCTTTTGCAGCTGGAAACTTCTTTCACCGAGAGTATGAAGTAGATACATAAGAGCAGAATTATACTTAGAATGTGCTTACATACTAAAACGAAGATGTTTTGCTTTTATTATTTTTATTTATTTTGGTTATCTGACTTTATAGCTCTTATGATTTTGACTTAATAAGAGGAATTTTGAGTGTGTGTTTTTTTTTTCTTTTCTCTGTAGCTTATTGGCAAAATGCACTTCTATATATATTTAACAAGGTAGCTGGATTTCACAGATAATTTTGGTAAAGCTGAAAAAAATGTATCTTGTCTGTGGCAATGAAAATCTAGTAATAGCTTCCAGTTCAGGGAAGAGACTGCAGAAACACCCGTCTCTGGGAACTGAAAGGGAGGTACTGGCCAAAATCTCTGCTTTAAACCCAAAAGCACAAAGAAACCCATAAACAAAGAGATGTTTCTGAGATGTGTTTGGATGTTCTGTGTTGCTAGAGCATTGTTTCACTGCAGGAAGAGAATAGCTGGTTAGTCCTTTGGTTTTTAAGCTGTATGACTTCAGTGATTGGTACAACCCATCACTAGGTAGGAAATATTTCATAGGTGAGGTTTTTTTTCCTGAAAATTAATGGTAAAAATCAGCAATGTATCACTGAAATGCCCGTGGCACTTAGTTACCTAACGAGGTGGGAAACTCATGCTTCTTGTGTAAGTGTTTAGCTTTACCTTTAATCCTTGGGTTTTTTGGGAGTAGGAACCACGGGCAAATTTAAGAAATTTCACAAGCACCTAAAATTTTATGTTTTGTGTGTACCACATCCAGATGTATACACTGACACTTAGTGATATGTATTTGGTTAGAGTTTAGTCAAGGATTTCCTAATGGCCAAACAAACATCCTGCAAACTGGAGTTCTGCAGACTGATTAATTACAAGATTGTTTAAAATAAAGCAGCTTGTATTTCTAACAGTGAGCATCCCTCCAGTCCCCATGAAGTGATAAAACAAGCTTGTTTTCTTTTGAATTTGCTGTACTGTGTCTTTTAGGCTATAGACTTCAAGTAAATATATGATAGGCAAATATAGTCTGTAGGAGGCATACAGTTTTGTTTGTTGCTGTGGAATGGAGTTTTTAATTCAAGAGCAATTTAGATTCCCGTCTGTGATTTCTTACTGTGTGATTTGACTTGGACACACATTCTCCATGTGACATTTCTTTCACCTGGGAAAATTGGATAATGAAAAAATGAAGGCTTTCTTGGCTGATAATACTGTCTATTTTCAGAATTGAGCAATTACAGAATCTTTCTAGCACTCAGTGTCAATCTAAACAAAATCAATGCTGAAATAAGTGCTATTTAAGTGAAGTATTGTTATATTACAATGTTTGTGTAGCTCTCTGAGAGTCCGAAATGATGCTGAAATGATGCAGTAAAAAATTTCTCTAGGGCTTTAAAACACCGCTGTTTAATGACCGCCTGATTTTTATTTCAGTTTAAGTCATTCACAACTGCATGCATGGTTCCAGGCAAATTGAATGCCTTATCATTGCCACACTTTCTTATCCGGGTTCTCTTTCATATCTGAGTTCTTCAAAGGACATAGAAAGTTCTTTGGACAGTGTAATACATGTATAGGCACTTATTTTTGTTATTAT
The DNA here is from genome assembly GCF_054131305.1 of Coturnix japonica. Classification (NCBI taxonomy): domain Eukaryota; kingdom Metazoa; phylum Chordata; class Aves; order Galliformes; family Phasianidae; genus Coturnix; species Coturnix japonica. The sequence goes on from NC_140663.1 coordinate 8,833,866, forward strand.
AAGTCAGATAAGAAGAAAGATCTGAATATAAGGTGATGTTAGAATTATGAAAAGGTGAGTGACTGTTTAGGCTGTCAGCTGCCTTGCAGGCTTCAACTCATAAATAAAGATTATGGAAGTTGAGATTAAATATTCAAAATGTATTGATATCACAGCTAGGTGGCTTGTGGATTCATTCTCAAAAACTTTTTCTAGTGCTTCTAAACCACTGAACTTCTGACTTTATACTGAAGAGAAACCTGAAGACAGGTCTAAACTAAAGAGAAGAATCACATTCCTGTATTGCATAGGAGACAGAAGTATTTTTCATTGCTTAACTGTTTTCTCTTCATCTGTTATTTTTGTTTAAAAAAGGAGGTATAAATAAGGAAGTGCATCAAGATATAGGTCTCAGTAAAACATTGTTACAGTAGTCTGAATTTCATATTTTTGTAACAAGTGCTTTTATTTCATCTGAAGGAATTATTGCTAATGGCTCTGAGATAAAATATATTTTCTTACTGATTTTTTAGGACTCTTTTCAGCAGATCTGTGTATAATTTTAATATTTACCACATATATGACAACTTTGCTGCCAACCTACCCCAGTGAAAAACATTGTGACTGTGACTTACATTCACTTTTGTCTAGTGACACATCTTTTAGTAAAATAAATTTTGATCTGCTTCATTAGCATGATGTGGGACAAAATAATGATCAACTAGCATGGAAATAATCTGTTATCTCTGTTTTTTTGTTTGTTTGTTTTTTTTTTTGTTTTTTTTTTTTGTTTTTTTTTTTTGTTTGTGCATTTGTGTGCGTGTGTGGTAGTAGAGTATTTAAAAAGCCTTACAAATTACATACAGGATGGAACATACTGCAAGATTTAGCTCTTCTCTCTTATGCATTTCTGAATGTAGTTTAGCAGAGTTTATCATACACAGTGCAATTTAACATGCTAAGTTTAATTATTCACTCTCTTGGACCAGATAAATTTTCTTCTATACAGTCTTGAAACAGCAGCAGCAATGCATGCACCATGTATGCATGTCCCTGCTTTTATTAGCATAGTACTTAAAAGCTCCAGTGAAGGAACAATGCCCATACTATTATGAATACTGTATTTGCCTCATAGGCTTATGAGACAAAGATCCGTGGACAGGAAGTCTGGCATAGAAACAGCTACCCTAGGAATGATAAAGCAGTATAGTTCATGTCTCCTGAAGGTTTTTTCTGCTTATTGATAATACCTGTAGGGGAGTAAATAATGGCTGGCAGGAGTTATATTATGAATACTAATTTGCATGTCAAATCATTTCCTATAATTTTTCTTCTATGTATTCATCATTATTATAATACAGATCAGGCAGGGCTGTAATGCAGGCAGATATTAAATAACTATATGGTTTAGTTTTCAACAAATGGGTATAACGTCTACAGTAGATGACACAATTACTGATAGATATGACAGAATGTTAGCTTGCCCCATACATAGTACAAGGAAGGCTATTAAGTTTTTGTAAAAATATGTTATCATGCTTTAGGATTTCTTACAACTTGATGACTCTTAATAGACTTGAGTAGTGGGCCCAGGAGAACCAAATGAGGTTCAACAAATTCAAGTGTAAGTTTTTGCATCTGACTTTTGGCGACCCCCACTATCAATACAAGCTTGGCAATGCAAGGATGAAGCACAACCCTGCCATAAAGGACTTATGGGTACTGGTAGGGGACAAGTGGTCATAAGCCAGCAATGTGCCCTCACAGCTCAGAAAGCCAGCTATATCCTGGATCAAAAGAAAAAAATCCAGCAGGGTGAGGGAGGCTATCCTGCCCTTCTGTGCTGGTGAGGCCTCACCTGGCATACTGCATCCAGATATGGAGTCCTCAGCAGAGAAGAGATGTGGACCAGTTGGAGTGTGTTCAGAGGAGAGTCAGAAAAATGATTCAAGGGATGGAACACCTCTCCTATGAGGACAGGCTGAGAGAGCTGGGGCTCTTTAGACTGGAGAAGAGAAGGCTGTGAGGTGATCTGAGAGCAGACTTTCAGTATCTAAAGGGGAGCTACAGGAAAGAAAGGTACAGATTTGGACTGGATATGAGATAAAAGTTTTTAAATTGAGGATGATGAGACAGGTTGCTCAGAGAGGTGGTGGTGCCCCATCCCTGAAGACATCTGAGGTCAGGTTGGATGGGACCCTAAGTAACCTGATCTAGCTGTGATGTCCCGGTTCACAGCAGGGAGTTGGATGAGGCATCCTTCACAGATCCCTTCCAACTCAAACTATTCTATCGTTTTGTGGATTTTCTTACCAAATATGTTTGGCATGTGAACATCTCTGGAAACACCAGTTGTGCTACAGATAGTTAACAAATGATTTGTAGGGCTGTGTGTGACTAACATATTATAGGAGTTAGATGCCTTAATTTATTACGTTACATTCTGTTTTCAAACCATGGTTGGCTGAAGAGACTAAAATATCTTCTTCCAAGCTTCAGTGAATTTTTAGCAGCTGTTCAGACTGACGTGCTTTGTAAGAGTACGTTGGTGTTGCATTGTTTTTGGTAGGAGTAGCATGTGATGTATTATAACTGTTTTCTGTGTGCTGGCATTGCTATTGATACTTTAAAGCAGTGTTCCATTCTCTCTTTACAATGTATGGTGATATCTAGTAAGATATTCTGCAACTGCTGAATTAAGATTTATTAAATATTAATCTATGTGACACACAAAGAAAATTAAAAAATAAAATAATAAAAAAACCAAACAAACACTTAACATTTCAAAAATTCACACAATGCTTTAAACATAAATTTATAGAATCAAGCTGCTAATACCTGTATGATGCTAGGAATATCACATTTACATTTTGCCATAGCTGACCAGGCTGGACTAGGCTTACTTTCTGAGAGAGTAATAGTTACTGAAACTTAATTTAAATTTGGTCCAAAATAGTTCTATTTGTTAAACACTGAAGAATATTTGCAGGTCTTCTGTTCAAAAAAAAAAAAAAAAAAAAGCAGGGAATCTGCTGGTGAATCAGATACTGGTAAAAAGGTTACTGTGATAGGAGTCAGGGAAGGTGGAGTTTCAGGTTTCTTTGTTTAGGAATTGCTGTACAGCATTTTGAAAGGGATGTGGGTAAATTTAAATAGTATCATTCTCCCTACTTCCCCAGTGATGCTTTATCCTTAATCTGCATACAGCCAAATATTTCTGATCAAAGATTGTAAAGGAGTAAACAAAGGAGATGGGAGGAAGGCACTGCCCATATGTTGGAAGAAAGCTACTGTTAGATAAACTCAGATATTGTTCTTTTTGGAATTATTCTTTTGTTTAAAGCTAGGAAAAGGATCTGAAGCCTTTACAGTAGGATTGTTTTTCTAGGTGGTTGTACAGTGCTTTTTAAAGAAAATGACATGATATAATAATATTTATATACTGATATATGAAACATGAATATAGGAAAAAGTGCTGTCAGATTGACAACCTGGGAACTTTGATTGGTAGGTGTCAGTGACCAGTGGCACAGCTTAACACAGGCTCAAGAATTTGCTGGAGTTCATTTTGGAGCAAAAAAACCACTGAAAGGCTTCATGCCTTCTGCTGGGCAGCAGTGGGGAGATAGATCCACCTGCGGAGCCTAGGTTTGACACAGTTGGATGGCATCCAGCTTGGAGCATGGTTGTGGCTGCCAATGGGAAGCTAGGATCACTGATAACTAATGAGGTCTGCAGTGGGCTTGGAGTGCTTGCTGACAGCATGTCATAGAACAGTGGGGTAATATAAATAATAAGATTTTACTCTGTTTTCTTTATTGCTCTTGTTGCTTTTATTTTTAGCTCTCTGCTACAGGAGATTGGTCTCTGGATTGCTTGCTCTATTGCACACACTTTCCTTCTCACTGGCTGTCTCTCTGTCTCTTGACAGGTGTAAGGAGGATCCTAAATATAGCAGCCACCCGTCAGTTGGCTTCAGCAATCAGCAAGCACTGATTTAGCAGTTCTCTTAACCGGCTCAGCTCCAGAAGGGTGTTTCTTTTAAAGGTCTATAAATTCACTCAGTTGTGAGCTTTCTTTAAGATTAACCAGATTATCCTAAAGTATGAAAAATACCATAAACAGTCAGGTCTTGGAAATGATAGTTGCCAGGAATGGCTCTTGTGATGGAAAAGAAAGGAAAATCTCCCAGATTTGAGCAGTTTAGTTAATGGGACAGTATCTTACTGGGGTAAACAGTGACAGTAGGCACAGGCTCTATTTTTTAGATGAAGGAACACAATTTCAGACATAAAAAGTATGTACATATTTGAGTTAATTTTTCTTCAGACAAAAAGATTTAACTCAGACATATTGATTTACTGGGGAATACTCATGGAATGTAGGTGTTAGGTGAGAAATGTACCTGCCCTGATACTGAATGTTTGTAGAGCTTCATAAAATTATTTTTAAAGCAGAGTAGTATTTTTCACAGTGTACATTTAATTATAGTTCTGCTGAGGTCAGCACAATACTGATTCTTGAAAATTAATTGTCCAAATGTGTTACAATTGAAAACAGTACAAATCAGAATATATGAAAAAAGAACTGTATCACTACATTAAAGGCAAGTTACAAATTTGGTGTTTGTTAGTCTGTGTACAGCAGTCTCTGACTCTTTGTTGTCCCCCACTGTTGTTTATATTCACAGATAATTTTTTACTCTACAAAAATAGAAAGCGGTGAAAATATTCAACATGTAACAATGACAAGTAAGTTGCACGTAATGAAGAACCTCTTTGATACTGGTTTGGTTTGATTTCTGTTTAAGGATTGCAACACACCTCTAGGGTGTGGTGTTAAGCACAGAAACACAGGGAACTGAAGGCAGTGCCTTTGCATAGGTCTATTGTGATTATGTAAGGGCTTTTTTTTTTTTTTTTTTTGGTAAGTTTTTTTCTTATACTCAGCAATAAGAAACCACCTGCTCTCCTAATTCCTTTTTAGCGTCTTTTCTTTTAACATTAATGTAACTTATTGCAGAAAAAAAATTCACTGCAGGCAGGCAATGTGCAGGATTGAATGGGACACACAAAATGGTGATGGGGGGCTCAGCTGGGCCAGGGACATAGGTCAAAGCACCAGACTTGTGGAGCACTGCAGCCCAGAGTGGGGGAATGCAGCTGACATTGCTGAGATGGTGGCTGTGCTTGGGGCTGAGGTAGTGCTAAGGTGTGCATTGATTTCATGGTGACAGCAGAACACACTCCATTTCTTGGATTTTATGTGGGGTTTTTTTGTTTGTTTGTTTTTGTTTATTTTTGTTGTTGCTTCTGCTTTTTTTTTCTTTTTTCTTTTTTTTTTTTTTAATTTAGGAGAATGCACTATTTGCTTTTTGCTGTGTGTTAAATTGCTCTGTGAAATGCTGTGTTCATTCTCAGACTCTTAATGGAAGCCATAAATGTGCTATGGAGGAGTTGAACTCAAAGCTGTCATTCTATCTGGGAACATTGCCCTTGGCTTTGGTCAGACCACTGAGTGCCCTTTGATCCAGGATGCTGGCGTTCCACATCCAGATGTGATCTGGCACAGCCTCAGGTTTCCTGACCCCAGGGAACATAAAAATTGATCTGAAGCAGTAAACGTAACCAAAAAACAAAGTTCTCTCCATCCTAGTTGAAGTGATTTGGAACTGTGGTGTAATCTGTTTTATCTGTTGATGGCCTTATGTTGTGCTGCTGGTTGAATATTAGGAAAAAATTCCTTTGAAAGTGTGGTGAGGTGTTGGAACAGGCTGGCCAGGGAATGGTGGAGTCAACATCCCTAGAGGTGTTTGAGATGGAGATGTGGCACTTAGGGACGTAGATCAGTGGGTATGGTGGGGATGGGTCAATAATTGAATTTGATGATCTTAAAGGTCTACTCCAACCTTAACAATTCTGTGATTACATGAAAACTTGTCTTTTACATAATACAAAAAAATTATTCTCTCAAGATGTACTGATAGTCCCAGGCAAACCAAGTTTTGAAAGGGCTGGATGATTTTTAAAAGCTTCTCTTTACTCTCACTTAATAGTATTATTTTTACTAGAATTTGTGCTTAAACAATTTGGAGATCTAGGGGACATCAAGTGTTTTGTTTGTTTGAGTGAAAGTGATACATGTCCTTGTATTTGAATCCAAGCCAGTGCTTTTAAAGGTGAACAGAATCCTCTTATGTGGCATTGTTCCAGTACTCTTAGTGCAGTGATGTTTGATGTTTGTTTCCTATGAAATAGGATTGTCCATGGTAAGAATTACATGGAAGAGGCCAAATTCATTGCTGTTCAAGTAAAAGGTTCAGAAAGCAGATAGACAGAATGGTGGTTTTATGAGGCAAGGAGGAGCTGTGACCCTCATGTCTGAGTGAAAACCAAGGCTGTGACAGTTACAGAGACATCTTTTCTGTTAGTTCTGGCTTAAGATTCACCTGTTCTCAGAACTTGTAGGTCAGACATATGCCTCCCATTTTTTCTTTACTTCTAGGGAGAAAGTAATAATAATTTAAAAAAAAAAAAAAAAAAAAAGGTATGCATTTCTAAATGCTTTTCTGTATGTGGAAGATGAAATCTAAAATAGGAATTAAGACCATTATTCTTTAATGAAAAAACCTACCCCATATTTCTTCTGATATGTGCCTTTGTTCTTTCTACAGCTATTGCAATTGTATGATAGTCTCCATGAAAGCATTGTCCATTCCAGGCTGACACCCAGGTACTGGCCTCTGCAGGCAAAACTTTTCAGGAAACACCACCTTGCCAGTTTTGCAGGGAAAACCTTATCAGAAATGCAACTGTCAGTCACACCTGATACCTGTGTGCTACTATCATCTGAAAACCGGCGTGTGTAGTGTCTTAGACTGTAGGTGCTGTTAGACAGTTAGGTATAGACAGAGATGCAGAACACACAGTACATGAGTTTGAACTTTATGGGCTCTGTTGCTGTGGGTGAAAGGGAACTAAGAACCCTATATGTAGTTGTTCTTTGTCCTGAGGCCATGCACCTTAAACCATCCCTCTGTATAATCCTGCTTGCAAATCTTGTAAATCTTCCCTGACCATAGGTCTTGTTCAGGAATTAATCCCTGGGTGACTGGAGCACTGGAGTGGCAAATCCTCAAGTAGCACAATCCTCTTAAGGGAAAAGTATACATGCAGAGCTGTGTCTCTGCAGAGTGCTTAGGGGGCATTTACTGAGAGCTTCCCAGCAACTCACCTGTGGCTTGTGCAAACACAGATTCTTTGTATACATGCCTTATGTTGGTCTCTAAGAAACTAGAGAACGGGGATAGTAGGAGTTAAAGTGGTGCTTCCTGGGAGAGTGTTACCACCTGGCAGCATTGCATCCTGAGGGTGCTTTTTGCAATTACTCTTCATAAACAGAGTTTGATAAGATGTTATGAATCACTCAACCTAATTTTGGGTTATTTTCTTTAATTGAAGGATCCAATCTAGATTTCTGGAATTGCTAAGAATTTAATGATAAAAAAATAAGATACTACTGTATTTTTACTACTTACGTATATATTTCACACAGTTAAGTTTGTTTCTTAGCAATAGTCAGTGCTTCTTATCTATGAAAAGAATCATAGAATGGCCTGGTATGGAAGGGACCTCAAGGATAATCAAGCTCCTACCACCCTGCCACAGGCAGGGCTACCAACCTACACATTTAATATTAGATGAGGCTGCCCTGGGCCCCATCCAACCTGGACCTGGACACCTCCAGGGATGGGGCATCCACAATGCACTGCTGGCTCACATTAAGTTTTTCATCCGCCAGGACCCCCAGGACCTTTTCTCTGCAGGGCTACTCTCAAGGACTGCTCCTTCCAGTCTGTATATGTGCCTGGGATTCCTCCGGCCCAAGTGCAAAACCTTGCACTTTGCTTTGTTGAACCTCATTAGATTCACCTGGGCCCACCTTTCAAGTCTGTTGAGGTCCATCTGAATGGCATCCTGTCCTTCCACTTTGCCAACCACACCACTCATCTTGGTGCCATCTTTGTGGTAGATCTGCTACATCTGTACGTGAGAGAAATTAGAGGTTCTTCTTTTCCTAGTTTCAGTGAAAGCGCCAAAGAGGAGCTCTTTTGTAGAAGCATTGGTATAGTGTAGCTTGGAGCAACATGCCAAAACACTGTACTTTGTATATCCTCATGACATTTTTATTGGTTTTCATCAGGGGATATTTAATTCTTGTCGGAGCTAAAATACACATCAAAGAAGAGCAGAATAGGCAGGACTTGTGCTAACATTTTCAGCCATTTCCATCAAAGCTTTCTGGCACTGACAAACGTGTTACTTTTATGGCCCCCTGGTGCAATTCTTGAGTCGTTCAAGACCACATTGTGAGTTAGAGAGGTGGTGAAGTGGTATTGCTGGTGAGCAATGATAGTACAGCTGTGAGGGGCCTACAGCACTTTTGACAGGCATGTGGCTACATTTGAAGAATGGCCAGAGGCTTTTCTAAGCACTTCCTGGAGGATGTCACTACCTGCCTCTTCCTCTCAACTTTTTTAATGTGGTCTGACACCTCCTGAAGATGTGTACCTCCACCCGATCAGATCATGATTCCTGCACAGCAGGCAGTTTCAGCACTCCCTGCTCCTCACAAGCAACAGGCAGAGGCCTGAGGAGGGGTGAGCCTTGGCTGTACCCACTGTATTTTCAGTACAACTTAGATGACAGACAGAATTAATTCCTGAGCTAGTATGCGACGTGCAGCTGACACTCAGTTGTGTTGTCAGAACATATTTTTGCTTTCTCTTTTTGAGGAAAGGGTAATGGCAACAGCCCAAGCCTGTAGAGCTCCGAAAATCTTGCACTTCTTCTGGAGCCTGTTACTGTCAGTGGCTTTCTTTGAGTCTTGTCCTGTCTGCAATGAGTTATCAACTACTGCCACACAGGGATGCTGAAATTGAAATCTCTGTGCTTTATGACCTGGAATTGAGCAGTAGGCACCATGAAAATGTATTTCATAGTCTACTATCTGTTGGTGACTTATTTTTACCCTTCCCTCTCCACCACTAATTTCTATACAATACAGGTTTTCCTTGATTTTTATTGAGAAAAATCAGCCACCCTAGCAGGAACGGAGAATCAAGTGACACAGATCATAGAGATTCCCATGAAGGTTGTCACATTGACTCTGAAACCTCTCCTTGTCTTTCAGCAATGGGAAACACAAAGCACCTTTTCTCCACAAAAAATGAGAAGCAAGGAGCAGCACTTGGCTCCATTTACACTGGTAGAAATCTAATGGTTAAACTAGTGTTCTATTTTCCAGGTCTGGCACTCACAGCTTGTCATCTTCACCATGCATGTTGTGTGGTCCAAGCAATTCTTCTTGGACTGTGCTACTGAAATCCAGTCAGGGGCATATGGGGTCTGATTTTAATAAAATGTAGTGAATATAATGGTCTTAGTGACAAACTAATATAATGACAACTCATCTGAAACTCTTGCAATTTGAACCTGAATACAGCAATTAAGTTACATATAACAACATTTATTTGAGAGTGACATCCTGTGCGCCCCACAGAAATAAATTAAAAACTGGCAGGAACTTTGTTTGTCTAAAATTCCACCTCAGGCTTAGTAGCTTTGTAGCCTAATTGAAAATTAACAGTTAGATCCCACTGCACACTGCTGGTAGTTGTGCAAATAGCTGAATTCAAGAAACTTTTTAGATGAATGTGCTGTTAAGATGTATTTTCTTATGAGATTATCATATTGCTTGAGTGCCCGAGTCATGATGGCAACTGGATTTTTGTTGTTAGTGTTTGATTTACATGCATTTTCTTTTTCTAAATTTATAATTATTTTATACTAAGAGAATTTTTATGGCACAAATTTAAATTGTCAACTTTAAGAATTAATTATAATAATTATAATAATTTAAGAATTCTAAAGATTACAAATGAACACATGAAAGTTGATTGTCTCAAAAGATTGTACAGAAAAAAAATATATATATACAGTAGGAAAAGGAGAGGAAGTGAGGAAGGGGAACAGCAGTGGAGGAATACAAAAAGATTCCAATTCTGTACTCAGAAAATGACAGTGTAATAGTAAAATGGGATAAAAGAAGAACAGAAGACTACTGTCTCAAAACTTAAAGACTTTGTTTAGAGAGCATCCTGCAAAACTAAATGCAAATTCCAGCTGTATTCATTTCAGTGTTGTGAGGTACATCTTTTAGACTGTGAGTTAATGGAAAAATGACTACTCAGTTTTCATCAGCCAAAATCCATGTCCCCAACCTCAGAACAGTTGAATTTCATTACCCCCAAGCAGTTGTCAAACTGTCACCTTTGCATATCCCCAAGGAAGCATAACCAAGAATTAGTTAGCTAGACTTATATAGTCTGTAAATGTCCAGGTCCAGACAGTATGTATTTTAGAGCTCTAAAGGGAGAGTTTCAGAATCTGTGCAAATTATCTACTCTAAAGCCTTTGTGTCAGAAGAAATATTTGATATCTGAGGGGAAACAAACAAAACAAAAGAAAGTAACAAACAAACAAAAAAAAAAAAAGAAGGAAAATGGAGATCAGAAGCTGACATAGGAAGATATCAACCAATTAGTTTGTGCTGGAAAAATATACAAATGGTGTCGGTATTTTTACACAGTATTTCAGATGGAATTGTGGAAGTAACCAGAAAGACTATTAAACAAATATCTTAAATTAAATCTAGTTAGTTTTAGCAAAAGAATATTGAAGAGGAGATTGATATGAAGAGGCATTAGAAAAAAAAATCTAAAATAATGCATTTAAGCAATGTTGTGTTCCCATGAGTATTCCGAGAAGTAGCAAGTGAACAAATCTGACCTAGCAGCACAGTGTCTTGGAAAGTCTGGCAAGATATCTGTGCAATATTCTCATTGTTAATTAATTAAAAAGAAATAACTTCAAGGAGATAAGATAAAGGAATATGTAATAATGATTTGGGAGAATAACTATTTAAAAACTACTAAAGCAAACAAAAGGCATCTGATATGAAGCAGAAAAGTAGCTGCATTATAGATCTGTGTCAGAAAGAAATTTTTTCTTTTAAATGAAAAGAAATCTGTACATGAGCATCTGTGCCTTTTGTAAAAGGAACTCAAGCTTTATTTGAGGCCAGGGTTTTCTAAAGTGGACCTTCAGCACGTTTGGGAAATCAGTCTTCTTTACGATGTCTTGCATATCCGCTGCAGATTGATTGAACACTGAAAAAAAAGCCTTGAACATATAACCTGCAAATTTTGGATATTAAATGTAAACTTGACATGAACATTCATTCCTCTGCGGTATATGTGATTTCTGTCTGCAGATTCTTAGGAGGGATATGACTATAAAAGAACTGGTGAAAATCCAAAGGTTTTCTTTAATGATCTAAAAATCTGGAGTATAAGTCTTTGGAGGAGGAACAGGGAAAAATACATAGTTTGGATGAGAGTATATGCTGGTCATATGGTCATGGTATATATAACTTCAAGGCAATGCAATAAATGGGGGAAGAAACTTACAGAAGACTCCCAGAAGAAAGTGGTAGTAATGAATGGTTTAAACTAAGGATCAGGGAGGGAAAGGAAACTTCAAAACATACAGAAAGGTTTTAGACCACAAGAACAGACAGAGACTGAAATAGACAACCACTGTTAAGACCTACATAAATTCAACAACCGTCATAATTGTTATCATTGCATCTATACTTTATTTATCCCAAATCTCTAAGGTCCAAAAAAGAGTTTTTTGTTACCTCTAGTAATGCAGTCTGAGAAATCTGGACACATGCCTTGTTAAAATGTCTGTTTCATATGATGTCAGCATGTGAACACATGAAGGCATGTTACTTCTCTGTACATGACAGCCAGGGCCACTTTTGTCTTTGTATCTAACACACACTCCATATTTCTTGATCTTTCTGAGTGGAGTGATGATGAATTGAATCCTCAGGCAACTAAGGCTCTTTTCTGCAGAGTGAGGTGGTGGGCATTATGCTGCTGTCATTTCCAACATATAGAAGTGGACTGGAACACAATTACTTTATCCGTATTGAATTCCACTGTCCATGTTGCCTACAAAGATGTTAAATAGCACCGGTCCCAGCACTGATCCTTAAGGAATGCCACTTGTTAGCAGTCTCCACTTGGATGTTGAGCTGTTCACTGTGATTCTAAGTGGAAACACACAGACAATTTCTATTCTAGTGAGTGGTCCATCCATCAAGTCCATTCTTCTCCAATTTGGTGACCAGGATGTTGTGCAGAACAGCATCAAACACTTTGCACAAGTCCAAGCAGATGATATCAGTTGCTGTTCCCCTCTTCCCTTACCCCCTGATGGTGTATCTCCATCAGAAAAGGCCACCAAGTTTATCAGTAATGATTTGCCCTTGGTGAAGCCATACTGGTTACCACCAATCATCTTTATTTTCCATGTGCCTTGTAGGACCTTCACGACTGTAGGCTCCACAGTCTTGCCATGCACAGAGGGAGGTGAGACTAGTCTGTGTTTCCCTGGACCTTCATTTTTTCCCTTATTGAAAATGGGGGTTATGTTTCCCCTTTTCCAGTCAGTGGGAACCACCAGACTGCCATTACTTTTCAAAAACAATGGATAGTGGCTATGGCAACTTCATTCTTTACTGTGAATGCAAAGAGTCACTGGAACAGTTTGCCCAGAGAGGTTGTGGATGCCCCCTCCCTGGAGGCATTCAAGGGCAGGCTGGATGGGACTTAGAGCAATCTGGTCTAAAGGGGTGTGCCCTTGCTTCTAGCAGAGGAGTTGGAACTAGACAATCTTAAATGTCCCTTCCTTCCAAAATCGTTTAGGGATTCTATTATTATATATGCAACTTTCATCCTTGCCTGCTTGTTCTATTGGAAAAACAATCTCAGCTTCTGCCTAGTCCATGATGATAAATGCTATTAGCCAACTTAAACTTTCTGGCAGTGTTTTCACCTCTGTTGTTCATATAATTGGGAGAGGGTCTCTCAGTAAATATCATAACGGAGAATGTTACTTTTTTCTCTTCTGGTTTGTTTTTAATATTCTCATTTGCTCTGATTCATCAGAAAACTTGAGAACAGGGAGTCCGGTGACTTCTTTTAACTGTGTTGTCTTTGGTTTTGTATTTTGTGAGTTATTTGTGAAATTAGACACTCTGGCTATAACACAAAGTTGTACCTTGGCATGCAAAGTTATATTTGCATGCAGAAACAGCAAAGTGGCTTATGGTACAAAGTATAACTTTGTCACAGAACTGCAATAATGTTAACAATACTAGCATATTTATTGTGCATGTGCCTATATTCTACTTGTGCCATGTGAACTCAACAGGCAATTGGAAAAGGCATTTGTGGGTGAAGATATGTGTTACTTGTAGTTTGTAACAGAGACTGTATTATCATCAAAATGAATGCATTTTCATCACAATGGTCCCCTACTGTCCTCTATCATGGATAGTGATAAGACTTTCTTGGAGTATGGAATGATATTAATTCATTATCACTTTATGATGGGATAGTGAAATGTAGCAGGGTAGATTCTGTATACAGGAGATGTTTGACCTAGAGCTGATAATCACATGGTTTTCCTCTCCTGGAAAAATGATAAAGAACTTAAAATATGGCTAGCAATATGCTGTTAAGACTAGTGGAAGGCAGTTAGGTGACCTAGACCATAAATTAGTGTGATCACCTAGTCTGACCTTCTGGTTAATGTGAAACCTCACATTGTAATTTCTGCAGTCAGCACATGACCCCTCCTCAGGATATAGGATTACATCTAATTGTAGAATTTCCTGTCCAGTTGACATTAAGGACAGAATTCAATAAGGAGCTCAGACTCAGAGGATGAAGAGAGCAGTGATCACTGTCTGAGAACAGGCATTTTATTTCCATTCATCATTTTTAAATAAGAACAATGTTTTGGAGCCTGTCTTGTGTTGAAGATACTGAAAAGGCCAATAAACTTTCCTGATTATTTTACAGACTGGTGGAGCCTGAGCATCACAATATCCCTTTTTATCTCCTCATTTATTTCTGTCTATTATTAACAGGTTTTCTTTTGTCTCAGTTGAAGATTAACTTCTGAACTGTCATTTTTAAAAAAAATGATACAGGTTTGCAGTGTGACAGGACTCAGAAATATCTATCTTGTGAATATGTTGTGGTCATAGGGCTCTACAGGAAGGTGTAACAACCAAAACTATGCATTTGACTCCTAAAGAGCTCTTAGTTCTGGGAACTAGAATTTGCGGTAATGACTGAAACCTTTCCAGCCATGAAGACAAATTATTTCCATGTAGTAATTTGGAATAACAGAGTGTAACTAAGTAGAAGCAATATGTCTTACAAATTATTGTTAGGTAGTGAAATCAGTATCTTTTGAAGGAACTGGCACAGTAATTAAACAGTTGCCTATTTGTAAAGTGAAATAAATAATTTGTTGTCCCCGAATTTTTGATGTTTATCTGTCCATATCTCTCCAACTAATCTACCTAATTATATTTTCAGACTTATTTTCTTAACTAAAAGTGGAAAAAAAACATGGATTCTTATAAATCCTATGTGGTTCCTTTCAAGCAATTGAGAGGACATTACTCTTCTGGATGTGATGAGAATGGAGAATTTGCCTCTGTCACATCACAGGGAGGTATATTCTCCCTGGGAACCACAACAACCTTAGTCCTTGTGATACATTCCTGCTTGACTTCCTCCTGCATTATTGACTATTTGGAGATCTGCATTAACTCTGCCACCATACCTAGGGAAAATAACATGTTTTTTTCCAGTAAACCAAGAGGTGAATAGTACTGTAATCTGAATGTCCTTTTGTCTTTTGAAATGATTTATCTTGGCACAGTTTGGAGGACACTGTCAGGGCAGTCTGTGAGAGCTGTGATGTCACTCCACACAGATTTAGCATTCCCCATTTCAGCTTTAGGGCTCTGGCCTGCAAAGGGAATTAATACCACAGTGTGGAGGCTGAGAGCACATGCCAGCTGATCTGCTTGAAGGTCAGCTTCAATACTATCTTTACACCTCTACTGCACTGTAAAGATTCTTTAAATCTTCTCTGTTGCTGCCTGGTACAGTGCAAGTGACATATGATACTCTGGTAAAGTAAATTTTTTTCAGAATAGTTATCTTGCTTTGAGGTGCAGGTTTCTAGCAAGGTACTTCATTTTTTATTTCTTCTCATTTATTTTTACTTTGGTCTACTAACAAATAACTAAATAAATAAATAAATTGCTGAATTTCCATCTATCCTCACTAAACCACTCATAATTTCTCAAGATTGATAATGCTTACAAGACTTTAAAAAGGCTATAAGCCTGAAGATCAACTTAATTTCTTGGTTCTTTGTAATCTTTTGCACTCAGTGTTTGTTTTTTGTTTTTTTTTGTTTTTTCCTAACTGCCTTATATGTACCTCACTGCTGTTTTTTGGATGTGCTAGGTGTCCAAAATGCTCCATTGAGAGGGTGAAATAACATGAGACAATTGTGTTGCAGGAGCAATTCAGGTGTTCACCTCTAAGGATAAGGTATGTCAGTATGGATTGCAGGCCACATGCTTGACGTGTGGCAGTGCTGTTTTGCAAAAGTGTAAAAACGGTGGTGGAAAAGCAAGAGCTTTGCATATGACTGAGTGCAGCGTTCCTTAGACTCTGGCTATGTATGTGGGTAAATACATGCTCATTTTGTTTGAATACTATGCAATCTGTCAGCTAGAAGCTATATGGCCATGTCAGCCATAACACTGTACTCAGTAGGCTACAGCACCAGGGCACAATGCAGATTTTAGAGTGGAAATGGCTCTTCTCCAATCAGCTGGAAGCAGAACAAAGTATTTCTTAAGAAGATACACTCTTTTGTTAATGTTTCGTTGCTGAAGAACATCTTATGTACTCCCTATTTTTATACACAGAATATGGTCAATTGGATCCCATGTGTTACTGCAGAGGAAAAATAATTAACAATAAAATACAGTCTTTGATGCTATAGCATGTTGCACAACTTTCTGAGCAACATTCTTCCAAATCAGCAAGCTGCATTTTCTTACCGGTTTGTGCTGTCCTTGTGCAATATCCCTTCCACAAATTTGCCTCCTATTTATATCATCATTTGGTTATCCTGAAACTCTCTAATTCTTCAGCCTGCGTTCATGTAAATAGCCAGTGCATATGAGTCATTACTAAAAATTACCTTGAAGTACATCCAAAACATGCACTTACTGTCCTAACTTTGTACAAGAAACTACATGGCCATACCTTCACCTGCAGGTCCATTTTATGCTGAATGCCTGCAAATACCATTATAAAATATAGGTAATTCTTTAGCAACTTAGCCACATCTCCCAAGGATGTTGTTCAGTACAGTGGAAGGTCCAAATTGGTACAAATACATGAGGAATCTTCTGGGGAATCTTCTGCACTGATTGAAATTCCTCCTAGGAGCCATTTCTCCATGCACCATTTAGAGACTTGGCTAAGATGAAGTCAGTCAGCTTGGCTGATCAGTTAGTCAAGAGTTCCTGGCACACCCAAGCAATTAATGACTCAGTTGCACCCAGGCATAGACTTGATGCCCAGGCACAACACATCTGTAACTTAGAAAAACTGATTTTAAGTTCATAATGCGTTCCACCTGTACCATAAGCTCCATGGCTCTTCCATGAGATCTCAGAAGTGGTGAGACTGCAGCTGGAGTTCATCACACATTTCAGTTCAAGGAAGATGCTGAGAAACTTGAAATGGTACAGAAGAGGGCTAGCAAGACCACCATGGACTTGTGACTCAGAAAGAGAGTGTAAAGGAGTTGTACTCCTTTAGTCCTGCATAAAAGAGACTAAGAGATAATCTAATAGCAGCTTAGGATATTTTGAAGGGAATCAAAAGCTAAACATCTTTATAATAGTGGTGCATATATCATGCATGAGATGATTTCCCTAGATCTATTCCTACAAATATTCTCACTCTTCTGTGCTAAGAAAAAAAAGTTACCTAATATAAATATAGCATTTTCTATATGCACAAGCTGATATATAAAAAAACAAATTAGCTATCTGTATAGATATCTGTATATAAATGAACTCTGTTTTGTATTGATAGGAAGAATGAAGTTGTAAAATTGTTTTTGTAGTTCCTGACATATTGACAAATGAAGCAGTGTACGCCCATCTCCAACCAGTACCTCAGTGCTACACAGCACTTCTAGCACTTGAGACAAACTCTCCTGATTGTTTTATTTTCCTTACCAACTGCTAAATGTATTTTGATTTATTAATGATTTGATGCAGTGATTGCAGTGAAAGCCATTATGATGAAAATGAACGATAAAGAGATTAAATGATTAAACTACTCCTCAGTGGTCTCAATTTTAACAAAAGGTTGTTCTTTATAAATGCAGAAGGAATGGTGTTTGAAATCATGATAACTAAGAAAAGGAATACAAATATGTTTGCAAAAGCTTGCTAAGTTTCAGTGTAGATTCTGTTGTGTTTAGTGTTGGAATATACACATTGAATTCTCGTTGTGGAATGATCGTGATGCACACAAATGGAAACTGGAAGACGTGCTTCAACTACTGTCCTCTAAGGGCTCACAAGAATTTAGTTCATAGGACTAAACTATAGTTAGTTCAAAGTAAAACGTTCCAATTGCACCTGGCTTGGACATTTATTTCTCAGCATAACTACTTTGCACCCTAGATTTGCTTCTGTTGTGCCACAATTTTTGCTGCTATCAGCACACCTTCTGTTTTGGTGATGTTATTTGGGACAATATCTGACTGCACAGTTTTTGTTTGGAAAATCTTGATTATTTGCAAACATTTTGAAAGCAAAGATAAACTTAGCAATGTTTAATCTTATTTCTTCTCTCCACCACTTTATTTTGTATTTTTTTCAACAATAGATGTGATTTGAAAAGATTTATCATTTTATAGCAGACACTTTTTGTTTGTAGATGAGCATGCCCACAACAAAGAGAGAAAAAAGCAAGTCCCCTGAAATCTTTTCTTACTGCATTCTTTCATTATCCTGTCCACTCTTAAAATATCAAATTTTCATTGTGGTACTGAAACAGGAGCTCATCAAATTCCTCAAAAAATTTTCAAGTAGAAGCTGGAATTACTGTAGTTCGGATAATTTCAGCATATCATGCTTCATATTTACAGATGCCATTAGTGTGTGCTATGAAGAGTTCATTCTGGTACAAGGACTATTTGGTACTAGCATCCAAAGACAGTACTGAAAATTTTCTAAGTTTTTTCTAAACATTTTCTAAATTTTCTAAACAAAAAAAATGTTTTTTATCACGAGTTAGAGCTAATTGATTTTATAGAGTTGTGGAAACATTGCTGATCATGAAGATGGCAGATAACCAATAGAAGTGGCAAGTCAGTGACAATATTTTGCATCTTTTGGAAAGAGAATTATGTGGAGGAGAATTACACTGCAGTCAACACAGAAACCGTGTGCTTTCTATTCATTAACATTTAAAATAAATACATAAATAAATAAATAACTTTCTGAAACACCTTTTGGTAACTCCTATTTTTCTTTTCTTCTCTTTTCTTTTCTTCTCTTCTCTTCTCTTCTCTTCTCTTCTCTTCTCTTCTCTTCTCTTCTCTTCTCTTCTCTTCTCTTCTCTTCTCTTCTCTTCTCTTCTCTTCTCTTCTCTTCTCTTCTCTTCTCTTCTCTTCTCTTTTCTTTTCTTTTCTTCTCTTTTCTTCTCTTTTCTTCTCTTTTCTTCTCTTTTCTTCTCTTCTCTTCTCTTCTCTTCTCTTCTCTTCTCTTTTCTTCTCTTTTCTTTTCTTTTCTTTTCTTTTCTTTTCTTTTCTTTTCTTTTCTTTTCTTTTCTTTTCTTTTCTTTTCTTTTCTTTTCTTTTCTTTTCTTTTCTTTTCTTTTCTTTTCTTTTCTTTTCTTTTCTTTTCTTTTCTTTTTTTCCTTTTAGGTAGGCTTCATTGATTTAAGTGAACAGTCATATTGTTTAAGTTCTTAAACAGTAAAGTTATTTACAGTAAGTTTTTTTTACTGGATTGCTAGAGTATGTCTGATAAGAGTATGCCACAGAATCCACTTTTAGTTTGCTTAAGGATAAAACAGTGTTACATGAGTCTGAAAAATAGAGTTTACTGTATATGTGTCTCTTATGTGATGGGATTTTGAGTGTATGTATATCAGGTATGACTGATTAAATACTGAACTACTGAGTAGGCTGTGTATAGTCACAGAAGTGACTAGCTAGGGGCTATCAGTGGTTCACGCAAACCACTTGTAGTAAAGAGATGCAGACCAAGAAACATCCAAGTGTGGCAGTTGAAAGTACATAACACAAATGAAATACATACTGCTTGCTAGTGACTGGAGCTTGAGATTTTAGCACATGGCTAAGACAATAAACTGAATGGAAAAAAATTTGATAGGACTGTGGGAAGAATCCATGACCTAATGCACAAGGAGCTTGGTAAATGTACATAAATTAGGGCCATAGTTTGGATTCTTTGGATTTTCTTAAAGCTTCAAGACAGCTGACCTTGCCACTTTGCCAATTGTTAAGCTTCTTAGCATAGCACCGTGAATAGAAAAAGCCTTGTCTGTGAAATTCAGTATTAAATTTTACTGCTGTGCAAGGTGAGAAACCATCTGGCCTGGAGTGCCTAAAGGTGACAGGACCCCTGGAGTGGTCAGGGAGCAGCTGTCCCATGCAAAAAGCTGCCAGAGGCTTGTGGAAGAGGAAAGCATGGAAAGAATAATGTAGGACCTCTTTGTGTATTTTCAGGAAGCTTTAGAAAGAAATAATAGCTTAGCTCTGAACTAGGCATCTACAAACCTGTTGTCTTCTTTTCTGAAATTCTAAAAGCCTTGTTGATCAATGTCCGTGTTTCACAATGGAAAAATAGTAGGATCTTGTTTCCATACTGTCATGTCACTCCTACTCTGAAAGCTGCTAAAATCAACATTCACCAGCACAAAAGGAGTTCAAAGCAATGTAGAATGAGATTCCTGTTTTACTGTATGGAGTGGATTTGGAGAGGTACAGCTGCGCTGGTTTTGCTTGTTAATTCTCTCTGCAGGTCAGTGAGGTGGAGAGGTTAGGAGTTTGCAGCACTAAGCTATTCCTGCTTACACTTTCTTACCCAAAAGTCTGGTGAGCCAATGACAAGGATGATGATTCTTTTCATGGTTCTGCCATGATTTCCTTTATGGTTTTGGCAGGCCACTTGTAATTCATTTAGCCTTTCAGGAAAGTACCAGTTTGGAACATGTAGTGTTGACAATTGCTCAATAAGCATAACAAAGAAGGTGGTCCTTTTTACTTGTCCAGCTGACTGATAACAAAAGGCCAGCTTCAGATTTAATAGGTCACTTACTTTTTTCTTGTAGGAACAAAACCAATCTGCCCACTTTCTTTCCCCAAGATCATTACAAATAGACTGTGTGAATAATGATGTACTCTTCCTGTGCTGACACACTTTTTGGATTGACATTTGAAAGGAAACAGTAAAAATCAGAAGTCAGCGCAGTAAATGACTAAGAGAAATACGATTTTAGTTGGAGCAAAAGACAACTTGAAAGTATCCCATCAGAAGTGGAAAAGAGAATTTGCAGTCTTAACACGATAGTGAATAACAACAGATTTCAAGGCTTACTTGTCCAGAACATGCCAGTTTATTATTCCATACTTAGCAGTTGCCAAGGATATGGTAACTGAGATACCGTTACTTTGCTTGTCTAGGAAAGCCAATATCCATCAGTGTCTTCAACAGTACATACTGGTACAAATTCTTGATATTTCATTATGTTGCTTACTATAAAAATAAAGAGTGCATGGAGTGTATGGAATGTAATTTTTGATATAAAAGCTTAGAAACATAGACATTTCATCTAACACTATGTACATAGGATGTAGATATTCAAGTCTGATATTGTCGTTAGGAATTTCATGATTTTCATGCATAAATCTACTACTGTAATCTTTGGCCTTTCCATGAGACATCACTTTCTCACCTCCACTTGGTTTTACTGCATCAACAACTAGTTTTAACTGACTCAGAAAAAATACATTTATAAAGTTGGATAGCAAGAAAATAAATATATCTGAATTGTGCATGCATGTATTCTTCTCTTGGTGTCTGATAATGTTTTTGTACTGGAAATGAGGAGAAGCAAGTGTTTTATGATGAGTGCTTATCATAAACTACAGTTTAGAAATGTCTGATTTCATGTTTTCATTGTGAAAATAATGTATGCAGAGAAACAGAAGAAGTATGAAAAATTTATGCACAATTAGGAGTTTAACTGGAGTAGAAGTATCAACATTTTTCTCCCCAAATGCTCTTCCTTGAAAGTACTTTCCTCGTGCCCTTGGAGGATATACAGTAGCCTACATAAATCAAAGTGTTAAGTTGATTAAATATTAAACGCAAATTCTAAACTTTCATTAAAGTGGCCTGTTACCTTTGTAAGACTGAAAGCTATCTCATCCTTCTTATCCAGAGTATCACCAGTTGTACTGTATGCAACAGATCTCACAAAGCAGTGTACTCCCACATTGTACATGAAAAGAGATTATGTTTCAGGGACAGAGTTAGAAAGAGGTATAAATGGATCAAATTTTGATTACAGTAATTTGCTGTGTGCTGTGAGACTTTTAAACATCAGTTGATTTCAGAATGTTTTCTCAGAGCCATTCATGATAGCTTGTATTAAAAAAGGGGATGCTAGTTTTTCAGATGTGTGGTGGTTAGGCATCTCCTTCTTTGTTTAGCTTCTTCTATTCCCACACAGATCAGGGGATTGTAAATGCGATAGATTGGCCTGTACCCAAACTCTCACTTGCATATAATGTGTGAAGGGGATTTTGTTAAGAAGCAGACTGACAATTTACAGGGATTATTTGTGCATTCCCTTTCCCATCCAACCCCTTCCCTCCTCCCCTCTCCCCCCCAGCCCCACAAGATGACATTGAGGATTTAGAGACCTGTGAATGCTCCTGTGCTATTTTCCTTGTGACAGTCCTCAGCTGCTGCTCAGAAGCTAAGGCCCGATCCATGATTTCTGAATTCATTCCTTTAGCTGCCTCAAAACAAAGAAGGGATGTGTGAAAATGAATGAAGTAAGGAAGTATGACTATTTGTATTCAGAGAAGTGGGGGTTGCTTCTTGGTACATGCAGATAGTTTAAGGGATGTTGGTGAGGTTGTGATCCAGTTCAAACCACCCTTCAGAATCCGATCCTGTTTGAATCCTGTCTGATACATTCATCCCAAACAAGGTCCACAGTCTATGGAGAAAGAAAATCTAGGACTTTCCAGTGCACCTCTGAAGCACTGATCAAAAGATAAAATACAGGATATGGCAATGATATAAGTACTGGTTTAAAGCTAGCTTCATGTTCACAGCATAACAACTCAGTTTGGATTTGGAGGAGACTGATCTTCATTCTGTGCAATCTAACTAGAATCTTTGACAGCATTTGTATAATGAGTTAGTGCTGGTTGAAGGCAATCCTGTTTGACTTACACATTTTTGTGTAAGTTGCTTCAGTTACTACTGCTTCAACAGAAACAGTGCTATGTGAGAGAACATTTTGAAATAAGGAAATGACACATACCTTATCATCTGTGAAGTTTGTTTTAGCTTTCATGCAGTTGAACAGACAAGGAAGAACTTTGATAGCAGAAACTACTCAGCCTCTCAGCCTATTTCTGTATTTCTTTTCCTACTTTATCTCCTTTCTTTTATTATCTTTAAACTTTTTATTTTTTATTTTTCCTGGTAACATTTACACTGGAAAAAAATGATGTGTGGCTCCCAGTCAGCAGTGGACTTCTTGCATTAAATGGTACCAAACGGGACCAATTTAAGACAAGCACCAGATGTTTTGCTTGCTGGGGAGGAAAGAGATGCTGATGAATGTTAGGGCCAAAGTACAAGCAGCATATGCATGGAGTTTTGCTATCTCAGGATGGAGCTTTTTCTGTAGTGTTTTAACACATTTGGGTGCTGACAAAAATAAGAGAAAATTAAGAAAATTATGCTTACAAAGAAGAGAATTGTACAGATTGTAGTAACGGTAAATGAGTGTCTGGCAAAAGTATGACTACTATATTCAGAGCCTTATTTAAGGTAAACATGAGAACTCAGTTATACTACAGTTTTTTGCTTCCCCTTTATATGGGAGATGTCAAAGCATTAAATGTAGCCTTGGAATTCCGTACGTTGTCACACTGAAACTGTATTACGTTTGTAACAATGAAGAGAAATGCAGAAACTGCACCCAGTTTAAAAGCCTCTTCCATCTTCCTCCAGTGATATTGACAGCATTTTCACTGAGCAATCTGGAAACTGCCTTGGGTGGCATTTTATAAATATGTATAAATTTTTAGAGTTGAAACAGACTCATTCATGGATATTTGTCTAAAATAAACAATTCTGGTTTGGAGGGGGGGGGGGGGGGGGGGGGGGGGGGGGTAGGGGGGGTTGAATTCTTTCACTGCAAGACCAGTTCCTTCATTCCCACTTTTCCTGCTAGCTATTACTCTTTCCTACTACCAGCACTTATCCTACCAGCACTTATCCAGGCCTAAATAAATGCAGCATGATCTTCCAAGGAGACATTTTTTCTGCTTGCCAGACTTTTTTATTCTCCTCTTCTCTGTTGCCTGAATGTGTCATACCTGTGCCTTGTAAATGTTGTAGGTCACCTCTTCCAGCCCAGGCTGGATCCCAGGTGTAGATTGCAGCACCTCTTGGGTAGGCACCTAAGGTAGAGAGCCTGTTTTTGTTAGCAAGATTCAAATTGCCATTGTTGGTTTTATTTGACTGCTCATTAATTAATTAATCACATAATTAAAGAAATAAATCCTCTCCTAGATCACTGTCAGTGAATCTGCTATTGAGTGTTAAACCAATGGTAGCACCTTCCCTTCTGAACATTTTCCACTATTGGTCTGGATTAACACTTTTCTTAATTAAATACTGTTTATGAGTAAGGAACTTAAAAACCCAGTACTTTATGGTCGGAAATGGAAACAGAGAAAAAAGTGCTGGAGAAGGAAATGAAATGCATTGTTGTGATTTATCTGTTTTGCATAACACAAAGAGGCATTACTTTAGCAATTTGCTTTTTCTTCTTTGCTCACTGTAATGACTGCTAGAAAAACTGATTTAATCAACCAACCATGCAAGTGCAATGATTGTGAATCAGATCGTTGTGAAGCAAACAAATGTTCCAGAGTAAATTGCCAAGGGATACTAGCTACTCTGCTCTGTTTTTACTCAAATAGATTGTCTTTTAAGCAGCTGCCTCATAAAAAGTCTTCCTATGGACCTTTAATCAAAACGTCACTGAAGCCTGAGTTCTGGTATGCTTCATTTGAAAGACATCCAATGCTCTTATTTACTAAATTGTCTGGTGTCGATTCCAGCCACCATTAACCCTAGTAAGCAAAGATGGATGAGAGAGTGACAAAAAGCTTGTGTCAGAGCCGAGATCAGTTGCGCGTGTGTGATGTCTTGATCTATTTGTACATTCCTCTTGGGGACCTTCGAGCAATTAAGTTCACCCATTTCAAACACAGCCCTTTCTGAACACTCTGATTTGATAGGAGAATGGGTAATTCCTGGTAATGACTACTACATCTGTTCAATTATATTGTGTTGTATTGATGCTTAATTAGAGAATGTGTTGAAACTGGGGAAGAGGACAAGCGAAAGAGGGGAGGGTTGGCTTCTGAGTAAATGTCAAACACTCTTCCTTAATAGCCTATCTCTCTAATGTGTGCTGAATACACTGACAAGCATTGTGCCCTCCTGACCTTAGAGCATTTACCCCAGCCTGAAAAAGGAGAGCAAAGCCTCTTTGAGAAGGCATTGTTTTAAAGCTGAATTACATTTGGTGTTGTTCTTGTTCAGCTTTGCTGTGAACTGACCCTTATAGCCCTTTCACCCTGTGCACGCAGTTGGAAACCATTTCTGTGCCTGAGCTTTTTGAATCAAACATGTGTAGACTCTTCAACCAGGCTTTCAAAAGTGAAATCCAAACATCAGGAGCATGTAGTCTTATGTTTCTAAGATTTGTATGAGTTATTTGTGAGCTATCTGTAAGAGTTATTTTTCTTTTAAGGAACAAAGCTTAGACTTTCATAACACTCCAGTAATGACATTTAGCATTATCTTTCAATCTCCAGTTTCTGCAGATTTAAGAAAAGTGCAATCTATCATAATTGGAGGATTGCAACAAAAATATAAGATCTGTACAGGTGTGTGTGACTGATCTGGCTTATGAAGCCTGACACTAGCCATTTCAGAAGGTTAATTCTGTAATGTGAAGAACTGCAATATGGTTTTAGGTGCTGCTGGTTCTTTACAGGGTAATTGCATTTTCTTTTTCTTGTGGGTGGTGTTTTTTGTTGTTGCTCTTATTGTTTGTTGTTTGTTGCTTTTTTTTTTTTTGTTTGTTTTGGTAGTTTACAGTATGCCAGAACTTCTGATGTACAGCTGGTCTATCCAACACCTTGGGGAAACTTAGTCATGATTTTGATATAGCTATGGCTATAGCTAAAGTCCACCCACACCATTTTGTGCAGATGATGCCCTTATCCTGTGATCAAGCTTCCACTGGGCTTGCATACAAAGAATTATGCATTTGGACCTCATATTGCAATGGACAGTTATCAAAACTATTTTCATGACAGAAGACTGCAGTGTGTCTGGAAACAGACTGATAACCCCTTGAACAGAAGGAAAAGATTGCACTGATTATTTATTATTATTATTATTTTTCATACACTGTTATACTTTTCTAATAGCCATTAATATGCATTTGCAACCCAGGAACCACAAAATGCCAGCTGTGCCTTCAGCAAAAACTTGGTGTAATTCAGAATGACTTTGTGAAATGGAAAGAATTTAAAGACTTCACGGCTATTTCTAATTTTGATGCTAATTTCTATAGAAACTTAATATTCTGTGCCACAGCCCTTTGCATGCATAATAATATCTGCTTTGTCTCTTT
Organism: Coturnix japonica; assembly: GCF_054131305.1. Taxonomy (NCBI): domain Eukaryota; kingdom Metazoa; phylum Chordata; class Aves; order Galliformes; family Phasianidae; genus Coturnix; species Coturnix japonica. The sequence continues at coordinate 8,859,880 of NC_140663.1, forward strand.
TGCATCTTCTGTGATGATATTTTACTTTTTGTTTGTTTGTTTGTTTTAAATAGCAACAGTCTTTTAGAAGACAAAGTCCATTTAGATCTTTCCAAAACAATATGTGTTTATTTCTGTAACTGCTGTTACTATACATGCCACTACTGTGGCATGTTAAGCAGGTGACAGCTTTGCACATTGGAAGTCAGGCTTTGAAAGGAAGAATATATTTGCAAATGAAACAGCTGATTAACCTGGATGTGCAGCTTTCTTTTCAATACACTGTGCACCAAATATTTCTTAAAGTTTGTATATAAAATTTGAAAAAAAACAACAACATCATAAATTATAAGAAAGGTAGCATTACACTGCTAGAGTAAAGTTAGAGTCAGGGCTTTTTGTCTTAGAAAACACTCGCTTATCAGAAGGTGGCATTCTGCTATTTAATATAATAGATGTTTTATTTATGAATTCTTGTCATTATTAAGCAAGAGGAATCAGTGTCACTGAAAGCTGCATTTAAAAAGAGGCCATACAATTTGGAACTTGCTAGTGAACAGCTTGTAGCTGTGAGCTGTGTAATACAAAACCTAGATTTTGTTGCCAATGTGTTTGCTTTTTCAGTGCTTAAGTTATTGTAGAATATTTTTTCAAATTAATTTCATATTAAATGAACAGTATAATACCATATTTTTTAAATAATCATTTCATACAGAGTCACTGGAAAGATTATACCTATACCATCAAGTCCTGTCTTCCAGAGTACATACACACCTGTTTAATCTTTATACAACCCTGTTTTTATATTTAACTTTTGCATTTAAGCAAGTGGCAAGACCAGAAAAGGAAGACATGTTGTGCAGGATATCTGTGCAGAGTCCCAGTTCAGCTGGGTGCTTAACTTCTATGTTTGGCACTACCTGGGATGTACCTCACTGTAACAAAGACCCTGGCACAGGGTAGATAAATTAACAGTTCCTGTTCCCACCCTCCCCCAAAAAGTCATCTGATTTTTAATATGGGTCTTAATTTATACATCAGCTCCCCAAAAAGCAGTGAGATTCACAGTTTTAAGAAATCACTTCTGTGCTGCTGAACTCAAGGGAAGTTTTATTGTTCACTTTTTCCAACATATGTCTGGGGACAAAATGAGATAGGCATTTGGTCATTTCTGTGAACACTTATGCTAACATCTCTCTTACATACATACATTAAATGCTGTATAACCTAAATAACAACAAATTGCATCTGTATACAGACAGATAAGCTTAAAAATAAAAGTTTAAATGTTTATCTTTTATCAAATTATTGTATATTTTATATTATGTTTTTTTCAGTCTAAGGTCTGATCCTATAACTCTCTGTCAATTTGAGGCAGGCTTTGGATTCAGCGGGATGATTTCAGTCACCTCACAGTGCAGCAATATTATGCTGCTGTTTTGCATAGACATCATGTAGTCTCTATTTGCATACAGTTATACCTAGATGATAGCATGATTTCTTCATGTGTATTGTAAAAGATGGTGAATTTATTACCACAAACAGTTGATTAAACTAATCACGCTTTAAGGTGAGAAATGTGTGTGTGTGCTATATATTTATTAACATATGGACTGGAAGGCCAGCTTCTGCACTCTCAGTGCATGACAAGAAGGTATTGCTGGGATAGTGACTCGAATGAAGTGGATAAGTTGAAATTCTCGTTGAGTTGGAATTAGTGCACATATGTGTGGATTTAGGCATTTGCTCCTGAGTATGCTCATGATTTGCATGAACCTATTGCTTTTTTGCTTTTTTTTTTTCTTTTTTTTTTTTTTTTCTCTTTTAATCTTTTTTTTACTGGTATCCGGTCTGCCATAGTTTAATTTAATGATACTGCTTTCTTTCCTGGGGCTAAAATGTAATGCTTATTAGTTTTGTGGGGGAAAAAAAAATCATTTTAATACAAATTGTGGTTAAAGTATGACTGTGATATGTTAAATATGTCTGATAAAATAACTTTTTGACTGAAATGCTGTAGCAAAAATTGTACACTTAGCACTTTTGAAAGAGCCATTACTATGAGATTTATTTTTCAATCATAATTTTCAAGACATGCTTTTTTAATTCTCCAGTTACAGGCATTTTACCAGTATTTATGTATTACTTTGCACAGGGAACAGATTCTAATTCAGGTTCCATAGATAAAATACTATAATACCTATATCAGTATATGTGAAATTCACTTTTGGTCTCCATTTTTTATTTTCTGTGTTTACATTAGATTACTAAATTAGTCTGGGCTGCATTGTATGCTCTTTAAATATTAGTTATCAGAGCTGAAGCAAAGAGGGATGAGAGGCACTTTAGGTGTTACTTTGTGGGGTGTCCAGTGATGGCAAAGGCATGTATATCAGTCTCACCTCGGTGTCCAGGAAGGTTATGGAACAAATAATCTTGGGAACCATCATGGACCAATTAAAGGTCAGCCAGGGAATCAGGCCTCGTCAGCTTGTGTTTATGAACAGTAGATCTTGTCTGACAAACCTGATTTCATTCTATGACAAGGTGACACACTTGGTGGATGAGAGTAAGGCTGTCAATGTGGTCTATCTGGACTTCAGTAAGGCCTTTGACACTGTCCTGCATAAAATTCTCGAGGAGTAGCTGGCTGCCCATGGTCTGGATGGGTATTCACCGCTGGGTGAAGCACTGGCTGGATGGCCTGGCCCAAAGAGTTGTGGTCAATGGAGTGGAATCCAGTTGGTGGCCAGTCACGAGCGGCATCCCCCAGGGTTCAGTGCTGGGACCGCTTCTGTTTAACATCTTTATTGATGATCTTGATGAGGGGACTGAGTGCACCCTCAGTAAGTTTGCAGATGACACCAAGTTGGGAGGGAGTGTTGATCTGCCTGAGTGGAGAAGGACACTGCAGAGGGATCTGGATAGACTGGATCAATGGGCCAAGTTTAACAGAATGAATTTCAGTAGGGCCAAGTGCTGGGTCCTACATTTTGGTCACAACAACCCCAGGCAACCCTACAGGTTTGGGGAGGCGTGGCTGCCTGATGGAAAGGGACCTTGGTTTGCTGATGGACAGTTAGCTGAATATGAGCCAGCACCGTGCCCAGGTGGCCAAGAGGGCCAATGACATCCTGGCTTGTGTCAGGAATGTTGTGGTGAGCAGGACTAGGGAAGTAATCCTGCCCCTGTACTCAGCATTGGTGAGGCTTCACCTTGAGTACTGTGTTCAGTCTTGGGCACCTCAGTACAAAAAAGACATGGAGGTACTGGAGCAGGTCCAGAGAAGGGCAACGAGGCTTGTGAAGGGCTTGGAAAATCAACCCTATGAGGAGAGGCTAAGGGAGCTGGGGCAGTTTAGTCTGGGGAAAAGGAGGCTGAGAGGAGACCTTATTGCTCTCTTCCAGTATCTGAAAGGTGCTTACAGTGAGAGCAGGGCAAGTCTCAAGGATCATGTAGTTCCAACCCCCCTGCTTAGCAGGGCCACCAAACATACACCTTTACTAGATCAGGTTGCCCAGAGCCCTGTCCAACCTGGTCTTGAACACCTCCAAGGACGGGGCATCCACAACCTCCCTGGGCAGCCTGTTCCAGGACCTAACCACTCTCCTAGTAAAGAACTTCCCCCTAACATCCAACCTAAATCTTCCTTCTTTTAACTTAAAACCATTTCCCCTAGTCCTGCTATTATCAGCCTTTTCAAAGAGTTTACTCCCCTCCTGGGAGTAAGTTCCCTTCAGGTATTGAAAGGCTGCAATGAGGTCACCCCGCAGGTCATTCTGTGATTCTGTGATTCTGTGGTGACAGGTGACAGGATGAAGGGAAATGGCCTCAAGTTGTGCCAAGGTAAGTTTATTTTGGATGTTAGGAAACACTTATTTACAGGAAGGGTAGTTAAACACTGGAATAGGTTTCCCAGGGAGGTGGTTGAGTCACCATCCCTGGATGTGTTTAAGAACCATTTGGATGTGGTGCTCAGGGATATGATTTAGCAGAGGGTTGTTAGAGTTAGGGTACTATGGTTAGGCTGTGGTTGGACTTGATGATCTTTGAGGTCTTTTCCAACCTGAGTAATTCTATGATTCTATGATGCTATGATCTCTCACCTGTGGCAGCTCATCTGATAGACATGATCAGTCCAGGTGATCTACAGGTCTAGGCCATACATCAGACCATAGACTGTGTTTCATCTAATAGACTTCATAAACAAGTTGGATATTCTTTATTTTCAGTGTCTGTTTCTCAGCTGCAGAAATGCTAACTAGATTTTTTCTGGTTGTTTTTTTAAGACTAAGCAATAAATGGTGGTAGACTATAAATCTCATTGTAAAAGCCTTTATTGAAACATCTGAGGGCTACCAACAGTCATTTGGGCCATACATTTATGTCTTTTCTGTTAAACTGTTTTAGAACTGTAATTGCTTATAATTAAAACATAATCATTTTTAAGGACTTATTTTACAGCTTATAGTAATTTTGCAGCTGATTATATTGTCAGGCTTAACATTAAAGATTGTGTTTAAATTATTAAATGCTATTTTGTGCAACAGTAATTTCTGTTAGAGGATATTTTTCATGTTATTTGCTAGGAAGCACTGGACTCCAAAAGAACACTTTTGGCAAAGTGAAGAGAAATATTTATGGAGCAGAAGCTGTAATTATGAACATGTGTGGCTAAACACCTGTCATACACTTGGTTTAGGCTGAGCCAGCTTATAAAATAATATGACCATGCCCAAGTTTGGCTTTTTAAAATGAACACTACATTTAAGGAATTACTTGCTCATTGCCACTTAACATCTGGATGCTTTGGAGTCTCTACAACCTGCTTATTAAAGTGGGAAAGAGTTCTGCTTTTCTTGGCACTAACAGTGCCACCCATTTCCATCCTTGAGGTTGCCACTGGAACTGAACATCTTAGGAGTCAGGGATGGAAGTAAATCTCTGACCTGCTGGGTAAATTAGGAGGCCTCTAAATAGTATTTCATTGGGTTCTCACTGCCCCATTTATCTGCGATACAGAGGTGTATGAGTAGCAGAGTTTAAAAAAAACCAAAAAAAACAAAAAAAAGAAAAAAGGAAAGTGTTTATAGCATTCCCAAGTCTAAACATTAAGACATCTGCCTCTAATGCCCAAGTCTTGAAGACTTTGCTGACTATGTGGACCATTTCCACAGAATGTCAAGTATGACATAGGTATTATATCTCACTCTCAAATGTTTCAGTTCGAGAAAAGTAAGATACTAATTTTAAGCAAAGTTTTAAAATTTTGAAAGCAGGAGAGAACAAGAAATTCAATCTGGCCTTCACTACTGCATCGCTTTTGTATCTGGAAAGGCCTTGCAGACTGCATAGCCAGAAACTTGTTACATTTGGGTAGATGAGACTGTCAAAGAGGGCAAAGGAACAAAGCACTACTTTTTCTTCTTGACACTTAAGGAAGTGTTTTTGTTTATAGTGTAGATGGTGCATGTTGTGTATCTGTTTGTATGCATAAATATAGCATAGATTTCCTACCTTCCCTACTCAGCTTAGTTGCTAAATGTCATGACTTAATTAATCCTTGCGTTGTTTTATTACAGAAAATTTTTTCCAAATATTTATCCAACATTTTGTGATATATTTTCAGCATATAGTGTACGCCATCACAGTGGAATTATGTGGAATCTTTTCACTTAAATTCGTGAATTCTTAACTTCCTTGCAAATTGTTACACACTATTTATATTATAATTCTATGATATCGTACTATCATGGGTTCTGTTAAAAAATTTCCAGGTCACAGAAAGAGGACTATTGAATGACTGTACACAAGTGGAGGGGTTTACAGCTTTAGAGTGAGCATATCTATGGGTGACGGATTTAAATATATTCTACTCTGTGATCTAATTGGATCTGAAAGATTCACATTTTCTTATAATGACAACTTTACCTTAATTTGCTTTTATATCTCATTTAAATTATATGACCCTGTTTTATTTATTTCTGACTATTCAGTAGGGATTCAAGAGCTGCCACTTTATCAAGAGCTTAATCTGATAAGTGTGGGATTTCAGTGATCTTTGCATATCCAGTTTCTACTTTCCTTCATTTAGAATCAGTGATGTTTTAACAAACTATAACAGTTTGTTCAGTATTTCACAAAACCTGCCTTTATTACCCTTCACAAGGTCTGGTTATCTATAAATCTACACTTCCACCCACATGTCTGAAATGTTGTACTGTCAGCTTAATAGGTCCTCAAAATATATGGTGAAATTAAAATACAGTAGATTTGCAGTAGGAGGTATAAATGCAGCAACATGGACAACTTTTGTGTGGAAGGTTAGTAATTTCATCATGGCATATATTCCTTCTTTCACATTGCTTCTATCAATTGTAGTAACACTTTCTGTTTGCCCTTAAGTGTTGCCTAAGAGTGCCAAAGAATGGTTGAGGATGTTGCTTCTATCATACAAATTTCATAGACTTTCCCCCCTCCTTCACCTGTGAAGGAAGTAAATCTTCTAAAAACCTTCTGATTTGGAAAGTAGAGGATTTTTTTTTTTGAGCAAGAAAAATAAGTGTGAGATTGCTTGCAAAAATATAACAAGGCTTTCTCTCTCACTGCTTCTAATCTCATTAATCTTCATTTCTCAAACACTGCTATTCCATTGCATTAGGAACAATGGTGAATGCAGTTTGTAACAAAATATATAAAAGTAAGAAATACTGACCCATTTTGAAAAAAGAAAATTTTCCTCTTGCCACTTAGATGTTTCATTATTGTAATTGCTGTTATTTTTGTATGCAAGACTTATTTAGAAACTTGAGTAAACATAATCGTAACTGATGGATATGAACCTACAACAAAACATGTGACATATTGGCAGAATTAAGGCCTTTAGACGATAAGAGGGTATCCATGCAGAAGTCAGTTAATGTACCTTAAATTAGTGTGAGTAGTCTACAGAGCTGTGGTATGCAATTACATTAATCTACTTTCCTCAAACTCAGCAGAAAATAATTGCATCAGTTTTAGGGGGAAAAGGTTGTAACACAGCTGTTCTACATGCTCCTCTCTGGGTTTCTTGTACTCTTGTATCTGAACAGTGCTCTGTTCTGCAAGCTTGGCATATAGGTTTACCATAAAAATAGATTTTTAATGAAGTTGAATGTTTCTTAGCTTGGCATCTGTTATATTAAATTCTACTTGGAGCTTGAGTTGGAGGTACCTGCAAAAATCCTCTGACTAGAAAATATAATTGTCCTATTTGAAAGAAAGAAAAACAAACAAACAAAACAAAACAAAAGAGTAAGAAAGGATTTCTGTGCCATCAAAATAGCTGTTATACTAGGTCGGATAATACTGTAATGTGGATGGATGGCTCTGTACTGTGTTAGCACTTTCCTCATCAATCTCATCAGCCCAGGTGACATCAGCAGTACCTTCTAATTCCCTATTAAATGACCAACATCTGTCTGTCTTTAATCAGATAGTCCCCTCAGTCATTCACATCAGTTGGAAGTTTCTGTGAAAGAAGTGTAGGTGCTGCTTTTCTCCAGTAATTGTCTGATATAAGGAAGACACGTGTGGGAAGGTCGGGTTGAAATCAGTTGTTCTGCAAAATGTAATCACTTTTCAGTGGAACATCCACTACAACATGTGTGCCAGGCTAATAGTGATAGGAACAACCTAACCTATTGTACGGGTTTTCCATTGTTCCCCTTTGCAGAAAAATGTCTGCTGCTTCTTTAAGTCATGGGACTTTATGTTTGCTGTGACAGCTTTCCAATTGTTAAATAAACTCTGACCAGGAGCAGCTGTCAGGCAGATATTGCACTGCAGGCTTCACTTCAAAGCAGTACCAGACACACGTTTCAGTGCCCAGAGGCTCTTTCATTTTTTTTAAGAGCCATGTGTTATAAGAAATTTCTATGAGAAAATATGATCCCTTATTTGAAAAAAAACAAAACAAAACAAGCAAACAAACAAACAAAAAAAAAAAACCACACAAAACAGTTGCATTTTAGGTTATGTTTTGAGTTGTGTTTATTTGTAGTTCAGAAAAGCAGTCTAGGTGAAACATGAAATATCTACAGTGTATACTGCAAAGAGATTTTTTTTTGGTGCCAAGATGGGAGAAGTGCAACACAGATGTTAGACACCACTATTGATTTTACTTAAATTCTTTTTGGAAGGAGAAAGTAATTATACAAAGTTTCAGAATTTTAGAATGCTATTTTTCTATTTGTATCTCTGACAGTGAGCTAGGAAAAGAAAAAAACAACAAACAAACAAAAAAACCCTTCTAAATTATTAACCTTTATTCTGTTGTATCCTGTGGTACTTGTGGTTCAAGCCAAGTGAGAAAAAGAAAGTGCTAGAGAAAGTAAATTAGGTAAAGATGTAAATATGACGAAAGCAAAAACAAAAACAAAAAAAAAAATACTTGTGGTAAATGTATCGTCAAGATTAGAAAATCTGTTTTTAGTTAGGTTGCTGTTACAGGAGGGGAGGGAGTTTGCTATTAAATTAGAATGAAGTTCTTCCTATTCCATCAAGCCTGATACTATCTAACATAACCTGCATAAAAGCCAAGCATGTAGCCTAGCTGTACAGGGGATTCTGGACCAAGAAGTAAAGCTGTTGAGGGCTCCAGTAGAAGTAAAGAGGTGGCTCTGCAGATGCCATTTCCCACTGCCTGTAGCACAAAAACATCATTCAAAAACAACAACAACAACAAAAACAAGTTAAAAAAATATGGAGAAATCAAACACTACCCAGGCAACCACTGTATAAGCAGTATGAATCCTGGGCTAACTATGCGGAGGCAGAAAATTTAGAGGAAACATAAGAAGTAGTTAATTAAAATAAAGTATCTTTTTGCAAATTAAAGAGGAAAGTGTTCTGCATTTCATTCATGAGTAATAGAAATCATAATTAGTAATAAGCAGTACATGTTTTAAGAGTGGCTTCATGCAGTACTTCAAGGTTAACTAACTAATTAATATGTTTTCTCACCATTTCAGTTTCCTTTCAGGGACAAAGAAGAAAACACCCTTTAAAATCCATAGCAGTGGGAAATGAAAAAAAGTCAATGTAAAAATCAATCCTCTCTGACTTTTTTCCATCCAACCTTAGAAATAACTCAGACAATCTTTTTGGATAATAAAAATTCTCACTCTGTTCAGTTATTTATTTTATGGTTTTGAAAATGCTTTTGGCTACTGGGTTTCACTTTTTCACTTTTGGTATACCCCGTTCTCTGAAACAGAAAAAAACACAATCAAAACAGTAGATATATGCCATTTTTGCTTTTGTTCACACTTACACTTATGAGTTGATACTGTTATAGCAGATAAATTGGTTTATTTTATATCTGATCTGGAAAGTAAAGCATAGAAATTAAAATTTAGGAGTGCTGGCATAATGATGGAATTAATTTTAATAGTTAATGAAAATGTAATCAGATCCTAAACCAAAATATACATCATTTCTATGTTGCCACATTAGAGAAAATTTGTACTTCAGTTATGACATGTTACTATGTTTGTTAGTTGTATGTAGGGTATCTTTTTTTTTAAGATTTCTCATTTCTCATTTGCCTCTGAAGTTCCACTAGCACATAATGACCCTGAGAGTGGGTTCATACAATGAACATTTTCCTACCATATTCCTAAACCTTTATGCATGCAAATGAAGAGGAGTTACAATAAAAATAAAATATGGACATTTTATCTTGATATTCTTCCATCTGTGCTAGAAATCGGTCTTCATTATTTGCAGGATTTAGGACTTTAGTTGAGTACCTGTCTGAAACACAGTCAAACTAAATTCAAGTTGGAAATTATAGGGCTTAAGCAACAAATCCAGTTTTGACTAAGGGAGCAGAAAGGCACGTCATTGTTTTTGTGATAGGTTTTGTGATAGGTTTCTTTTGTCAGCATTTCTAAGTGTGGGGTGCCACTCTTATACTTTCTGGGTCCATGGAACTAACCATTAAAAACAGGAAGATAATGTGTTTGTGTTTGCGAGTATTAGGTATATCAAACATTATCCTAATATAAAGTGTTGTAATGGCAGTCTAAGGGATGAATTGATGTTCAATAGCTTGAATAGGGAGATACAAATCGCTATATAGCTCTTCTGTACATAGCAAAAAGTATTAAATCCTCACACTATGAGCTGTGAATAAATGATATTATCAATAATGGCTTTAAGTAGCAAAAAGAGCTTTTGGAGTGTTTTCTGTTATAAAACTGATAATGAAAATGTCTGGTGCACTGAGGAGATTTTAAAGGGCAGACAGTCTTCTGAAAAGTTTCTAGCCTATAGGAACTAGAACAATTTTCTGTGACGACCAAGACTAGTGAAATAACTTCCGTTGTAACATTTTTTATTCAGTTATGAATCCAGTGGGAAAGTAATGGAAGTGCTCTGGAGACTGAGTAAAATCACTGATATTTACCCAAGATTTTGAAGAGAAAAATAGAAGATAAAACACAATAGAAGATAAAAGATACGACAGATGAGAGTACCAAATAAGCCAAGACAGTAGCTGGAGATAGAAGATGAAATCAGCAGTGTCACAGGTGGAAGCCATGGTTAATAAGAAACCATGGTAACAACTTCCCAGTTGCTTAAGAATTTTTTGTGAAGAATGCTGACTCATAAATGTAAGGCTCTCTTCTAGATTGTATGAAAGCAGAGTTCAGCTTTTGCTACAGACTTTTTGTGTAAGGACCTTGAAAATGCTTTGAACTAAAACTTCAGGAAGTTTTTGTTTACTTTGTCATAGTATTCTGCTTGTGGTGTGTCAAAATGCAATTCAAGAAAGACTGTACATTGATTAGGAAGGTACCTAATAATGACTGAGAAGGGGGATTTGTCATAAATCTAATATTTTGTCAAACTCGTACCTTTCTGTCTATGTAGTTCCTGTTCTAGCTGCACAGACATTATTTCAGGCCACTTCACATTAGAAGTCAGTCCTGAATTTTCATAGAATCGTAGAGTCATTTGAGTTGGAAGAGGCCCTTAAAGGCAGTCTAGTCTAGCCATCTACAGGGTACAGGAATATCTACAGCTGGATCAAAATACTCAGAGCCTGGTCCAGCCTTGGTTTGCATGACCCGAAGAACAGGGCAGCCACCACCTCTGGGCAGCCTGCTCCAGTGTTTCACTACACTTATTGAAAAAAAACTTCTTCCTTCTATCCAATCAAATTTGGATGACTTTCGGATGTTTGGATAACTGCTGCCTTTCTTCTGTAGCATGAAGAAGTATCCTTTAATAAAACTTTGAAGTCATGACTCTGTGATAGTGTCCATATCCTTTTAAGATAGGGACTGTTTAATTCAAAATGGATGGATGGTGGAAGAAAGGAGTGAAAGCAATTCTACTTATTCTTTCTTACTCTTACAAATTTTCCACATAGAATAAAAAATGGAGTCTTATCTTTCTTATCTCTTTCCTACTTTCATAAATAATCTTCGCTGTCATTTCCCATGTATCACAATAAGGCTAGGACATGGCTAGGATAAATATAAGTATTTTTCCCAGGTTTCAGAATACAGAGCTATAATAATGGCAGGGATGATATGACAGATGAGTTGGTGACCAGTTTTTTCTCACTAGGTAGCCTACACCACCTTCTTCTGTAAATGCAATAAGCATAGGTCTCACTGGAATAAACTTGTGCCATGGCTCCTTTCTTGCTACAAAATGTGACAGGACATATGAACACGAAAACTGTATTGGATCCAGTGCTTTTGCAAGGAGGCAGATTTACTGGGTTTAGGAAGTGAAGCAAGCACAGAAAGAGCAGCAGCCAGGAGCAGATTTCTCTTGCCAAAACAACTCATGACACCTATGCTGGCTGCAGCCTGTCCTGCTGCTGATTCCATGAGCATTCAGAGAAGAGCTGCAGGCCAGAAGATTTATTCTTCTTTGTCAGCCAGCTCCTAGATGCTGTTTCTTTTTGCTTGTGTTCTTTGATAAGAGAGGGACTTCAAGACCATCCAGAAAGATCTTTCTGTGAGTGAGCTGCAAGCCAGGTTGTCCTAGGAATACATTTTGTAAACAATAATATTAACATATTCTGAAAAGGAAAATAGAGATCGTATCTGAAGCAGATTCATAGCTGTATCAAGTGCACTTTAGTGTCAGTCTGTCATCTGAAAATTCTTCTGCTAGCTTTTTGTGTGTGTGTGTGCTTGAGATTGTCATAGATATTTGCATTGAATTGATTGAACTTCTCTTACTTTTTTTTTTTTTATTATTACTTTTTTATTTCTGTAGGATAAAATCATGGGTAGATAAGATGCAAGAAGACCTCATAACATTAGCACGAACTGCAAGTGGAGTGGAACAGCTTGCTGCGGTGAGTTGGAAAATGTACCTTACAATTCACACCATTTATTGCACTCTCTAGCCATTACAATAATTTTATTCCCTACACAGCAAAAACATTTTGAGAAGTTAAATTCTGCAGTGTTTCTCTTCGACAGTGCTTACTGAGAGAGAAATGAATAACATACGCATCCATCAATTCACTCTTTTTGTGTTGCAGCACTTGCTCGTTGCTAATATTTAATCAGCTTTGCAGAAATAGGGCTTACCATTATTGCAGCACTCCCACCTGAACCAAGTGTTGTTATATGTTTGTCAGATATGGTATCCAGGAAGCAACCATTCACAGTAATAGAACATTCTGTTCTGTATTAACACGGGAAATCATTTTTATTTTTATTTTTTTACATATATTCAGTGCATTGAGGCAGTCTTTGGCTACAAGAAACACAGATGAGAATGAAAGTTATATTCAGCCATTATAATTTCATTTGAAGTGTGTTTTAGGAATTAACATAATTATCATGTAATTAAAAAAAAAATATAAGTATATATATTGTTATATTTCTAAAAACACTTTCTGGGATAGTGGAACAATGACTTGACAGTTCAGAATATGCCGGAATTAGGCTGTGTATATAACTTTCTGTGTCTATCATTATCCAGTATGCACACACATGTTCATATATTTCCCTTTCTTTATCCTTGTTCTTCCTGACAAAAGAAAGGCAATGTTTGTATAAGGGAAGCATTAAAGAAGATTGTAGAGATTATTTTAGTTCTGGCCTTTCCTAATATTAGAGTACTTGTTATTGAGGCAAAATCTGAGACAGATACTTTAAATGAAGTGTTTAATCTTTGAAAATCTCAAACAAACAAAAAACAAAATCTTGACTGAAAACAAAATCTTGAAATCCTGTCACAAAGCATCAGACTGATACATACATGGGTTTCCAGTGCAGGATGTCAACAACACAGAAATGTCTATCACTTGAGTTTTCTTGAGAAACTGGTAAAGTTATTCTAGCATAGAATGCCAATGGGAGTTTTCGTAGGTGGATTTCACACATATCTGCTGACAAAGGGCAACAAAACTTGTGTATCATGTCTCTTTTATTCAGCTTTATGTTAAGGACATTCTGTTAAGAAGATCTTTTTTGCTCATCATACTCCTTCATGCTTGCTTTGCCTTTTTCCCCATGTGGTGGTTTCATGTAAACTTCACTGTGCTGCTCAATCACTCCTCCTTCACAAAAGGACAAGGGGAGAAAAATGATGAAAAGAAATGACCGTGTGCGTTGAGCTATAAACAGGGAGGACACTCACCAATTACCCAATTACTGTTACAGGCAAAACAGACTCAGCATAATGGAGGTTAAGATAATTTACTACCTAATAGACTAGACCAGTCTAAAAGCAAACTAAAAGCAGCCTCCTGCCCCTGTACTGCCATAGTTCATCGTTTTCTTCCTCTTCCCTCAAGCAGTGCATGTAGAATGAGGGCTGCAGTCAGTCCATAATGCTTCATCTCTGCCATTCCTCCACGGTCACCCTCTTCCCCAGCCCCCAGCATGGAGTTTTCCCCATGGGATGCAATCCTTCCTGAGATGACCCCATGTGGAGCCACAGCACTCCTTGCACTTCTCCTAAATAGGGCCATATCATGGAGCCCACCCTTCAGGCACTGCTCCAGCACTGTCCCCACAGACCCGAGGTTCCCTAGCCCTCGGCTTCCCTACTGCAGATTTCTGTCCATGGGCTGCAGCTCCAGCCTGGGGCTGCTCCTGTGGGTACTCTCCATGGGCTCCTTCAAGCTACATTCACTGCTACACTGTGGGTTCTTCCATGGTTGCATGTGGAGATCTGCTCCATGTGGTGCCCATGGACTACAGAGAACAGCCTGCTCTACCAAGGGCCTCTCCTGGGCTGCAGAAAACTACTTTTCCCTGCCTGGAGCACCTCCTGCCCTCCTGCACTGACCTTGGGCCCTGCAGGTCCATCTCCCTCTTTTCACGCTCCTCTCTCCCAGCTGCTGCTGTGCAACATTTTTCTTTACTTTCTTAAATGTGTTATCAGTGAGGCACAGCCAGAACTGGTCATGGCTCATCTCTGCCCAGTGGAGGGTCCCTTTTGGAGCAGCTGGATCTGGCTCTGATCTGACATGGTGTAAACTGTGGGACTGTGCTCACAGAGGCCACCCCTGCTGCCCACAAACTACCAAAATCTTGCCACACATGCCTAATACACTCCACTGTCCCCTCTTCAGCTTCATATATCTAACTCACCACTGGACTTTCTATTATGTTCTTATTATACTTACTAGGCCATCTATCTTCTCAGTTCATGTTTGTGTCTCAATTTCCACCTTTTTCTGCATAGCCTGTCTGCCTTTCTCATTTACATTGCCTTCCTATCCCAATTTTAGGATTTCTGTCCTCAACTTCTTCCAGTTCAGCATTTCATTCTGGACTCTTTCTTGCCTTACATTCTCAAAACCTTCTGTTCAAGTGTGTTTGGCCAGCCTGTTCTATAATATTTTTCTATCTCTTCCTTTTTCTCAGCTTTCCCTCCATCACTACTGCTCAGATTCGGACATGTCTTTTTCTCCTGTGTTCTAGTATTACTTCTCTTTTCCAGTCTCTTATGTCCTTATTCTTTGCCTGCCATTTTCCAGTGTGTTGTCTTCTATCTCTGTATTCCAGTCTTTTATCCTTTGTTCCTCATTCAGTTATCATCTCTTCTTTCTCACACTGGTAGAAGCACAGGGGTGATTTGGGTAATTCTAGAGAGACCACATTAAATGTGTGTTCTAGCTGCAGAGAAGTATGGCATTCTCTAGGGAGCAATGCTGTCTAGGTTGCAATACATCTGCATGTAGGATCTTTTGAATTTAACCAATAAATCTCTACAGAGCACTGAAGTTGTTTTTCAGGCTAAGATTCAATAAACAGTAAGGAGTAAAATGTGTAACTTTGAAAGACACATGCTAAGTCTTTAATATACAGTGATGGGGCAATAAGATATTTTGAATATAAATGGCTTACAGAAGATTTCTAATTTGAGCCAAACAAAGAGTTAATGACTTAAACATTTTGCTGCCATTTCTGTGCAAAGAAAGGACAGTAAAATAGATTATGAGAAGCAAAGAGACTGACACTCTCTCTCTCTCTCTCCATTTTTTTTTTCCCCCCTGAGGAAAATGATAGATAGTTAAAATTCTTCAAATTTGTGATCTGCTAAATCAATCCTCTGATAAAAACTGCTTGGCAAAAATAATATGTAACATCACTAGCTGTACTTTCATTACACCATAGTGACATTCAACATTATCTTTAAATATTGCAGTTAAGTTGCCTTTTGAAAGACAGAACTTGTGCATAGTTCAAGAAAATCATAAGTTATCTCAGAGGTTATTGATGCAGTGGTCAATATTTGTGTGTAATTGTAGGATTAAAAGCATGAAAGGGGGGTGTTTCAGTGTAAACCATCCCTCTATGGCAAAGTCATTTGTTTGAGCTAAACTGCGTGATGTCTTTCAATAACCAAAAGTTGTTTTTATTTAGCTCTCCTCTCTACAAGGGGAGACGCAGTCCTCCTCTTGTTTGCAGGCAATTCTCACTTTCACATATTTGAATGACATCATTTCTATTCTGCTCACTGCCTATGAATGTTTAGTTAGTTCTCTGAAATGAACCACAGTCTTACCAAAATGGAGATTACAAGACATTAAAAACTGTGTGCTTTCATGCCTGTCACTTCTGTTCACAGAAGTTGCCTTCAGTTGCTCAAGCTTAAAAAATGCTTAACCGTTAAGCTGAGTTTTCAGCTTTGATTCTGGCTCATTATTTTTACTAATTCCAGAATTCTCTGGACCAAGTCTATAGTCTTCATATTTTTTAAAAGTTCAAAAACTGTTTGCTTATTTGCTTGTTTACCCTCCTCCCACAAAAGCAGGATGTCTGATACAAAGGCAAGGAATGCAATTCTTCTATTATAAAAGAAATAGACATGATTTTTTGTGAACAGCTGTAACAGTGTGTGTAGGGGTAGAAAGTCATTCTTTGATAAGGCATGAAGGAAGAAGAAATATCTTTCCTTACTCTAGGGAAAATCAGTTTTTATTTGGCCAAGTGATTAAGTCATAGCAAGAATATTTAACAGGTTTGTTTTGTAGCCATTTTGTAGCTTACTCACTGGACTGAGTGAAAGAAGTCCCACCGATGTAGGTGAAGTTGGTGTTTGCTTCATACAATTGGATCTTCTATAAAGATATTTTTCAAAGTAGTACACTTACCACATTCTCAGCTTGTGTGAATTTTTTCTGGATTAAGTCAGAACCTTTTCACTTAGTTCCATGCTATTTTATGATATTTCTATAACTTATTGAAGATGTCTCAGCGTTAACTGGTGCTATATGTGCATGTATTTGTGAATTTATTTACTGAATTACTCCAGTAGCGACTATTTCTGAAAATGTTCATTCCAATGAATATTTCACACACTCTCTGGTTAGCAATGAGACAGCAATACCTGTAGTAAGCAAAATTGCCAAAAAACTTGGATTCCAGTGAAAGAGTTCTGAATTGAGATTGCACTTATCAATAGCCTTAAACAAACCAATGAGTATAGCCAGAGTAGAAGGAACAGACAAAATGGTTTTGTGAAGGAGATGGAGAAGCAGGTGAGAGTTGAGACATAAGCTTTAATTTAGTGATGCACCCTTACTCACTAAATCATTTTAGCCATAGAAAAAATCCAGATCCAGCCAAGAACTGAGATAAAATTTTCATTTGACTCTATGAGTCTTTTAACAGCATATAATTCCTCTTCTGAATTTGTTGTGGTAGACTGTAAGCCTGATGGCATGAACACAAATGCTAGTGACTTCAATATGCGAACTTCTGATCAGCAAGATTGATGGTGTTTAAAATGTAGTCCTTGCTTGTGTTGATCAAGTTTTATTTATACTGCATGGAAATAGTCTCCATAGAGTCTTCAAAAAATGTTCTTATGTACACTTCTTAATACTGTGGGTTCTTGTTTTGTTTGTTTGTTTCTTTGACATTAATGAGGAGTAAGTTCTGGAAGAGCCCTGACTTGGATTTAATACCTATGTAAGATCCTCACCACAATAATGTAAAGATGGGCTCTACAAGGAAGGAATTTAGGATTCAAGGTGCCAAAATAATCAGCTCATTGAAAACTGGGAGAACTCCACTGACTTCAGTGGATTACACCGATTTACATTTATTTACAAGTATGCCTAACATTTAATTTACAATTCAATCTGGTAAAAAATATTTTGGAAAGCAAAACAAACATTTCTACACATCACATACTAGCAAGGGATAGAGGGCACGGCTTGATCTTATTGCTGGTGTAGTTGCCCAGTAGTTGTGTATTTTCAGTGGTTTAGTAGATTTCTTTTTTTCCCAGGAGCAAAGAGAAAGTTCATGAGAAAGTTTTGTATATATAACAACCTGACACTTGAAATGGGAAGATGGGATACACTAGAAAATCTTTGTCAAAAAGGAACAAGATATGCTTCCCTAGATGTTTTAAAACACAGACAGAACTTAGTATATGCCCCTTAATGGTATAAATACCATTCATATAAAAAATAGTTGTGTAATTCTCATTTCAACTTTAAAGGGTCTGTATAACTTTGTCCTTCTCGTGAACTCTCTGTGCTGTCAGGCATTATGAAACTGTTCTGGTGTGAATGATAGTCAGTCTCTACAGAGCAAATAGACTTTCAGGAAAAAAAGAAAAA
The DNA here is from genome assembly GCF_054131305.1 of Coturnix japonica. Lineage (NCBI taxonomy): Eukaryota > Metazoa > Chordata > Aves > Galliformes > Phasianidae > Coturnix > Coturnix japonica. The sequence continues at coordinate 8,877,965 of NC_140663.1, forward strand.
AAAAAAAAAAAAGAAAGAAAAGGAAAAGTAAGAAGGTGTAGAGAACAATTTAAAATAATTTTAAAATCTATGTAGCAAAATAAATATGAAGCATGTATCCAGTCTCAGTAGCTTCATTTATTTACAAGCAGTGAAAATAAAAAAAAAAAAACTGCACACAAAGTTAAAAACTGTATTATTTACCTATGAACAGTTACCTCTATGTGCTGAAAAAGTAGGCAAAGAGCCTACTGAACTGCAGAATTTAATAAGTAGTCACATTTTGATGGAAGTATGCTCAAATTCCATTTTCACATAGACATTTTACAGCAAAGGCCCATGACTAAACTAATTGACAGCTATTTTAATCTAATAAACTACAACAAGTATGCTTCTGACTTCCAGCTCCAAAATACCTCTAGGGACAGGACAGAAGAGGGAGGGATCTTTCATGGTACACAGAGAGGGAGACCTCAGAGTAGAGAATATGCCTTATAGCAATATACAAGCTTGTCTGTTAAAAACTGATTGAAGAGAATCCTATTTTACATAAACACTGTATTAAAAATGTGGGTCTGTTAAAAGCTTTGATGTGACAAGCACACAGGAGTTTCACTATGACTACTATGGAAAAGAAACGCCATCTTTACAGTGTAACCTTTTCAAGCAATGGCATAATTGAGCAAAAATGCAGTTAGAGATGCTGTTCCAAGGAAATCTAGACTCTGAATCTGTTTCTTTTTTGTAACATTCCTCCAGAAACAATCCATGCATGATGTTCACAAGGCATGCTATTATTACAGTCCCAGGAGCTGTAGAGAGAACCCATATAGGCTGACTTGGCCTTTAAATGATATTCATACTGAGATTGAAATGCCCTTCCTCTCTCCAAAATGAAACAAGGCTACATACGGGTATCTGTTACACAGCAGTGAGTTCTGCGACTGTCAGATTTATTTGTTTATTTATTTATTCATTTAATCTCTTGAATGGTGCTTCAGAATAATTAGCTCTTCCTTGTTGAATACCCAGCCTCAGTTCTGCACAAGCACGTTTCATCCACTGCTCAGTGTGCCTAATGCACAGATGGTGGAAGTCTGCTGAAGAACTCAGATTGGCAGCATATTCCCAGTCAATGCTTTCAGCTTTTCAGGTTCTTGAATCAGCCCATAGAGATGAGTGACTTGTAAGAGAGGCTAGTCTCTCATCTGCACTGACCCTGGAGCATGGCTATTCTGGAAAGCTTTCTTCTGTCAGAAGAATTTATAACCTGGTGGTAATTTTCTGTTGGACTGATTACAGATTTCAGCTAAGCTACTGTTATGTTCTAGAAGCTCCACAGAGGCATGCCACTAACTAAAAAGTTATATATAAAAAAATGTTTGGTAAAAGCTGTCATACACCACTAACATTTTATATAGAGAAGCTGTCATAAATAGCTTTTCTTGTTCTCTTCATTACCTAAATAGAGAATTCTGTGAGTAGAAACATTAACAGCTTTCTTGAACTTACTTAATGTGAAATTTGTATTTGCATGTGTCTTCCCATCATCACAGGTTGTTTGAAATTCCTGATTCAAAAGGTGGTTTGACAGACAATTTGTCAATAAACATTTTCATTCCTAGTGTTTTTCTCCATGATCCTCATGAAAATTCTTTTATGTTGTTCTTTATTAATACTCATAAAGTTACTGGGCTGAAATAGCAAATGCTTTATATAAATTTGGAATTATTTATACACAAAAAAAAGAAGCTGATACAGAGAATTTAAATTTTCATTTATTTTTTAACAGCTTCACTTTATATATATATATATATATATATATATATACACACATTTTATTATTATTATTATTATTATTATTATTATTATTATTATTATTATTATTATTATTATTAATGTTTTCCTGATTGTGTTTATCAGATTGGATTCAGTTTGAATATGCTTGAGCCAAAGGCGAAGTGTTTTGTACATTACGTTGTTCACTGGTGAATTACCAGATGGACCCAAGGAATGTATGGTTACAATCCTGAATATACTATGTTCATATTTCACAGAATCACAGAGTCACAGAATTGTAGGGGTTGGAAGGGACCTCCAGAGATTATTGAGTCCAACCCCCCTGCCAGAGCAGGTTCCATACACCAGGTTGCACAGGTAGGCCCAGGTGGGTCTTGAATATCTCCAGAGAAGGAGATTCCACAACCTCCCCTGGGCAGTCTGTTACAGAGCTACATCACCCTCACCGTAAAGAAGTTCTTGTGCACATTTGTGTGGAACTTCCTATGCTCCATTTTCTGGCCATTTCCCCTTTCACACTCTGCTGAAAAGAGTCTGGCCTTACCACTTTGCCCCTCACACCTTAGATATTTATAGACCTGGATCAGGCCCCCTCTCAGTCTTCTTTACTCAAGGCTAAAAAGAACCAGTTCACTTAGCCTTTCTTCATAGGGGAGATGTTCCAGGACCTTCACCATCTTTGTGGCCCTCTTCTAGACTCTTTACAAGAGATATCTGTCTTTTTTGTACTGGGGAGCCCATAAATGGACACAGTACTCCAGATGAGGCCTTACCAGGGCAGAGTAGAGGGGGAGGATCACCTCCCTTAACTGTCTGGCCATGCTCTTTTTAATGCACCCCAGAATGCCATTGGCCTTTTTGGCCATGAGAGCACATTGCTGGCTCATGGCCAGCTGTCATCCACCAGGACCCCCAGGTCCCTCTCTGCTGAGCTCCTCTCCAGCAAGTCATTCCCCAACCTGTACTGGTGAATGCAATTATTCCTCCCTAGGTATAAGACTCTACACTTGCTTTTGTTAAACCTCATTCAGTTTCTTACTGTCCGGGTCTCCAGCCTGTTCAGGTCTCGCTGAATGGCAGCACAGCCTTCAGGCATGTCAGCCCAATCCTCCCAGCTTTGTATAATCAGCAAACATGCTGAGGGTGGCCACTATGCCCTTGTCAAGAGCAACGACCCCTGGGGAACACCACTCATTACAGGTCTCCAACCGGAATCTGCACCGCCAACAACAACCCTCTGCACACTGCCAGTCAGCCAGTTCTCAACTTACCTCACTGTCCACTCATCTATCCCACACTTCCTCAGCTTTGTTATAATGGTGTCATGGGAGACAGTATCAAATGCCTTGCTGAAGTCAAGGTAGACTACATCTGCCGCCCTCTCCCCATCCACCCAGCCAGTGACAGCATTATAGAAGGCTACCAGGTTGATCGAGCATGACCTCACTTTGGTGAACCCATGCTGACTACTCCTGATAACCTCCTTTTCTTCCAAAAATGCTGAAGTAATTCAGAGTTTTATGATTAAGTAAAGCAGAAAGGAAAAATGTAAGAACTTGATGCTTTTGATCATAGGTTTGATTTCAATAACATCCCAAAGACAACTAGTTTGCAGTAATTGCCACTAATGTTCACTGTTACTTTATTTTTCTAAGGAGGAAAAGGAGGAAAATCTTTAAACAAGGAAGCAAATTTTCTTATGCCCTCTGTGATGTACAGCATAATGGATTGCTTATCAGAAAGCTGAAGTGTCGTAAGTGGTCTTACTATGAGGCTGGTGCTCTGAAACACTAGCACTGTAAGCATAAATTGGCTATTGTACACTATTTACATTTGCATCTTTGCCTCATCCCTAAGGCAAGTGCAAGTTTGCTGTTCGAACAGGATATGGTGGAAGGAAATGAGGTTAGGATTACTTTTAGAATGGAATCTGATAACAACTCCTTCATAACAATGTTCAAGTTACAGACATGTGATCATTGAGAATCTGAAATTCACTTACCAGAATTTGAATAATGTACGAGATGGGTTAGAGTGATTAGAGATTATCAAATACAGAAACTGAAGTTTTATAATACAGTATTTTAAAAAGTATGTGTGTATATATATATATATGTGTGTGTGTGTGTGTGTGTGTGTGTGTATAAGTGTGTGTATATACATATATATATGTTTTAATATACCACTGACAGTTCTATGTCCCATAACCAAATACTAAAGCTGTAGGCCTCAAAAATGAAATCCTCCAAACTAAGTTCTGTTGGGCTTACACATTGCTAACCAATGTCAAGATGTGAGTAAAATTAATTCACTTTTAAAAATGCAGACTATGAAATTTGAAGACACATCTGCAAGTTCTCTTTGTAATCCAAATGGAAATTAAAAGATTGTCAAAACACAGGGAGCCTCATTTATTATTTGCAGATGCTGCTTTCCCTCTGCTCCCTTAGCAATAAACTGGCATTTTGAAGAGTTTTTAGTTCCAGCAAGCAAAATCAGCTGTAAGTTGTTAACAATAGGTGGCTGCTTTAACAAAGCTTGCTCAGACTCATGGGAATGAATAGCCTAATATTACCACAGTTTTAATTACTATTTGATGATCTGGATAATCTCTGATCAAAACATCATTCTTGGTTCATTTACAATTTTTCATTGGCTTTAACACCGTGTGCCCCGGTGGCGCAAGTGGTAGGAATGCCACTCTGCTACACAGGAGGCTTGAATCCCGGGGGGTTGGACTCGATGATCTCTAAGGTCCCTTCCAACCTGCACGAGACTATTAGACTGTGAAACACTAATAAAAACTGTCCTATTTTTGTATTTCTTGGTGGTCATGTTCAGATGATGCAGAAGCTAAGAGATCTCCTTTAAAGCAAAACAAAAGAAAACAAACAAAAAACAACAACCTTGCAGATAATCAGTTTCCAAGTTCTGTGGTTAGTGAAATACCAAAATAGACTCTGTTAATACTCCATGAATGAAAATAACTCTGGGAAGAGAGTAAGTGCTAAATAGCATTAACAGCAGCTGAGGTAGGATAAAATTTCCTGTGAGTGAGTTTGAAAAATCACGAAAAGGACACCTCACAATATGCCAGAAAAGCAGAAGAAAGGTGAAAAAAAATTCTTCCTGTTGCATAAAATAATCACTGGGTTTATGTTTTGCTCAATATAGATGTTAGGATGTAAGGATATCCAGTCTCAGCTAAGTGTTTGAGCTAAGAAATAAAATTGCTGTGAAATTAAGTGATGTAGTCTTCTTACTTAGTACTGTATTGATATTGTTAAGCAACAAAATCTTATTTTTATTTATTTATTTATTTATTTATTTAAACTAAGGTAGGACTTGTAAATCCATCTTTGGCACTGGTACAGCAGCAGAGGTACAAAGCTAAAGATGAATTCATGTTGCAGCAGAAATGTTAAGCATGGCCAACTCAGGGGAGCTTGGTTGCAGTTCAGTGCTCCTGAGTGACTGGAAAGGGTGCATCCAGGATCCACACGTTCCCAAACATTATCTCAGGGATAGCAGCAAGTGAGTGTATTTTGTTGGAGATCCCTGCTTAACTGAGGTTTTCCAAAGGCAAGCAGCTTTTTCTTTCTTTCTTTCTTTCTTTCTTTCTTTCTTTCTTTCTTTCTTTCTTTCTTTCTTTCTTTCTTTCTTTCTTTCTTTCTTTCTTTCTTTCTTTCTTTCTTTCTTTCTTTCTTTCTTTCTTTCTTTCTTTCTTTCTTTCTTTCTTTCTTTCTTTCTTTCTTTCTTTCTTTCTTTCTTTCTTTCTTTCTTTCTTTCTTTCTTTCTTTCTTTCTTTCTTTCTTTCTTTCTTTCTTTCTTTCTTTCTTTCTTTCTTTCTTTCTTTCTTTCTTTCTTTCTTTCTTTCTTTCTTTCTTTCTTTCTTTCTTTCTTTCTTTCTTTCTTTCTTTCTTTCTTTCTTTCTTTCTTTCTTTCTTTCTTTCTTTCTTTCTTTCTTTCTTTCTTTCTTTCTTTCTTTCTTTCTTTCTTTCTTTCTTTCTTTCTTTCTTTCTTTCTTTCTTTCTTTCTTTCTTTCTTTCTTTCTTTCTTTCTTTCTTTCTTTCTTTCTTTCTTTCTTTCTTTCTTTCTTTCTTTCTTTCTTTCTTTCTTTCTTTCTTTCTTTCTTTCTTTCTTTCTTTCTTTCTTTCTTTCTTTCTTTCTTTCTTTCTTTCTTTCTTTCTTTCTTTCTTTCTTTCTTTCTTTCTCTGTCCATGACTGTTTCATTTGGGTTTATTCTCACTTGCTCTAGGATTGGACTTTACTGCCCCTGTATCATTGTTGTGCTTTCCTTTGCTTTATAGTGTTACAGCATTTTATGAGAAGTTAAATACAAAATAGTAATTACAAAAATTACTTCTTAATTTCAAAGTCCTTTAGACTACTTTCTTAATTATCAGCTATTGAAAGTGTCTGATGATTCCATCATGTGAAAGATCCCTGATTATCTGCTTTCCTTTGAGTAGGCACCTGAGTGAGCCAATTGACACTGGTAGTACTTAGACTGTATCAGATGTTAACTGAGGCATAAGTGTTTCTTTCCTAAATCTTGCCTAATTTAGCTCAACCTGAATGTATTATTGAAGAATGAACTCTGTGTGGTAATTTCTTTCCTAATGTGTACACCACTGCTATGATACAGTGTAGTTTTCAAAGTGTCAGCTGCCCTGTCACTTGTCATCTCAGATCCTGACAGCAGTCAGTGATCAGGCAAGTGATTATGGAAAAGAAAAAGATACAGTAAATTACCAGGGTGGTTTTTGTTTTTTTTTTTCCTTTGTGTTGTTGCCATGAATTTCAAGAATGAATGTATCTGTGGGTTGCTAGGAAGCAGCTGTAATCTTATTTATACATTATATATAGCAGAGAGTAAGACACATCTAAAGTATGCAGTCTGATTTATTTGCGCATACGGAATTTCAGAAGGAACATTTTTCAGCGTGTTCCACAATGGATCACTTCTGATTCTAAGAAAAGAAACATCTTGTCAGAATTCTCTGGTTTGTGTTAGAGATAGGAGTAGCTTTGGAAATATGATGCGGCAGGGAGAAGACAAAAGTTGTTCTCTTTGAGCAGGTTATGTAGTTGCTTATGACTGATCAAAAATTGCGCTCAAAGAAAAAGTCCTCAGTAGTAGAATGTTAGCAAGAACAATCACTCTAATGGGTTGGAGAGTTTATTTCTATTTTCTGACTTATCCTGCTTTCTAGTTTGTTTGTTTGTTTGTTTGTTTGTTTTGTTTTGTTTTGTTTTGCTTTGTTTTTTCCTTTCATATCTTTAGAGGTCAGATGCTCTCCTTTACTGCTATACTCACTTAAATGAGATTATGGCATGGAACTTCATATGGCTCTCACGAAGACAAAATCAAATAACTTGTTGAATATTATTTTTTTTAGCTGAAAAACATACAAACAAACAAAACCAATAGAATTTGTTTAAATTTTAGTTTTGGAAGATTTTAACATTACTCTAAATCTCAGTAAGAAGCGTACATTTTTTACTTTCAAGCAAGATAATTCCTTATTTCCCAGGAATACTTATGGAGTCAGTCTATATGATTTTGTTTCTGATGAGGAGAGGGATGATGGAGAGCAATGAATGAGCTCAGCAACAGGCCAATTTAGGGTGTATTTATGAATTAGCAAAACTCTTTAAGTAATCCCATTAGCTAAACTTTTATTTAGCATTCTGATATGATTCATTTAGCAAGGACATTACTTCAATCAAGAAGACTGAGTCAACTCTATTGTCTAGATGCCGAGCAGACAGAAATATTCTGAGAATGAATAAGCCTCTCAAAGTTTCGGCTTCTTTTTGGGTTGCTTGTTTGGCCTTCGGCTTAGAAATCTGAGAGCTGCATAAATCTCAGACTAAGTGTTAGCAAAGAGCAGATGCTGTTCGCTAATTCTTACTGGTTTTACCAAAGAATTACCAAATGCACAGAACCAGCTTTGGTGCGAGTGATGCCCAAAGCAGCATGCCCTCCTGGCTTGAAGCACAGAAGTTAGCCCAAGCCTGTTGGCTGGACGGGACCTCTGCAGTGTCTTCCAAATACAAGGGGAGTTTCTGCATCTAGCTCTCCAGCAGTGAAGACAACGAGTGATCTTTTAGTTTGATGACAGCTCTGTACCTAAGTTATTCCTCTGCTTTCATGACATACTCTGTTGCAGCTAGTAAGTAATCTGGAATTACTAGTGCGTGAGTTATCTGTCGCAGAGGTGCTGGCTCTGAATTCAGTGTCACAGTAGCTGTTTCTCAGCCACAGGTAGTAAATCTTGGATGGCTTTCAGAAGAAATGTGCAAGGGTCTGTGACACGTTTTCCTCCTTATTCAGGACAGTTAATGCCAAGGTAGCATTCCATTTGAGTAGCTTCCACCTGAGTTAGAGAGGGAGGGGAGTTTTTAATCTTGTGCTGCTTTAGGGGAGTGTGGTTCTGGTAACAGAGATCAGACATGAGAAGCACTGAATCGGGTCCAAAATTCATTCAGAGCCTCTAGTCAAGATTAAAAGGAGATGGGGCCAAGGGATGGATTAGAGACTAGGCTACAGCATAGATCTAAGGTCAGTCAAATATATGACTGGAAAAAAGCCAGAACTGGGCATGGTGAAGGATCTGGAGGGCAAGATGTAAGTGGAGTGGTTGAGGTTACTTGTTCAGAGCAGAGGAGCTGAGCGGAGGCCTCATGGCAGCCTGCACAGAGGGAAAGTGCTGATCTCTGCTCTCTGGGAACAGTGACAGTTCTTGAAGGAACATCATGGACGGGGGCGGAATTAGGGAAAGGTTCTGCGCCAGAGGGCTGTGGTCACAAAACCAAGCCCAATAGAGTAAAAGAAGCATTTGGACCACATTCCAAGACATAGGGTTTGAATTTTGGGTGGCCATGTGTGGAGCCAGCATTTGGACTTGATGGTCCTTGTGGATATTGATTGTTTAGCAAAGTGTCATACAAGCTTAGCTAAGCAATCATATCTTGAAGGTAGTATTGAAGTAGCAAAAAAATCAATAGGTTTATCTTTGTATAGACAGATAAAGTGGAGGTATTCTGTGTCTCTATTCCAAAACACATTGCAAGGTAGGAAGAGACATTGGTTAACAGTTGAAATTCTGAGTTTGGACTTCTGAAGCTCTCGGATCATATGACTTCTGTCTCCATTCAAGTACTTGATGGTGGAACAGAGACTGGCACATATATGTCTTAAAATTGTGTTTAGGACTTCAGCCATGTTATGTCAGAAGAAAATTCTCATTTGTTTCTTGAATAGTAAAACAAACAAAAGAAGAGGCAAAGGAGTTCTGTTGTGGATTAGAATGAGTCATCGTGAATTATTATTCTTTGTTATTTGGGTAATCTATGCAAACAATGTCAAGACAAAGGCCATCCAAAATGTAGATAATTTAATACTCTCAGGGTCTTGTATGAAAAACTAGCTTTTCTGTCTGTAATATAAAGCATGAGGGCTATTTGAATAAAATTTCAGCCTTGCAGCAGATGCCAAAGTCTGCCACAGTATAGCACGAGTCATGTGATGAATGTGCATCTTTCATTCTTGCAATTTGTGCAGAAATATTTGACTTTCCCTAGCAAGTCTTATACAAAGCAAGGAGAATGTCTCTTTGTAAGAGATTTATAAATATGTCCTTGAAGAGTGAGTAGAATGATGCATGTTCTGCTGAAAAATTGGCAGTTTTCTCTCATCTTTACCACATTCAGCTGTTGTCCTTGTCTTGTTTCCTACTAATGTAACATTTTCCCCAACCCTCCTCCCATTTTCTTTTCTAAAACCTTGCAGTTCATTAATCAGGAATAAATACTTAGCATTTAGAAAGTAATTTTAATACATTCTTTCCTGAATACAGGAGTCCATGGCCATTGACTTAAGTGAAAAATTATTTTTTTTGTGCTATGACCTTATAGATTTTACTTAGTCATGCAGTGATGCATTATTCTGCGAGAGATGGTAGACTTTATTGACAATTTAGAGAGCTTTTAGGAGAGCATTAGTGATTAAAGTACTAAAGATATAAAAGCCAACAGAAACTCACATTCACATGGTCAAAGCAATTTAATAAATTGTGTTCAAATTAGCTCTTCTTAACAAGCCACAGAGCCTGCCAAATTGCAATTTGAAAGGCAAATGAGCACACCTTTGCTGATAAGACCCTTCATGGCTATTTGAGATGAGCTTTTACTAATTGCATTTGACTGCGAGGTAGGAGGCTTTGAGAATGAAAAGTTTCTTATAAGGTGGCATGCTCTGAAGCATGTGTAATTTCCCTGTGTGCTGCTACTCTGAACTGCTGCAGTGCTAGTGCTGAATTACAGAAAAGGGGAGCAGACAACAAATAAATTATGTGCACCTCTCTTAAATAATTGGTGAATATTTTTTTTCCCCACTGTTCCTTGGTAGTTAAGACAGGTCTCATGTTTTTGGAAAATAAAGAAGTGTGTTAAATTCTGTATTATTACAAATGCCTTTTTTTCAAGAGTTTGTGAGATAAATCTGCTGCCAGCGGTAATGATGGAAGGCAGGTTGTCTGAATGCTGGCATGGAGTAATGTGAAGAGAAGAGTCAGGAATGTGGCTCTGTGTGGGTTTTTTTGTTTGTTTTAGTTATAATTATTATAAAATTGCTTACATGTGATAATTTCTGAAGCTAATGGATCTGGGTTCTCTCAGTGGCAGGACCCACAGTGCCTGTTGCAAATGCTTTAAGTTTAAGAAGTATGAGGAGGACTGCTGTTGTCTGTGGCTGCTGTCTTGTTATATGATTCAGGATTTTGAACTATTCTTACAGCTGGTGCTGAAGGAAAAAAAATGCATTCCTTTTATTCTTAGATTCACCCACTAGTCTGCTCCTGGGTAGCCTGCAGCTTTCAGGCTAGTTAGGATGGGAGTGCTGGGGACACTTATAAGAGCAGGTTGCATGAGAAATTTGAATGTCTTCAAATTGCAATTTAAAGAGTTATATTTGCTATGAGAAGAGATTGCATATAGGAATGAAGATGGACATTTTCCAATCAGGGTTTCAAACAGTGACCAGTATGGCTTACTGTAACTTTGCACTGAAAGATTAATTCCAGTGAATTATTATTTGTCTGTGCATTCTCAAATTCATCCCTACCATCCCAAACTGCACCTCTTTAGCACATACTTGACTATGCCTTCACATTTTATTTGCTTGTGACCTTCTTAATGTTTGTTTTAAAATATTTAGTGAAAAACTCAATTACAATGAAATGGCGTTTTTACAATGCATCACCACTTCCTCTGAATTTTACGATTCTTTTGCCTAATTGAAACTCACTGTATATAACGGACTGTGAACTTGGTGTGTTTCAGAGAAAAATATAATAAGAAATTATGTAGTGATCAGTTCTAGGATTTTTTTAAATGTATATATAAATTAAAAATATTTCTTTTTATTGATTTTTTAAATTTAAATAACTTTGGGGCGCACCTGAGATAAAATTTTTGTGGCAGTTTTAAACATCCAAGCACTGTAAAAGTATTCAAATTATAATTTAAGTTCATTAGAAAGGTTTTCTTTTGTAGCAATTATTTTGCTCACAATGAACTGATGCTACTATACTAACAATTAAAGCTTATTTCAGTTATGTAATTCACAGAATCACAGAATGGCCTGGGTTGGAAGGGACCTCAAGGATCATGAATCTCCAGCCTCACTGCCAGGCAGGGCTGCCAGCCTCCCCATTTACTAGACCAGGTTGTTCAGGGTCCCATCCAACCTGGCCTTGAACACCTTCAGGGATGAGGTGTCCACAGCCTCTCTGGGCAGCCTGTTCCAACACCTCACCACTCTCACGGTAAAGAACTTCCCCCCAATATCCAACCAAAATCTTCTCTCCTTCAACTTAAAACCATTTTCCCTTGTCCTGCTGTTATCCACCCTTTCAAAGAGTTGACTCCCGTCTTTATTATAGTCTCTCTTCAGGTACTAAAAGTGTGCGATTAGGTCACCCAGCAGCCTTCTTTTCTCCAGGCTGAACAAACTCAGCTCCCTCAGCCTGTATTCATAGGAGAGGTGCTCCAGCACACTGATCATCTTCATGGCCCTCCTCTGGACCCTCACCATCAGCTGTCTTCATTCTTGCACTGGGGGATCCATACCTGGACACAGTACTCCAGACAGGGCCTCACAAGAGCAGAGTAGAGAGGGACAATCACCTCCCTGTCCCTGCTGGCCACCCTTCTCCTGATGGAGCCCAGGATACCGTTTGCTTTCTGAACTGCAAGAGCATACTGCTGGCTCATGTTAAGTTTCTTATCCATCAGGATCCCCAGGTCCTTCTCTGCAGGGCTACTCTCAAGGACTGCTCCTTCCCGTCTGTATATATGCCTGGGATTCCTCAGGCCCAAGTGCAAAACCTTGCACTTTGCTTTATTGAACCTCATTAGGTTCACCTAGGCCCACCTTTCAATTCTGTTGAGGTCCATCTGAATGGCATCCCTTCCTTCCTCTGTGTCAGCCACACCACTCAGCTTTGTGTCATCAGCAAACTTGCTGAGGGTGCACTCGATTCCATCACTGATGTCATTGATAAAGATGTTAAAGAGTACCTGTCCCAAGACAGACACCTGGGGGACACCACTCATTACAGGCTTCCACCTGGACATAGAACCATTACTCACCACCCTCTATTTGTGTCCTTTCAACCAATTTCTTATCCATTGAGTGGTTCACCCATCAAATCCACATCCCTTTAATTTGGAGATAAGAATGTGGTGGGGAACCATGTCTTTTCAGGCCTTACCAGGCCTTTTCAAGTCCAGGTAAATGACACTTGGTCGCCTTCCATTTGTCCTCCAATGCCGTCACTCCATCATAGAAGGTCACAAGATTGGTTTAGCATGACCTTCCCCTGGTGAAGCCGTGATGTCTGTCTAGGGTCACACACTCATTCCTCATGTGATCAAGCATGTCATCCTGGAGGGTCTATTCCATGATCTTCCCAGACACAGAAGTGAGAGTCACTAGCCTGTAGTTCCCTGTGTCCTCCTTAGTCCCTTTCTTGTAAATGGGAGTGATGTGATCCTTCCTCCAGCTATCTGGGACCTCACCTGACAGCCATGACTTTTCAAATGTGATAAAGAATGGCTCAGCAACCACCTCAGCCAGCTCCTTCAGAACCCTGGGATGCACGCCATCTGGCCCCATAGACTTGTACACATTCAGTACTGGTGAAAAGACTGTATTTCTGCATGGAGGGAGGGAACTACAAAAAACCTCACAGCACCCACAGGCAAAAAGAAGCCAAACAAACAAAACCCCCCAGATCTCCACAAAATCAATGTGAAATTCAAAAGTGATAGAAACCTGTGGCAGCTTATGAGATGTGCCTGATATAAACTTGCAGTTGTAACCATAATTGTTAGCAATTTGCTTGTAATCAATGCCTATCAGCTACATGCATCAGAGAGAGGTGGATTTTGGTGAGTCTCTTTTGGGTCTCCACAGCTTTAACCTTAACAAGTTGGTTCTTGTGCTGGATTTCAGCCAGTGTGTTAATTCTGGACCTGCTCCTGTGTGTGCTTGGTATTACTTCCAGGGAGACAGCACAGCCCCATAAAGCAGTATTTCAGAGAGGTGGAGTGCTTGAGTAAATTCAGGCCACCTGTTGGTTGCCTAAGCTAGTTCTCCCCATTTGCCCATGAAGTATCTGCCTTTTTTTTTTTTTTTTTTTTTCTTTCTTTCCTTCTTTTGCCGATTAGTGTATTTTTCTTTATACAGTTCTAGTAGGAAATACAAGAGAGAGGGAAATGTTTTTCTGTTTTTCCTTCTTCTTGTGGTTAGATGCATTTCATTACAGAAGCCTTGCTTAACAAATTCTATTATACTCTTCATATGAGTTCTTCTTGGTAAACATTTAATGGGTCTTCAACAGAAATATTCTTTATTCACGACACAGAAGAAACACAGTTACAGTTCCTTTCCCACATTTGTCCTTTTCCTTTTTCCCCTCCATTTCCTCCTTTTTCCCTTTTTTTTGTCTTATTTATTTCTTTCTTCCTCTTCTTTCCTCATGAATACTAATACTATAATGTGAATAAATAGATGGGGGACTAAATTGATTACATTATCATAATTTAAACTATTTACTTCAAACAGAATGTTTGTTCTTCAGCATTCAATAATTAAATTCAGCAGTAATAATTTGGTTTCAGATTCAGTCATTTTAAGGGATCTGTTTTACTTTTCTCTTAGTCCTCTATAGAAATCTGGGTCCTTGAGCATTTAGGAGTTGAATACTCAGTCACCAGAATCAGTCAGTTTTGAAGATTTTTAGTAGCACCTTATGCCTTTTAAACAAAAAGTTGAAGTGTTTCTTTCACAAAGCATGCTGGGATTTTCCTTCCATCTTTCTGAAGATCTCATGTAAATACAGAGGACTTATTGATGGATGTTGTGTCAAGTCAGTTTTTTTGTTTTTTTTTATTTTTATTGTTGGTTGCTGTGCTCATTTATTTCTGTTTTTTTCTCTGCACAGATATATTTGAAAAACAAAGACTTGTATACTGTGGAAGCCAACAATCCTCGTCAGCTAGTGGAAATTGCAGCCAGAGACATTGAAAAACTGCTGAGCAACAGATCTAAGGCTTTGGTGGTGAGTAATAATTGGTTATATTTTCTATTTACCATTAATATGCATATATGTATATATGTATTTTTGAATCATGCTTTTGTTTTTTTGGGTTTTTTTTTCCCTGCCTGTATGCTCATGGGCAATGTCATCCTGATATGTACAGGACATGACATGTAGAAAGAGCTTGTGACTTCATGGTAGAAAATGAACTCATCAGTTAGTTGGCATAGTGCAGATGCTTATAATATTGACTGACAGATTAGGAACCATGTCCAAATAACGAATCAAGCTATAAAGAGACTGGAAAATATTCCTCTAGGTCATGAATATGAATGTTTATGATTTAAAGATTGCTGTATTCTACAGTTAGTCATGATCTTGAGGAAACATCCCTTTTCTTAAGGTATTTAAATACAACAGTGTCTTTAAATTTACAATGTTAATTTTGGTATTACTGCTAAATAAAACTGTTAATATTTGGTCTCTTCACCTTTTCAGTTCCTCACTCTTCCTTGATAATAGCAACAAATGTAGCCATGTGTGAATCGGATTTATATTCAGACTTATTCTTCTGATTTGTTAATTTTATCTGTATTTTAGTCATGTACCAGCAAAGTTAATCCTGAACTGCCAGTGTGAAGATCATGCTGTTTAGTAATCTCTTGATTCTTTATTATTTGAATACACAGAAACTACACTACTTCTTGAAAAGGCTTTTGCCAGTAGTCTCTTTCTATTGTGGTAAGCACCAAGCTTGAATATGCTTTTTTTTTTTTTTTTTTTGACTCATATTCACAAAAATATGAATCCTAAAAAAGTTTAGTTTGCTTTTCAGAACATAGTGCCCAAACATACATGGGGGATCTGGATAAATTCATAAATATGTTTTTAATAGAGCAGAGCTATCAGGAATAGGCCTGGATGGAATAGCAGGTTGGGATCCCCGGAGGAATTACATATCCACTTTGACTTGCAGATGAGTTCAGATATGTTATTTAAAGTGGAAATGAGAAGAAAGAAGGATTAATTCACCTAACTTTATACATCTGCACTGTAGATGTAGATTTTTAAAACTCTGCTGGTTGTCCTAGACTCCCTTTTCATTCAGTGGAACAAAGCAGACACTTCTCAGTCAGGACTGACCTGACACATTCTCAGTATGCCTTTAAAATGGGATGAACTACAGCCAGAAGTACGGACTTGTCTCTTTCTTTATTAGAGGTGTATGGATCTATATGTCTATGCTGCAGGTGTAAAACTGGGAGAAATGAGTTCCATCCTAGCAGCCCTTTTATCAGTACAGTGTGACTTAACTGGAGAATCAGTCTGCAAGTGAAACTGCTGCTGTATGCTATGTTGAGGACTAACCTTCTTGTAGGTAATGAGAGAAATGAGAGGTCATTTCCTTAGTCAGTTCTTTGTGCATAGGTACCGCAGAAGGTATGCATTTTCTGCTTAGCAGGAGTTTATTCTTATATTTCTCATACCTTCCATAACACGTAATGAAAATCAGTGTTATCTGGTAAAATCTTCTCTGTGCTTTCATCTATGGATGTAAAATGAAGATGATATTTCTCTTTGCTTTCCTCTCTTAACTCAGTAGGCATGTGTTTATGTAGTACTCTGTGGACTTTGTATTATTATTGCAAAATATCCTTCCTTCCTTCCTCCTCTCCCCCCACCATTATTTTCCATGAATTCATGTAAGTCTATTTTGTTGAAGTTATTACAACCAACTCATACTGTTTTCCTTAAGATTCTTGTAGGGATTGTTGTGTATGTGTGATGTGATAATAAGCCCTAAGAAAATAAGTATATCATGCTTACTTTAGAAAAGATTCTAGAACAGTTCTTCTGTGAATCTAGGTGAAGAAGGGCATCCCACCTCATGCTAGGCAAGTTCTCAATCATTCTTTGAAGAGGATAGTAGGATTAAGTTCCTTGAAACAAAAGAAGATTAAATTAGGAAAACAAAAGAAGATTAAATTAGGGAAAGAGCGTTCCTTCAGATCACTTTTATGTGTTTTTTAGGACTTCTCAGATAATTTTAAACAATTAAGTCAATACATCCTGAAGGCAAATTAAGGTTCTTCAGTTTTACTAGTGGCTAAAGACTTATAAGTTTAAAACCAATTTTATTAGTTCGTAGGACATGACTCACAATATCCTTAATGCTCGAGGCCGGCAATACTGCCAGTGCTGCAGCAAATGTATAACACTTACTATTTTGAGCTACATGCCGTCATTTCTGGATGTACACAGTAGTTCTGTGCATACCAGCAAAATTTTGGCATGACATCTGTACCAGTGCAGGGTGACATTCACCCTCAAATGGTGACAGTATTTTAGCTCTCACCTGCTTCCCGGAACTGCATTTGGTTTGCTTTTCTTCAGATACTAATCAGTGCCATGGACAAAACCTCTACAATTTTGGATTTCTTTTTTTGACTGTGAACCACCAGAATTTGCATACATTAACTACATGATTGCAACACATGTATGAAATTCTTTTTTCAACAAACTGCTTGAAGTGATCTGCTGAAACTTTATTCTTGTTCAAGAAGGACTGAGCTGACTTGTAGATGTTATCAGATTTCCAATATTTGCTTTGCCACAAGGTTCTGTGAATTTTGTTTACTTCTATGTCCTAATTCTCTCTCTATATATATATATTTGTGGTAATCTACTGTGCTTTCATAGCCTTCCCTCTCTCCATTTTATTTTTGTTGTTGCTACTACTTGTTTTTAATTTATATATGTATGTGCATTCGAAAATAAAATTGTCAGAGTCTTTTGCTTCAGATCAGATTTCCAGCTTTGTTCAGTCAATCATGCATTTAGAAATAAGTATTGTATCTCAAAATTAATAAGGCTTTGTCAGTGTTGATTAATCCTTTCAATACTAATGTCAGTGTTTGATTTAGCTTCTGATTTCTGATTCAGATATTCTGCTCAACCATTATCAAGGTTAGCTGTTCTGAGAAGTTCTGTTATTGTTTCTTTAAAAAATTCATTTCTTGTGCATATTCATATACCTAGGGACTTAGTCCAATTTAAAATTCAAAAAAAGAAAAAGCCTAAAAAACATTACTTAAGGGGAGAAATACCCTTTTATTAATCTTAGCCATAGGCAGATCTCTTTGCTGACTCATATTCTACATGATTTTTAATTCTAGATCATTTTATGCTGGTTTCCCTTGTGCTATCACGTTAATAGCTCCTTACAGCTCAGTTAATTTTACTGGCTTTTCTATTTGCAGTTATCCCGGATTTATATCAGAACTTTCAGTGGCTCCTGATTTTTGAACCTTCCTATTTTTAGGAAGGTTTTTGTACACATGATGCTTGTTTGTTTCCTGAATCTGAGCCAGTAATGTCTACTAAAATAATTTCTTCACCTTCTGTATGCATTTTTCTTCTTTTTATCAAGGACTGCTTTTGTGCATACATTTTGTAAACTTTGTATGAAGCTGAATCATTTATTTGAAATTTGAGTTATCTTAAATCTCCAGGGTCACATTTTCTGTGAAATCAGGAGTGGAGTTGAATGGAACTATTACTAATGACTGCGCAGAGGGTTTTACCGTTGGGGCTAACATGACTCAAAGTGTTAATTAAGACCTGAATCCTGAAAAGAGTTTGATGGAAGAGGATCACACATCCTCCAGTAATGTGAAGAGAAAGGTGCCAGAGAAGGTTATCAGCAGTGTCATTGTTCAGACACAAGTATATCCCAAGGGTGCCATGATTTTTCCCTAGGCGTGCTGCACAAACAATGTTTGGGTAAAGTTACAACAAGCAAGTATTAATGATGACTTTTTTAATAGTATGCTGGCTTCCCTTAAGCTGCAAGAGCACCTTTAAATAAAAAATAACATTTGCATACTAAATTATTTGCATTTTCATGTACCTTTGTGCTCAAAAACTGTGAAATTAAAAATTTATGTGCCTTACACAGAAAGTCTTGAGTAACTTGGAAAGCTTTGTGACTTCATATCTGTTTTATGTATGTGAAGACTATAAGGATTATTGGATATTGGTGACGTGCTAACTCTGTAACGAATGAAATTCTGTTCTTCTTCCATGTTAATTTTTGCTTGGGAGCAGCTTCAAATGTGGTTGAAGTAGGTGTATAGTGGACAAAGAGAAAAGAGGAAACCCTGATTTGATTCTGTTCCCTGGAGGCATTCGAGACAAGGCTGGATGTGGCTCTGGGCAGCGTGGTCTAGTGGTTGGTGACTCTGCACATAGCAGGGGGGTTGAAATTAATGATCATTGTGGTCCTTTTCAACCCAAGCCATCCTATGATTCTGATGTGAACTCAGACATATTTGCTAGGTTGCTAGAAACTGTGAGCCATAGAAGAAAAAGTTAGGATGAAAATGCCAGAAGAGGGATATACATTAAGTATTTTATGAGTATTGTTAGAAATATAGAGAAGAGTGCATTAATTGTTAATGTTTATAAAATATGGTTTAAGGAGTTAGAAATAATTCCCCACAGACATTTAAAATCTATTTAACACAAAATTACAGAATTGACTCATTGAACATCTCCTTACTACTCAAGCAGAATACCACAGTAAACTTAAGATTTGTAAAAATCCTGACTTTTGTTCTCATACTTTATAAATTAAGTTTTTTTTTTTTTTTTTAAATTTATCTATTTACTTATTTATTTATTTTTAATTTGAATATAAATTGTTTTAGAGAAGGGTGTATTTGAAAGAAGTGTTTGGGGATTTTGTTTCTCACATATCCTTTGCACTGTGGGCAAATAAAGTAAAACTTAGCTTAAAGTAATGTTTGACCCAGTGTTGTATGTTATACCTGAGGTGCAGTGCATTTTTGCAGCCTTTAAACTTTTTTGCCCAACTGAATAGCCTATTACTCATTAAGTACTGAGGAGCATCTCTGATCTATCAGACGAAAATCTGCAGTTTTATTTTCTGGCTAATTTTTGTTATTTCTTCATCTGAAGAGCATTTAGATCTTTTAGTTAATGGATAGTTTAAGACACAAGAATAGCTACAAACAGTATTTTCAAGCCTGACCTGCAGGAAATTTTAGAAACAACATAAAAATGTGCTATTTCCTGCTTCAAAGAATCATAGAAATACTGGGGTTGGAATAAAACCTCCATGATCACCCAGTCCAACCACCCACCTGTCACCAATATTTTTCATTAAACCACATTCCTTTGTACAACATCTAAATGGTTCTTTAACACCTCCCGGGATGGTGACTCCACCACCTCTCAGGAAAGCCCCTTCCGGTGCCTGACCACTCTTCAGGATTTCCTAACATCAAACCTGAACCTCTCCTGGCCCAACTTGAGTCCATTCCCTCTAGTCCTGTCACTAGTCACGTGGGAGAAGAGACTCCCCACCTCTACACAACTTCCCTTCAGGTAGTTACAGAGAGTGAGAAGGTCTTCCATGAGCCTCTTCTTCTCCTGATTAAATAATCCCTGTTTCCTCACCCGCTCCCCATAAGACTTGTGCTCCAGACCCCCCACTGGCTTCATTACCCTTCTCTGAACACGCTCCAGGGCCTCAATGTCGTTCTGTAGAGAGGCCCCAAAAGTGAACAGAGTACTCGAGGTCCAGCCTCACCAGTACTAAGTAGAGGGGTGATTACTTCCCTACTCCTGCTGGCAACATTATTTCCTGATACAAGGCAGGGTGCATATTACTGTTGAGATTTCTTTAGACATTACAGTCAGATCTCTTCATTCTAGACTTTATGCCTTAGTTTCTTCTGAAGGCTAAGCAAAGTGAGTTTCCATGGAAACTGAGGCACAGATTGTGAGCTAGGAGACAGGTTCCCTGTACATGACATTGGGAGATGTCCAAGGTGCACCACTGTGGCTGGGAATGAGGAGTTCTACTTTAGACATCATTTGAGCAAAGCTGTTAAGGTGTATCCATATCCTTCATGTTTTCCTGCCCATCTGAAATAAGGTTTCAGTATCTCACCATACAACTGGGAAGCTTAAATAAGCATTTGTAATGTGTTTTCAGACTCTTGGGCAGAGTAGCTGTTACTTTAAAAAGGACTGGGAATTTTTCCGTTCTTTATGTTTTTTCCATTATGTATTTCTTCAGTAGGTTTACACAGTTAGGGCTCTAGCTCTATTTATAAGTTTACTTTTTATATCTCCATTAATTCTGTGTATACCGAGTAATTCACCAAGATGGGAAATGTCTAAACTTTGTTTCTGAATACTTCATGCGAGTATTCAGAATAGACACTGTCATCTCCTTTTTGCAGCATTATGTTTAGATTTCAGTCCATGACTCGAGCTGTTCCAAATAACAGAAACTGCAGCTTCAGACCTGACAGAAGCGTTGCAGGTGAGTTTAAAACTGGTACTGTGTTTCTTTTAAAACTGGCTTTGCCTGGAAAATTTTCACACCAGGGAAAAAGGCTTTTCTGGACTATATACTGAGTCAGTTAGCCTGTACCAACCTTACTTAAATCTCCAGATGTTAATGTAATCTATTTTGAAAGTCAGTTTTAGTTGCTGAAGCAGAAAAAAAAATATGGCTTGGAATGACAGCTAGTGATATGTGACACTTATGAAGTCAAACATTTGTCAGCTTTTCCACTTGTCAGATATATGAATTTGTTTTTACTTATCTTGCCTTGAGTCTTGTTTTATTAACTGAAATCCAGGTTCTATAGATACAACATTATGCCCCAGAGGATAGATTCACATAACTCACATAACTTGCAAGGCATCATAAAAGTCTGGAACAATAAATCAAAAAGGCTTGTGATGGAAGTTCTTACAGATATTGCCTGTTTCATTGCTTTTACTTTCCATGGTTTAGTTGCTCTGTTACTGCAGATCTTGTATTCCTGTTGATAGATAAAGATGGGTCATCCCTCCCACTTCCCATAGATAGCCATGAGTCATCATTTTGATTTTTGTAGACTAGAACTGCATAGAATGCTGAAGTGACATCTAGTATGCTAGCTTAGAGAGACACCTGCTGAATCTCTGTCCTGCTAGCACTGTATTGCAGCTAGAGTTTCTAAGAGTGACTGAGGTAATGAAAGCTAAAAAGAGCTTGCAGCTAATCATACCATTGTATGTTCGCCTTCACAGTTTAACTTCTTTCTCTTTACCTGGTAGATGGTCACTGATACCATAGCCTCTTTGTTGCTTTCCCATTAGGTAAATAGAGAAAACAGGAGTGATGATTGCTGCAGCATTTCTTTTCTATTCAGTCTGCTTCATTTATTCATTTGAGCTAATTCCCTTATAAAACAAATATCCATGGCTAATTTGCCAGAGGCTATGCTGTTGCCGTTGTTTAAACACTGTTGGGAATTCTTTGTGTGTGTATATGTATCTATGTGTGTTACAAGTGAGTTTCCTTGTTGAAATTTATGGGTACTCGAATTCATTTGAGAAAGATGTGCTGCAGGTGCCTAGCTCCATTACACTGTGTACTAGCCTGAGCTGGGTGGCTGGTTTAGCAGCTGTGAAAAGGTTGAAGCTTGCTCCAGAGTTCTTCAGATTTCCTTTTACTTTGATATTTTTTTCAGCTCCTGAAGCTTAGTTTTAAAACAAACAAACAAAAGTGTAATTCAGACCTCTGTTGTTTCTCTTCCTGAATTTATCCCAGCTTTTGCCTCCGGGGCATTGCTACCCTGCTTAGCTGAAACTTAACCTCAGGCAGTTTCTGCTTTGCATTGGGCTTTTGTGGTAAGGTTTTGGTAGTTGGGGTGGCCTCCTTGAGCAAGGTCCAGCACTGCCCCATGCCAGATCAGAGCCAGCTCCAAAAAGGACTCGCTACTGCCAGAGCTAAGTATGTCAATGGGAGAGCAAGTTTAAGAAAGGCAAAACTGCTGTGCAACAGCAGCTGGGAGACAGAAGTGAGAAATGACAGAAAAGCAGCCCTGCAGCCCCCAGGGTCAGTGCAGGGGATGTTCCAGGCTTAGAGCAGAAGCTCCCTGCAGCCCAAGATAGGCCTGTGGGTGTAGCAGGCTGCTTCTGCAGCCCATGGACACAGTATGGAGCTGGTCTCCACATGCAGCCATGGAGGAGCCCACAGTGTCATGGTGGCCTGAAGGAGCAGCTGTGGGTTGGAAACTGCAGTCTGTGGAGAGTACTCTGCAGTGGGGCAGGAGGGCTGGGGCAGCTCCTGCCCGAGGGAACAGTGCTGGAGCAGTGCCTGAAGGGTGGGCTCCTTGGTATGGTATGTGAGAGCTGTGGCCTGTGGGGAAAACCTCATGGGCTCAATTCAGGAAGGACTGCATCCTGTGGGAAGGACTTCACACTGAAGCAGGGGTAGAGAGTGACCATGAAAGAACAGCGAAGTACTATGGACTGACCATAGCCCCCATCTCTCTGTGCTGCTCAGGTGGAGGAGTTGGAAGAGAGTAGATAGATGGAAGGGCTTCATTTTAGTTTGCTTTTAATTCCTTGTTGCTCTTGTCTCTTAGTGATAGGAAGTAAATTACATTAATATCCATACACTGAGTATGTTTTACCTGTGATGTTAATGGTTGAGACATCTCATCTGCATCTTCAAACCTAAGCCTCTTTTCCACTGTACTTTCTCCCTACATTTCTTCAAGGAGGGGCAGTGAGAATGCTTGTGATGGAGTTTTGCTATCCACCAGGGTGAAACCATGACATTCTTAATATATTACTGTTTTCTTTTTATTTGCTTCTGCCTGATAGACAAAGGTAACTGTAATTGTTTATTTCTTGATCTGAGGACTTCTATTCAGATAATCTCCCCAAAATAAAGAAGTATGTTGAAAATTGTATTGATTTACAACAGTTTACTGTGGTAGCTATTTGAAATTATTACAAGAGAATGGTCTTCCATAGTAAAACACGTTTGTTTTTTTTTTGTTTTTTTTTTTTTGTTTTTTTTTTCTTTTCAACAAGTATTTCATGCTACTTAATTTTTCTCTGATTTGTCTGTTGTATGCTGACTGACTAAGCAGGCTGAACGTGAATGTAAGAAGTATTGGGTATTACAAGTGTTGGCTGCTATACCCTGATGCTATTTAACCAGCCCTCCCAAGACTCCAATCTTTCCTGTGGTCACTGTGTTCACTTTTTCACCAAAATGAAATTGAATCTTACAGTTTTAAAATCCTCTGTAAAGTGAAAGCTCCACTTATTTTCTGAAAGCTCTATTAAACTTTACATGAAGAACTAAATGCAAGTACTGACTTCAGTGGTCTGAATTTGCACAGAAATTTACACATACACTGCACTTAGTTGTATAGTGTTCTAGACACTGAGCCCAAAATCTGCCTTTGTGAGGCCTTTTATCCTAGGCCTGGGATAATTTTGGAACTTATCCTCACATTTTCTCTTGTCCTTCAGTATCTTCTCTTTGAGAACACTTATACCTGACTGTAAATACAGTTCTCCTGTTTCTGTCAGAGCAATGCTTTTTTCCCATTTTCACTCTTTTTCCCTAATCTGCTCATTAGAAGTTCAAATTAGACTGCCTTGGTAAAGCATCACACTATTTAATTATTTATTTAATTATTCAGCCACCTGATTTTGTAAATGCTTCCCAGGGTAACTGAGTCCAAGCAATCAGTGCCTGTTTTCCAAGTATGCTGTAAAATCTGTATATTCATCAGTATATTTCCAGTTTCCATTCTGTTAGAACTCTGAATCAAGCTGCTCATGGAGGTTTTGGAGTCTCCTTCTCTAGTGATATTCAAAACCTTCCTAGACACTTGCGTCTGCAACCTACTCTAGGAAATAGGCTTTTTAGTGAGGTTGCTGGACTTAGGTGATCTCCAAAGGTCCTTTCCATCCCATATGGTTCTGTAATTCTGTGAATATTGCATTCAACTATGTAAGAATGCCTTGTGTTTGAGATCATTTTAGCCCATACTACTTTGTATCATAGCTGTACAATAAACATAGGGTTTCTATAAAGTAGTTTTTATACCATAATCCAGCTAACATCTAGTGTTTCTATGGGTTTCCTTAACCAACGGTGGCTTCTGTGAGATGCTGCTTTCTGTTCTAGTAGTAGCATTAATGGTCAGTGTAACAAGGAGCCGCATGTCATAACTTGACTGTAGAGGACACAATGTACTAGTAATACAAGTAACATTTCAAATATATATATATATATATATATATATATATTGATATAAAATATCAAATATATATATATATATATATATATATATATATTGATATATATATCAAATGACAGGAAGAATGTGTCTCAGAGATTTTTAATTCCCATCTTGGAACAAACAAACAAACCCCCAAAAAACAAAACTCAACCACAAAACTCGTTATATTTAACTTTTTGAATTGTGCCACTTTTTATAAAGATTTAAGAGTTTTAATATATTCTCAAAACATTTGAGAGCAATTCAGTTTCATTTGCATTTCAGAGGGCAGATTAAAAACACAAATGAAGGTGAATGGAGCCCTGCCTAATGGTTGTGTGCAAAATCATCAAGGACTTTAGGGTCTCCAGGCTTAAAATTTCTGTCCTGTTCTTATAGCAATGTGTTCACTCTGCAAATCAGTGTGTAATGTCGGAAATAAAAGACCTTTCAGGGCAAGCCAGATTTTATCAGGAACAGGAGGAGTTCCTGACATGCTCTTTGGTTGTTTTTTTTTTTTGTTGTTGTTGTTGTTTGTTTTTACGTTTTTCTTGTTGCTTTTTTTTCCTCAGTAGTACATATATGGACAAGAGAAACCACAGGTTCAAGGCTTTACTTTCTATTGAACTGAATTGGTGATGCTTGGTTCAGATGAAGTGTATGAGAGAACTGATTCAGTTTATTCATTACATTGAGTCATACTGGTCTCCAGCTATTTAAACCTGAAAGTTTAGATTTATCAGTAGTTAGAAGGCCCACAGAAAAGTTGTTCCCCTAGCAAAACAGCAAGATTTCAGTTTTCTATTTGGAGTGATAACTTGAGCCAGCGGTTAGCATATTGGATAAGAGCATATGGAGTGCCATGGGTCAAGGTAGCCTATTCAGTCAGTCTTCTGACCTGATGCTAATGTGGGAAGATGCTGGGTAAGGAGGGCATGCAAACCTTGTGTTGTCCATGGTCCATTGTGTGTGTAATCTACTAACGATATTTTAATTAGAACTTTTAAAGAACACATCTCTGCTTGTTCCCTTCAGTATCTGTTGCTAAGCTTATTCAGAAACTTGCCTGTACTATCTGTTCCACTGTGTCCTGCAGTAAGTCATTCTGAGAGCTCACTCTTTATGGAGTAAAAAAGTGTTTTCTCTCTGCTCTAAACTGATCTCTGACCAATTTCAGTGGGTGCTGCCTAGTTCATTATTGACAGAATTGTTATATGACACTTCTGGCATTTGGTAGATATCATCAGCCAAATTTGCTGTCAGCCTTTGTGTCTTCTAAAAGGAGTCCTAGCTATTCTAGTAGTTCTTTGAAAAGCCATTTTACAGATAATGAATAACTGTTCTATAGCAGTTACTTCCATCCCATTAATCATTTTATCTACATATTTGGAACAGAAGAACTTTAGATGCACAAAGGTCTTCCACTAATCTTGGCTGGCTGCATCATGCTCTAGATCATCCTCTAGAATATGACTGGTAACAGGTTATTCTTCTTCCAACATGTTTTCACTCATTTCTCTTCTAACTTTAAACATAGTCCTTTCACACACAAGCCTAAGATCAAAAGATTGTGGAAGAAGATTGTGGAAGAAGTCTCAGATGTGTGTAACTGTAAGTTTTCAAACAAACAATAAGAAAAATTGAAAGTAAATCAGTGCTACTCTGATTTTATTTTCTCTCTCTCTCTCTCTCTCTCTCTCTCTCTCTCTCTCTCTTTCTCTGTAACTCTCTATTTGAAAGAAAAGCATAGTTACAGTTAGTTCATTTCCCTAATGAATGCATTGCTGTTCTTTTCTTTTTTCTTTTTCTTTTTTTGTTTGTTTGTTTGTTTGTTTTGTTTCCTTTTTCTTGGTCAAATTTTAGAAAGATGTAGCGGACTGTGCAGCCTGAGTAGACTTAAATTTAAAAAAAAACAAAAAACAAAAAAAACCCCAAAAACTTGATCTGTACATACATCTGCCTAGCTTTCAACTTCAGTATTGCTCTTGCTGCAGTGAGAGAACCTATTAAATTGCGAAAAGGACATCAGGTTCTGATTTTTAAGCCCTTTATAGAGCTTTGTTCCCTTGTTTTTCACTGCTGCAACAAATAAGACCCCACACATTTATGTTGGTTGCTGGTTATATAATTGCATAATCTAATGTTCAACAACGAGTAGTCAAATTGCCTTTCCTTTCAAACAATTTTTTTTTTTTTTGTTCCCCTCTAAGTTCAGAATTTTATTTTCTGAGTGTTATGTGATCCATCTATAATGTGATTATAATGCTTTGTAAACACTTAAAGTATCCTGAAATGCACTGTAGGGCTGAATAAAAGTTTGAATTTAATAGTGTAATGGATTGCTTCCAGAAACATTTGAGTTTTTCCTCAAGCATTTTGGTAGTATTTTCTGTGCTGGTATTTCTGGAGTGTGGCTAATTGGAAGCTGTGAGAAAGAATGCAGGTAGATCTGGGGCTGTTCTAGGTAAACTGTAAAGGAGTCAGATCATCAGATCTTGAATCCTCTGAAATAAGTTGCTGTAGGGCTAGTTAAGAAGAAATATCATATTTCTGTCTTCTTGGCCATATAATGTAGACTTAGGTAATACATTCTCTTGACATATTTGATACTTTTTTTTGTTGTTGTTGGTGGTGGAGGCGTTTTTTTGGTTTTTTTTTGGTTTTTTTGTTGTTTTTCTTTTTTTCTTCACAATTTTAAGGTGTACACTTTTATCTCACCTTTTGTGCTTTCTAATGGAATTTCTATTCTTACACATTCCTTACGGGCAGTTCCTGTCAACTTTCTATGCTATCGTTGACCTTTTATGCACTTATTAATACAGAAGGCATATTTCCCCAGAAACCCAGCACTTTTCTCACACCATAAGCCTCTGTGGAAAAGGTCAGAAAGTGGGATCTGCTGAATGAAAGCAGCAGAATGCATTTTTTGTGCTATTTTGTGAAGGCCTAAATTGCAGCTTGTATCTTTCTGTAATCCAGTTGTGAATCTGCTGATAAACAAATGTTTACTTCACCTGTAAAAAAGACAATACAAAAACAAATCACTGGAGACTGAGGTGCATCACTTCTTTTTTTTAAGTTAATCCTTTTGGTGAATTAGAAGTTCCCCTTTGATTGGGAATCCTCAAGAAACAAAGACTTTGTGATGTGTTAATAGGATGAAGATACAGTTTTTTCACAGTTCAATGTCTATCCAGAAAAGTTCTTCACTTCCTTTCATGCATCTGCTTAGAGAATACAAATTACTGTTTTTCAGCTAGATACCTAAAGGGACCAGATTTACTGTATATACATATAGATTTAGCTTCTTGCAAGAAGGTGAAAGTGCTCCCCAGTGGTCTCTCTGCAAGTGTTCATGTCTGTTCCTACTGTTGGGAGGGAGAGGGACTTACTGCTATTTTTTTGTAACTTTTTCTTTTATGATATTGGAATAAGTTTCTATATCTCTAATTGCTGTCCAGAAAACTAATGATCAGGGACCACATGTGTGTTCAATCACTTAATTACAAGCTAGATTGAGTGGAATTACATTATTCTTCCTTCATTGTTCCTCCATTCAACCATTGCTGAGCCAGTGTATGGGGAATGGAGGATTCGTGTAATCAAAGGAAAGGATAAAACAGAAGGGCTTGGATCTTAGTTTGCATATCACTTGGATGAGAGTAAAATCTATTTCCTTTTAGTGTCTGTATACATTTAAACATTATTGTCATCCTCCTTACTCTTCAAGATGTTTTCGTAAAGAGTGACAGATGATCAGAATGGTCTGGACAGGGTACCTCTGAATTAATCTCTATAGATGGATATTTGCAGGGTAAGTAGCCACTCTCACAGTTCGGGTAATGCCTCAGTGTCAGAATTCTGGTTACCTAGGGACACCTTTGCTCTGAAAAGGGGATTCTCTGAAGCTTTGTCAGCAAAGTTACTGAATAATTTTTTTTTCAAGTCAGTTTTGTTGTTGTTGTTTGTTTATGTTCTACTTAAGCAAGCTCTAGGCTCTTAATCTATCTTAAGCAAGCTCTAGGCTCTTAATCTATCTTATATTTTTGTATTCTTCCCTTTTAGATAGTATGCCTATAGTACCTTATACACCATATTTATAAAATTCTGTTAATGTTTTGCAAGCACAAAAGCAATCAGTTTCTTCTCTAATTTTCTCTAGAGCTGGTGGGAATTCTCTTTGTCAAACAAAATTACCATCAGTGGAAGATGTAGTGCACCAGTTCCCAAGAAAGAGGATTGGCATTGGATTCTGATGGCAAGAAAAATATCACTTTAAATTAATATTAATTGTAAGAATTATTAAAAAAAAAAAAAAAAAAAAAAAAGCAACATAGGTTTTTAAGTGGTTTCAGAAACAGAAGTCCTTTAGAAGCCACTGTTACAGGTTAAGTATAGAGTCAAATACTGATTACTGAAAAACATGAGTATAATAAAGTCAAAGATGCAGATGGCGATATCTATCATAGAACCACAACATAGCTTAGGTTC